>NC_088194.1:2851335-3151335 GCF_028769735.1 Zonotrichia leucophrys gambelii | reverse complement strand
TTTCTTCAGAATAATTGTTACCTCTGACTTCTTTGTCACCACTTTTCTCCTCAAGCTGATCACAAAATGTCCCTAAAATTTCAAAATAATAAAAGCCAGCAATTCCAGAGGCATTCCTGGAGCAGCAGAAGGCTCAGGGAGCTCACCTGCACCACATTTATTCACATATTGATCCACAGAACATGTATTTATACATTTATATCCAAAAGGAATTGCTCACAGGGGGGTGGCACAGGTGATTCCATGGATGCCTGGAGGTTCCCAAGGCCAGGCTGGACAGGGTTTGGAGCACCCTGGGACAGTGGGAGGTGTCCCATGGCAGGGGTGGCACTGGAGATCTTGAAGGTCCCTCCCCATCCAGCCCATTCCAGGGTTCCACTGGAGGGAACTGAGTCCCCTCCTCAGCAGCTCCTCACACTTCGTTCGTCCCTCTGACTCAGAGTCACAAACATTTTGAGGTGTCTAATAAATGCAAATAAGCACCTCGTGGCTTTTCCTAGCCCTCCTTCTTTCACTGAGCTCCAAATTACTGTTTTCAGCAACAATTGCAGGCACTTAAAATAAGTATGAAATCTCTCTGGGCTTTTGACAACCTCAGACTTTCCTTATCTCCCAGTCCAGCTGAGCCACCGGTTCCAGAACAGGCTCTGTGGCTGCATCAGCGTCCCCAAGAGCTCAGCAGCCAGACTCAGCTGGAGTTAATAACCCTGGGAGCTGAATGAGATGATCTTTAATGTCCCTTCCAACCCAAGTCACTCCACAATTCCCTGATTCCGTGGATTCCTCCTGCCTGACGAAGAATTGACTCAAGGGCCTACCCAAAAAAGGAGTTTAATCCACCCAGATGAAGCGTTTCTACATCACAGCAGCTTCCAGAAGACTTCAGATTTTCCTCAGCTCTAAAAGATTTTCCTAAAAGCTTTTGGGTTTCTGAACCATGGCCTGACAAATAAATGCAAAGATTTATAGAACCATAAAATAGTTTTGGGTGGGGAGGGACCCTTAAGAACCTGTGAGTTGTTCCTGTGGCTCTCACCTGGATAAAAGTCACAGGAAAGGAACAATCGCCCTTTGTATTGTTCTAAAACCTTGGGCTGCTCTGAGACAAACTTGGGGCCAAAGATCGAAACACGGGAAAGAATAAAAAGAACAAATCTGCTTAAATTAAATGAGACCCCACAGAAACAAGGGATTGAAAAGAGGCAAAATTCTCACACAAACATTTCCTGCTGAGGATTTGAACCCCTTCCCCCATCCAGGAGGAAAATATTGTGACACAAACATAAAAACAGCTGACGTTTGGCAAACGGAACGGAAAAAATTGGGACTGGGGACGTCGTTCTGGCGTCACCTCCGGAGTCGAGGCGTCGGGTCCCAGGTAGTCACCAGGACCTCCCTCTAATGAAGTCCCTGGGAGTTGTGGCTCTTAATTACAGTCCCTTGTGTCAGGGGAAAAAAACCTATCAATCAAAAACTGACTCTGCCACGGAGAACCAGGGGCAGCATGTGGGGAAGGAGTCAACCCTCCAGAGTTGATGCAATCCCAGTTGCCCAACTACAAATCACTTAATAACTCCAGGGATAGGTTCATTTTTGCCACGGGAATATGCAACTGCCTCCAAAATTCCCTTCTAAGCAGATTGGGAAATTCCTCACTTATTAAAGTGCTGAGGAAAAAGTCATCGTTGGGGTTTTTTTCCTGACTGCGTCAGGTCGGAAATGCTAAAAACGAGACACAGGAGATAAATATGAATTTGAGGGTTTGTGTCAGCATTGCCAAGAGGTGTCTAATTCCCAGGACAACCTTTTGGGAGATATAAAAGTCCGGCATCCCCTGTCCATCCTTCACTCATCACCAGCTCCACGAGCTCTTCCTCTTGCTCTCCAGCCAAGGGTGAGTTGGATTTTGTTGATTTATCTACTCTTGAGCAGCAGAAGTTCACAGAGTTCTGTATTTAGACCTTGCCTTTGTCTTAGGGATTCTTTATTTTTGATGGCTGGGTGTTTGAACAGGCACAAGGAGTGCTTGGTTTACTCATGGGTGGGATGGTAGAAAATAAGGAAAAATTGAAGGAGCAGATCTGGGAGTCTTTGGGAGCCAGCAAGGAATTCACTCCCAGGTGAAGAAGGCAGTGAGAGCTCGGACAATTCAGAGCAGTTTTAGAGGGAAATTCTACCTTGAAAATCCAACAGCAGCATCTTGGGAGGGAAATTCCCATCAGAGCCACACCGTCATGGAGTGTCCTCCAAAAGGAAGGGTCACCATGTTTTGTACACCCCAAAACAGAGGGAAACGACATTTCCCATCCCAGCCCAAAGAAGAGCCAACGAGGGCTCAGCCGTCCCAGCCTGACCGTCTCTCTCTTCCCTCCAGCTCTGCCAAAACTCCAGCACGATGTGCTCCCGCAGCTCCTGCCACGACTACGAGTCCTCCTGCCACGGATCCCGCTCCTCCTGCCTCAGATCCTGGTTCTCCTGCCACAGGTCCCGCTCCTCCTGCCACGAGCCCGAGCCCTCCTGCCGCTACGTCCAGAGGCAGCCGGTGCAGAAATGCACCTACGTGACGCCCTGCTGTCCCCCCGTGCAGCGCTACTGCCCCCCTGCCGTCCCCTGCTGTCCCCAGGTGCCCTACTGCCACCAGTACACCAAGAACATCTGGAACCTTCCACCGGCATGCCCCAAGTACTGAACAGGAGCCAACCCTGGCAACCAGCACCGCCGGCTCCTCCCTTGGGCACCCCGACCTCGGCTCGTCTCGTCCACGCTGAAACCCCCGGGTCTCTGCCATGTGGGGATGAAATGTTCTCCTAATTAACATTTATGGCGTCATTCTTGCTAATTATTCTGGAAATGTCCTTTTCTAATTATTCAGGGTGTAATTATTTGTTGGGAATCTTTCTCTGTCTTGCGCTTCTGATTCAGACTCATCTGGGTGTGGGAAACAATAAATCTGATTCATGAGACCCTCATTGCCTTTGAATTCTTTTATTCTCGTTTTCCTTGATTTTTTTTTTTTGGTAATTTTTTCAGGGGTTTTCAATTCAAATTTCTTTTTATTTCCCAAGTATCCCAAAATTTGGTGGCAAACAATTCCCACATTCATTTGGGAATGGATGGAAGTCAGTAGAGGTAAAGGGGAGATGGCCAAAGATTGGACTCGATGATCTCAGAGGGCTTTTCCCACCTCAGTGATTCCAGGAAATTTAATGGAAGGGGGATAAGAACGTCACATTGCCACTTCTCAATATGTAATAACTCACTCCAAACTCTGTTTCGGACCTTGGTTATAAATTTTCAAATATTTGAAAGCCCCTGAGCCTCTGAAAACAGAAGGCCCAAATTCCTGTGAAAGAACTGTGAGCAAAATATGATGGGAACACTTCTGAGATTTTTCTGAGCAGGCCTTGAATTTGAAAGGTTCAGAGATGTTTTTTGGGGTGGTTTTAGAAGGCTCTTGGGGAGGTAGAAAGATTTTAGAGAGCATCAATGTGGGCAAAAGGAGAACTGTCACATGAGTTTCCTCTTTGTCACCCGGGTGGCAGCTGAGGGAGCCTCACCTGAGCCACCAAAGGTCCCTGAGAAATTCCTGCCATCCTTCCTTGATCCACAAAACTCCCCATGAGGAATTGGCTGCCTTTACCCTTGGGAACACCTGTGGGACACCCCCAGTTTGGGAAATCTCCCCTTCCCAGTCAGTGAATTGCTCTAATGGGCAACATTTTCCCAGGCTGAGGAGTTTAATTTTCTTACGCTTCAAACTCTGAGACAAACAGGGCCATAAATCCAGCTTTAGCACCCAAACTTTCACCAGGAGTGACAAAACTCAATATTTGCTCAAACTTCATCTCCTCTTCTCTGAATTTGGGTGAAGTCAAGTGAAAAAAATTTGAGGGATCATGGAAGGAGAGAGAAACCACAGAACGGGAAAATTTAATATCTTCAAACCTCATACAGAGCTCAGGGTCAGATGTTTTTCTCTTTAATAACCTGTGATTCACATGGAACAACCCAATGGGATCATCCCAGTCATCTGCCAAGTTGAGGGACACGTGAAGAACCAGGAACATTTCATTTCTTGCCAGCCCAGGGAGCCGAGAAGATCCCGCAGGATTTTCCAGCGTTGTGCCATCCCCAGGAATTGCAGGCTCTAATCCCATTTCCTCTTGGCACTCAACAACAGGGGAATTAAAACCCTGAGCTGTCACCTGCACCCAACAGGGGACCCAACCCCAGGAGTCAGCGTTTCTGAGAGCTTTCTGTGCCTGATGCAATCCCGGGTGTCCCTCATGCCTAATTAACACCCGTCAGTCTCCAGGAAATGGGAGAGAGCTGCTCTTCCAAAATCCCTCCCGTAGGAATCACCAGCAGGACGGGGCCCTGTGCGTCAAGGAGGGAACACCTAAAATCAGGGGAAGTGCAAACATCTGCGGGATTGAGCGCGGAATTAATTAAGGTGTCATTGTGACGAGGTGCCTCACACCCCAAATAACCTCGGGAGAGGATAAAAGGTCCCTCAGCCCCATCCTCCGCAGTCGCTCGCCTTTGCTTCCAGAATCTTCTCGCTGCAGCTGAAGAAGGTAAGATCAACTTCGCCATTTCTGTTCTTAAATAGTCCACAAGGGGTTTTTATGGGTTTTGTGGGAGTTGGGATTTAGGGAAGTGCCTCCTGTTTGTGCTGAGGGAGGGAGGGATGGGAATGGTGGATGGAGGACAAGGATTCCCAGGAATCACGGGAAAGGTGCAGCACCCAGAGAGATCCTTGGGTGACACAAACTCTGCTGGAGCTGGGGCTTGGCAGGTGGGCTCTTGGGGCTCCAATTGCCTCACAGGGACCTCATTTCACACCCCAATTCCCAGAGCATTCCCAGCAGACCCAGCAGGATAGAGGAGGTGTTGGTTCTGGATTTGGCAGGTGAAAAAAGGAGAGAAACAGTTCATGGGAGACATAAGAAAAAATATTATTAAAAAGAAAATGGGGGAGATATAAGAAAAGAATCAGAGCCTCCTCTCACCACATTGATCCCTTGCTCCAAACAGCTTTGCCAAAACTCCATCACGATGTGCTCCCGCGGGTCTTGCCACGACTACGAGTCCTCCTGCCATGGATCCCGCTCCTCCTGCCATGAGTCCCGCTCTTCCTCCTGCCACTCGGGGCCCTCCTGTCACTACACCATCCAGAGGCAGCCTGTGCAGAAGTTCAGCTACGTGACACCCTGCTGCCCCCCAGTGCAGCCCTGCTACCCCCCTGTGCAGCGTTACTGCCCCCCAGTGCAGCGTTACTGCCCCCCAGTGCAGCCCTGCTGCCCCCCAGTGCAGCGTTACTGCCCCCCAGTCTGCCCCCAGGTCACCAAGAACATCTGCAAGCTGCCATCGTCCTACCCCAAGTACTGAGGGCAGGATCCAACTTCGGGATGCACCAGTTCACTCCTCACCCACAGCTTCCAGCTCGTCCCAGTGCTCGTGGCTCTGCAGCTTTGCCACTTCTCTGCAAGAAAAACCTTCTAAAACTGCCGGAGGTGATGCAGTTTTAGGACGAAACCTCTCGGTTTGAGGAGCTCTGAGATGTTTATCTTTCCTCTGCCAACGCTGGGAATGGTTCCCTTCTTGCTTTGCTGCTTCGTCCTCCAGCAAGACAATAAAAAAAGGTGTTTCAAGCCAAATGAACAGTCCGGGATGTTTTCAGTCACTGCTCCATTAAATGTGCTGGATTAGTGGGCAAGAGGGGCATTGAGGGTTTGGAGTATGAAGGAGAAGGGAACAGAACTGGGGAAGGGGCTGGGGGAACTGGGTGGGCTCAGCTGGGAGGAAAGGAGGCTCAGGTGGGACATCAGGAGGAATTTCCTCCTGGAAAGGGTGGTCAGGCCTGGGAAAGGGCTGCCCAGGGAGGTTTGGAGCCGCCATCCCTGGAGGTGTCCAAGGAAGGCCTGGAGGTGGCACCCAGTGCCCTGGGCTGGGTGACAAGGTGGGGATCATGCACAGGTTGGATTTGGTGGTCTTGGGACCTCTTTTGTCTGGGATTCTGTGCTGGTCTGGTGGCATCTCTGTTTTCCTGTGGGTTTGGAATTATGATTTAATCCCTGGAGCTGGAGGAATGCCAAGGAAACGTGAAATCCATAGGAAACGCCTGCAGGGGTGGGAGGAGCACGTGGGGTGAATTCCTGGGGGAAACAAATCCTTGCCCTGGGCTCAGCAGATGTTGGGGGTTGAGGTTTCCACCTGACCTGTGTGTTCATGTTTCTGCCTTCAGAGCTGCTGCTATTTTTGGAACCGAAATAAAATCAAATCCTGCAGGGTTTGGAACATGGAACAGCCCTAATTAACCAGTTTCTGCAGTGTAAAATAAGTGAAGGTTTCCCCAGCGTGATTCATCCCTCATCACCCATCCCTGGCGTGGGAAACAGCCTGGAATGAGCTGGGTGCTGCAATAGCCACTAAATGACCACTTGGTCAATAAGCAATTGGAATTAGTTATTTATAGGTTCTGGAGAAAATGCTTATTAGAGAGGAATGGGTTAAAAAGGAAAAGTTGAGGTCGGGACAGGGAGCAATGGATGATTCACCTGCCTGGGGGTTCCTGGCCTTGCCAAGAGGTGGCTCAGCCTCACAGGAGCCTAAAAAAAGCAATTTTCTTACTCATTCCTGCCCTCCCTTCAGGTGGGAATTGAGGAATTGTGAGGGAATTGTGAGGTTTCACCACAGCTGTGGTTTGGTCTTCAAGGAGAGACTTTCACTTCCCTGTGCTGCCCCAGCTTCCAATTTCCTCCTCCATCGCTGACCATGGCACATTTTATTTCCTTTTCCAAATCCAGAGAAGGTCATAAAGTTGATAAGGAGCCTTTTCCCCATGGATCCAGGCTGGGAATGTTGAGCCTGTGGAGATCTCAGAGCCCCTCCCAGGATCTGCAGGGGCTCCAGGGAAGCTGGAGAGGGACATTTCCTCAGAAACTGCAAGGACAGGACACAGGGAATTATTGCAGAGTGATGGGGAGGAGTTTTAGGTGGGATAAAATTAAGAAATTGTTCCCTGTGAGGGTGGGAAGGCCTTGAAGAAACACAAATGTTTGGCAAGAGAAATCCTCTTCTCCAGGTGGCCTGAAGGGACATTTCTGCTCTGCCAAGGACACGCCAAATAACTTCTGGCTTATTAATTTCTGTTCTTTACACTTTGGTGTAAACAAATTTAAAAATGTAAACAAATTAAAAAATTAAATTCAAATAACGACACCATGGATTCCACAACCTGGACAAACTGTGAGGAAACCCCCAGGGATTAATGGGGAGGAATTTGCCTCAGGATTGCTTTCCTGGATCTCCAATCCAAACAAACAGAGCTCTGCTCCTCTGGGCATCTTTCAGAGCCTTTCACTCAAAGCAAAATACGATTGCGACATTTTTATGGCCTTAATTTGAATGTTTTCCTCTGTAAAATCGCTGTTCGATCTACGAATGCACCTTGCAGAGCTTTAAACTCCTCTGCTGTTCACATCCAACTGCAACAACGGGATTTTTTTGGCTCACTGGATGAACCCATGCACCAAACCCGTACAAAGTCAACATAAAACGACCTCGTTTTGGCCAAACTCTCTTCCATCGCCTTCCTGCTCGGGATGTCCCACATTTCTGATGCTGGAATTTCTCTGGAGGCTCTGGAATCTCCTGCAGATCACGCGGGGGCTCAGCCGGCGCAAATGTCAATCACTAATTAGGAGATAATGGGCGGCACCCGGCTCAAGGTCATTAACGCAGCTGAAGCCAATAGGAAATTAAGCTCTGAGGGAACTGGAACGTTGACCTTGGGATGGCCTTGCCCGGAGAAGTGGTGACTTCATGGTCCTGTGAATTCCTAGAAGGAGGAGCAGCTCGGTCCCGTGGATTCCTAGAAGGAGGAGCAGCTCCTCCAATTGTGACGTGGCCGAACATCAAGAGCGGAACTGAGGGGAAACAGAGGATTTGTGACACCAGGAGCCAAATGGAAGGTTCTGGTGGCCCAAAGTGTCCTCAAGGTCCAGAATTGGATGAGCAAATGCAGCTCACTAGAGTGAGGGGTCTCCAGGGATGCAGGGCGTCCTTCGGTGCTCAGCCCCCTTTTCCACCCCTGGAGGTGACCTCAGACACCAAACATTTCCCTTGACAGGAGAGAGATCATTTTTTAATAAAGTCGTGGTTTAATTTGAGATCCTTGAGATGCTCAGGACACATCACACCCGAGCTTTTATGCAAAATAGGTATTAACATCCATCATTAATGGCTGATCACAACGTGATCATTAGCATCAGCGCTAATCGCTGCCAGCAGGTGACTGGGAGCTGAGCACGGAGTTTTTCCAGAATTAGCATCCGTGGGTGGCTCTTCCATTACTCCAGGGCATCTTGGAATCTGAAAAGAATTGAATAGGAATTTTGCAGATCAAGTCATGCAGAGCATAAACAGGATGCAAAAACTTCCAGAGCCATTTTGCATTTTGCTTTTATTTAAATGCGCCAAAGAGGAATTGGAAAAATGCAATCTCCGATTTGACCCAAAACCAATTCCGAATTTCCACAATGAATTTGCAGTGAAAATGTTTGATATTGGCAAGGCCTTGAGCCTGAGAGATCTCAAGGAGAGTTTGGACAATGACCTCAGGCACAGGGTGGGGTTTTGGGGCTGTGCAGGGCCAGGGGTTGGTCTGGATGGTCCCTGTGGGTCCCTTCAAGACTGGGATATTCCATGATTTTATTCCCGGTGTTTTCCCATGCACAGATAGGATAAAGCAGCAAGGGATGGGACTTTGAGAACTTTCTGGGTTTGCCCTTCTGGTGACCCCAGAGAAGGACTTTGGGCTCCAACATTTCTGCATTCAGACACAAAGCACGGGACCATGGAATTGCACTTCCTGGAATTCTGTTTTAAAAATCATATCAAGGAGCAACTGACGTCCAGAAGCTTCTGCACACCTCTGGAATCCACTGCACCTCAATCTTAATTAGGATTTTTATGTCAATTAATCATCTCCACACAGCAACCTTACCATATGCAAAGCGGGCAGAAACAATGCCTCCGAGCGTCCCACAAGAATTAACTCGACATTAAAAAATTGTAAAAAATTCACACAACAAATTGATAATAACCCAAAATTGAGGGGTTGGTCAAAAGCCACGAGGCAAAGACTAAACACATGAAGGCCCATTGGGTGAATAAGTACAGGCTTAGTGCGTAAATCACAGATTGCTGGGGGGTACCTCATGTCCGGCAGGACAACTCCGACCTCAATAAAAAGGTCTCCAGGTGCCTCTGCTCCTCACACAGCTTCAGCTCTCAGCAAGAACAAGAACGGTGAGTGCTTCCTACCAAAGATCCTTGGTTCTCTTGGTTCTTTGGCTTTGGGGAAGAGGTGGATTGAGGCTGGGTTGTTGTGCATGATCTCTGCAGGGTGTTGGGCTGGATGGACCTTCAGAGGTGTCTTCTGACCCAAAATGTTCTTTGGCTTTGTGGTTCCATGGGTTTATGTTCCATGGGTTTATGGTTCCATGGCTTTGTGATTACACGGATTTAAGGTTCCATAGGTTTAAGGTTCCATGGGTTTATGGTTCCATGGGTTTTTGATTCCATGGACTTGTGGTTCCATGGCTTTGTGGTTCCATGGCTTTAAGGTTCCATGGCTTTATGGTTCCATGGGTTTCTGGTTCCATGGGTTTACGGTTCCAAGGTTTTGCAATTCCATGGTTTTAGTCTTCTATGGTTACGGGGTTCTGTGATCTACAGCTGTCCCTGAAATCCAGATTTTCTGAGTGTTTATCTGTTGCCTCTTGGAAAAGGTGGACAGAGCACAGTGGAAAATGAGCTGCTTGGGGTGGAAATTCAGGGAGGAGCACAGAACAGGCAGCTCCCAGGAGAGTTCAAACATCTCTGGGACAGAGCAAGAGTTGGTTTGATTCCTGCTAGGATCTTGGGTTTCCAACTCAAGACAAAGAAACAAGAAAAGGGGTGGGATGAGGGCCTGGGCAGGGTGGAAAGATGGGTTGAAACTCAAAGTCCTTTGTGTTCCAGGTCCTCGCTCCGGCCACCCTTCACTCCTCTCCCAACACCATGTGCTCCACTGGATGCTGTTCCACCGGATGCTGCTCTGTCGTGAAGAGCAAGACCGTGTGCTGCACCCCGTGCAAGACTGTGTGCTGCAGCCCATGCAAGACCGTGTGCTGCAGCCCATGCAAGACTGTGTGTTGCAGCCCATGCAAGACTGTGTGCTGCAGCCCATGCAAGACCGTGTGCTGCAGTCCCTGCAAGACTGTGTGCTGCTCCCCGTGCCAGAAACCTTGCTGTGACCCATGCCAGTCTTGCTGTGATCCATGCCAGAAGCCTTGCTGTGACCCGTGCCAGTCTTGCTGTGACCCATGCCAGTCTTGCTGTGACCCATGCCAGAAGCCCTGCTGTGACCCGTGCCAGTCTTGCTGCGATCCATGCCAGTCTTGCTGCGACCCATGCCAGAAGCCTTGCTGTGACCCGTGCCAGTCTTGCTGTGACCCATGCCAGAAGCCCTGCTGTGATCCATGCAAGACTGTCTGCTGTGACCCATGCCAGTCCTGTTGTGATCCGTGCCAGAAGCCTTGCTGTGATCCATGCCAGACCTGCTGTGACCCGTGCCAGAAGCCCTGCTGTGATCCATGCAAGACTGTCTGCTGTGACCCGTGCCAGTCTTGCTGTGATCCATGCCAGAAGCCCTGCTGTGACCCGTGCCAGTCTTGCTGTGATCCATGCCAGAAGCCCTGCTGTGATCCCTGCCAGTCCTGCTGTGATCCGTGCCAGAAGCCCTGCTGTGACCCGTGCCAGTCTTGCTGTGATCCATGCCAGAAGCCCTGCTGTGATCCATGCCAGTCCTGCTGTGACCCTTGCCAGAAGCCATGCTGTGACCCGTGCCAGTCCTGCTGTGATCCGTGCCAGAAGCCCTGCTGTGATCCGTGCCAGACCTGCTGTGACCCATGCCAGAAGCCTTGCTGTGACCCGTGCCAGTCCTGCTGTGACCCATGCCAGAAGCCATGCTGTGACCCATGCCAGTCCTGCTGTGATCCGTGCCAGTCCTGTTGTGACCCTTGCCAGAAGCCTTGCTGCGACCCGTGCCAGTCCTGCTGTGACCCGTGCCAGTCCTGCTGTGACCCGTGCCAGTCCGTGTGCTGCACCAAGGTGTGCCACAAGTCCGTGTGCTGTGTCCCACGGCCCTGCTGCTCTCCTTGCTGCGTGGTGAAGAAGCCCGTGATGGTTTGCTGCACCCCCGTGAAGAAGTACTGCACCCCCTGCATCCCCATCCAGCAGTGCTGTGCCAGCCTCAGGAAGACCTGCTAAACTGCCCCAGGTGGCTCTGAAAATGGGCACAGAGGAGTGAAAAGCTCCTCGTTTCCCTCTGGTTCTCATGGTGATGGAGACAATTCATAGCGATTTTCTTCTTCCTTCCAAGCTTAAGCAGTTGCTTCTTTCTGTCCCTTATTTATCAATTGTCTTTAGTTATTGACTGTCTTTAATTAATTATTGACCTGAATTTACCACCCATCGTATACGGCATTAGATATTAGTGGGGTGTTAATTCTCCTCTTGGTGTTTGGGAAACCTTTGGTGTCACTGTGACCGCTCCTCATTTCCTCTCTTGACTTGTAGACAATAAAACTTGGCATTCAGCAAAACGCAACATTTGGTCTTTTGGTTGTTCTTACTTGGCTTTGCCCTTAATTTGTCCCTTTGCCCAGAATTTGTCCCTTTGCCCAGAATTTGTCCCTTTGCCCAGAATCTTCCACCTTGCCCAGGATTTGTCACCTTGTCCAGAATTTTCCAACTTGCCCAGGATGTGCCACCTTGTCCAGGACTTTTCACCTTGTCCAGAACTTGTCATCTTGCCCAGAACTTGTCATCTTGCCCAGAATTTTCCATCTTGTCCGGGACTTGTCACCTTGCCTAGGATTTTTAACTTTGCCCAGGATTCTGTCCTCATTCTGGCACCACCTGTGCCTTTGGCCAAGGTCTACACACATTTGGGACACAAAGAGCTGACCATGGCACACATTGAGTTGTGTCTGAAGCAAGCAGAGAATTCCCGATCCTCTGGAATGGGTGCCCAGAGGAGCTGTGGGTGCCCCAGGATCCCTGGAATTGTCCAAGGCCAGGTTGGAGGGTTTGGAGCAGCCTGGGACCGTGGGAGGTGTCTCATGTCAAGGGGAGGAAGGGGATGAACTTAAAAATTAAAAGTCCTTTCCAACCCAAACCATTCCTTGATTCCTTTTAGCCCTTCCTGAGCATTCACCTCACTCATATTTTACTACAGAACGGAAAGCTGAAGTAATTAAAACTCAAAGGGCGAGGACTGAGCGAGGAGGCGTAACTGCACCGTCTGAAAACACAGCACTCCATAATCAGAGTGCTGTGAAATCAGAGACTCCTCCAATATCCTGGAAAGGATCCACCAGGCTCATGAAGCCCAACTCCTGCCCCTCCAAAAACACCCTAAAATCCCACCCTGTCCCTGAGAGCATTATCCAAATGCTCCTGGAGCTCTGGCACCCTTGGGGCAAAGCCCATTCCCTGGGGAGCCTGGTGAGTGCCCCACCAACCTCTGGGGGAAGAACTTTCCAGAAATATCCAACCTAGACCTTCCCTGGCACAGCTCCAGCCGTTCCCTCAGGTCCTGCCCCCGATCCCAGAGCAGAGATGGGAGCTGCCCCTCAGGAGGAAGTTGTGGACAGCTCTGAGATGCACAGGAGCTCGCCCCTGACCTCAGAAGTGACATTCCAACAGGAATACCAGGAGGAATTCACTACTCACTGGACAGCAGGCAGCATCTTCTTCCCACCACCATCTTCCAAAAAGAAAAGCTTAGAAACCCCCAGAAATCGCTGAATTTTTACAGGAGCAGAGCGTTTCCTCTGCGCGTTCCGAGCCAGGAATGAAACCTGGGGTTGGCATCCAATCTAAAAGCCTCATTCCTAAAATAGCAAACCCATGAGTCAACGATACCTTCCCTCCCTGGCTGGGACTTTCTTTGCTATTAAAATGCAGGACTCAGCTGGGAATTGCAGGTCTGGAGAAAATGCCTGGAGCTCTGGCTTGATTTGCTTCCTCCAACCTTCACAAGCGACATCTGCATTCAAATCATCTTCTCTACGTGTTTGACTCTCTGAAAACATTCTTGGGTCTTCAGGAGGGTTTTTATTTATTGTAAATCAGCCAGGAGGATATCCCAGATCAGAACATTCAATAAAGAACTTTCTCTTTAAGGAATCTTGTGAATATTCATAATATTCATTCCATCTTTGAATCACAGAATCATGGGATGGGTTGGGTTGGAAGGGATGTCAAAAACCACCTCGTTCCAACACCCCTGCCATGGACAGGGACACCTGCAGTTAGACCAGAGCTCCATCCAACATGGTCTTACCCCACACTGGAAAAGCTGCAGGAACAGATCCCCAAAAATCTCCCAAAAATCTCAGACTCACAGAACCACCATGAAAGTTTCCAAAAACATGGCAGGATGGGGCGTGGCCTATAAAAGGAACTTTTTGTAGATGTTATTTCTGACCCAAACTCAGGTTAAATGGCATTGAACCGCAGGGAAAATGCTCTAATTGCTGACAGTGGTGGGGTGGCCCAGTCTGGAGAAGAGACAGGTTTGGGTGGGATATTGGAAAAAAATCCTTCCCTGTGAGGGTGGCAATGTCCTGGCACAGGATATTCCATGGGTGTCCCATCCCTGGATGCGCTCAAGGCCAGGCTGGACAGGGCTTGAAGCAGCCTTGGATAGTGGAAGTTGTCCCTGCCCATCCAGGACTGGATGATTTTGGGGTTTCTTCCAACCCAAATCATTCGGTATTTCTATGACTACAATACCAGAATCATCTTGGCCAACAGGACAGCAATAAACCCCGATAAAAATGCGATGAATGCTTGATTCAAGGGAGATGTTTGAGGGTTTACACAAGGAGGACGTTGCTTCCTGCAGGCAACTCTTGGTTGTTATTGAGCGACCCAAACAATGTCCTCCCCTGGGGACAATTCCAGAGGGGACACCCGACGTCACAAGAGGTCGTGCTCACATCCTGGAAAGGCAGATCCTGTCCCAGTCACCGGGGATCACCTGCCACCACGTCAGCCTCACAGTCAGAGCCTCCTGGATGTGATGGCAGCCTCTTTTTGCCATGAATTGGTGCTGCCTCAGCATCCTGGAATTCCCATCTTTTACCAGAGGCCCCTCTCATCACATGGAGGCACCGTCAACATCTTCCAACGTGGAGCTGTCCCTGCTCTGCATGTGGCCACAGTTCCTCATGTGAGCACTCAAACGTGATCACCACAAGTGATCCTCAGTCCCAGAAACCTTTGGGATAATCTCAGAAAATGGGATGTGTGGAAACTACACAGGGAAAAACCCTCCCATATGCACTGTTGCTTTGAAAGCCGCTTCATTTAGACTCAACTCATCCATTCCATGGATGAAAACAAAAAAAAAATCTTAATAATAAAACCAAAATTACAAAACAGGGATTGTGAGGACCTAGCACCCTGAAGGGAGGCCCAAGAGCAAGACTGAGAAAGGGGAAATTTCAGCCTAAACTTTGACCACAGAGGCAGGAAAAAAAGGATTCCCATTGACCAAAAATTTCCACTGACCCCCAGAGATTCTGGCCAAGGGCAGAGGGGACACATGAGCAATGACAACTCCAAGTTCCAGGCATGGCTGTCCCACTGCTTCAGCAGCTGGCTCCCCCCAGGCACATTGTTAAGCGTCCCTGTGTCCCAAGGTCATTCCTTGGGAAGGGATGGGAACACCTCAGAGCTCCGTCCCTCCCTCCAGCGCCATTAACGCAAATCCATTAGAAAATTTGCATCTGTTGTTTCCTCTGGAGGAGTAATTATGGGGCACAATTGAGGTGGTGAGCAAACAGAAAGAGGCAGAGATTAAACACCGGAGGAGGAAGACACGTGAGGGGGTACCCCGGTGATCCACGGGGTCGGAATTGCCAAGGGATGCCTCATTTCCAGGGGAGGAGGCTTTGGAGCGTATAAAAGGCTCCCCCCAGCCCAGGGGTCTTCATTCGATCATCTCCACTTCTCCTCTCCTCTCTCCACTGCTCAGCAGGGTAAGTTGGACTTTGCTACTTGTCTTTACTTTGGGACTCTCTGTTTCCCTGGGCTTCTCCAGGGTTTTCTGGGCTGTCTGGTTTGGGACTGGACCCTGCAGAAGATTTTGGGATCACAGATTGGTTTTGGGGAGCAGAGATTGGTTTTGGGGAGCAGAGATTGGTTTTGGGCTGCCTTTTGGATTGGTTTTGGATTCTCTCTGGCAGTACTAGTGCTGGACAAAACGCCAGAAGCACATGAGTCTGTCCTGGGATTCAGGACACCAGGCACCTCCCTGGCCAGTTTGGGATGGATTTGGGGATAAGAAAGCTTTCAGCTGCCTCAACCTCTGAGAGATTCAAGCAGAGAAAAACACAAACTCTCTCTTTCCCTTCCAGCTTCGCCTCCACTCCCATCACCAAGATGCCCAACGGATGCTGCGGTGGCGGAAGTAGCTACACCATGTGCTGCTACAGCAGCCCCAAGAGCTGCAAGAGGCCCATGTGCTGCAGCCCCATGCAGTGCTGCAGCCCCTGCTGCACCCCCTGCTGCATGCCCATGCAGTCCTGCTGCATGTCCATGCCCTGCTGCTACACCATCAGCAGCAACAACAGCGGCTGCTGCGGCGGCAGCAGCAGCGGCGGCTGCTGCGGTGGCAACTAAACCCACCCGGCTCGTTCCCTCTTGGATACGGATTTGGATATGGATAACACCCCAAACGCTGCTCTTCCTCCTGTGCTTAGAAGTTGTAGAACTCCTCTTCTTCTCCTGCCTTCCTTCACTTC
Organism: Zonotrichia leucophrys gambelii; assembly: GCF_028769735.1. Classification (NCBI taxonomy): domain Eukaryota; kingdom Metazoa; phylum Chordata; class Aves; order Passeriformes; family Passerellidae; genus Zonotrichia; species Zonotrichia leucophrys. The sequence continues at coordinate 3,135,469 of NC_088194.1, read as the reverse complement.
ATTCTTGTGATGTGCCCTGAAGCCGCCGCCCGGCGAGTTCCTCCCGCGAGCGCCGGCGCTGCTCTTCGTTCTCCTCTCGGTGTGTGGGATGTTTCACTCTTTTCATCACTGTTTCGTTTCAATCTTTCTGGAACAAAAACCCAATAAAACCTGTAGTTTGTGACCCTGCAACCTCCTGGTGTTGAGCTGTTTGTTCGCTGGTGGATCCAGGGGGTTTGGCCGCACCTTTCATCTTTTCCCGGTGTTTTTTCACAGTGTTGGGATTCTCCTGTCTCCAAGGTGTTCACTCAAATGAAATCAGGGTATTCCTGATGGTAAATTAATTCAAACTGGAGTTTCTGGCACCTCTGGGAATGATATTTGCCCTCTCTGTATAAAATAGCAGAGAAATAGGAAGAGAATAGGAGAAAAAATGGTTGTGTGGAGACCTCACAGCACCTTCCAGGATATGGAGCAGCTCCAGGGAAGCTGGAGAGGGACTTTTCATCAGGAACTGCAGTGACAGGACAAGGAGGAGTGGGGTCCAAAACGGAGGTTGGATATTGGGAAGAAATCGTTCTCTGTGAGGGTGGTGAGGAGCTGGCACAGGTTTTCCAGGGAATTTCTGGTTGTGCCATCCCTGGAAGTGCCCAAGACCAGGTTGGACAGGGCTTGGAGCCACCTTGGATTGTGGAAGGTGTCCCTGCCCATGTCAAGGGGTGGAATAAATGATTTTTAAGGTCCCTTCTGACCCAAAACGGTCTCTGGTTCTATGAAAATAATTCATAAACTCACAAAAACCAGGAATGTTTTCAGGAAGAGTCTGACACAGACACATCCCAGACAGCCAAAATCTGCCTCAGGACCCACAGCCAGTCCCTGCAGACAGTATAACACTCAGGACATGGAGGTTCTGCCTCTGCCAAACTGAGTTACCAGACATTTGTTTGTAAAATAAATGCTGAGGAACCTCTGCCGCCTTCAAGGATTGGTTGGGGTTCTACCAAAGCATGAAAGTTCTGCACTGCCATCCTTTGGATGCATTTTATGCCCTTTTCTGACTCTGTTTCCACACTGCTTCAGTCCCTTGTTTACATTGTGATGCTCACCCCACCTCCCAAAAATGATTTGGGTACCTTGAGCTGGACACGACCATCCAGGGTGGGAAATGCCCACCTCCACCTCCCTTCTCACAGCTGCCAATGGAAAACCTCCCTCTGGAGGCACAAGTGGAGTGCATCCCTTTGCTTCTGCCCCATTAATTCCTTGTAAATTAAAAAATTGATCTGTCCAGGTGGGTTTGTCTGTCCCATCAGGAAGGAAATGCCGCGCGTGTTCTCCTGCCCTTCACGCAGAAGTCACAATTACCAATTTGCTTCTCCCTTGTTTCACTCCAGGAATTGCTGTCATGCCTGGGAAGCCTGGAAAGGAGCTGCTGGCATTTCCTGCAGGGATGAAACAGCTCTAAAATCTCATTCTGCTCCCCCTTGCACCGCACAGAGAGCAAAGCAAGGTCCTTGTCACCGTCCTCGGGGCTGGTTCCAGCTCACCTGGGCCGACCCCTCTCCTGAGCAGCCCCGGGATCCCTGAGGATGTCAGGCAGCAGCAGGGAACTGGCCAGGCAGGATCCTCCATCCTCTCATTAGGCAGCTCTCAGGATAATGTGGTCCTCGACTGAGAGCTGCAATTTCAGACCGTGAAAAAAATTCCTCCCAAAATTCCTGCCCGGTGCTCCTGCCAGGCTCCAGCTGCCCAAGGCTCTGCCCTGCCTTGATGGCCCTTCCCTCACAGAAAACAGTTTCACCTCAACAAAGTCTCTTCCTGAGTCCCTGCCTCCCACTCAGCTCCACCAGCCCAGTGAGGAGCAGTTTCTGTGCTGGGCCCTTCTCTTCCACCTCAGTCTTCTCACTTTTGGTTCATTCTGGGCTCCCTCCATTTCCAATACGCTCAGAGGGTCCTGCGCCAAGTCCAAAGCCCTCCATCCCTGCTCAGGGCCAGGATTCCAGGATTCCTGGAATTCAGCTGGACTCTGCAGGAGGGAAATGTTGATTTGGGGTGTTCCACATCCATTCTTGGAGCCGCCATCCCTCATGTTGCCTCTTGCACAGGCAGAGCTACCCTTTAACCTTTTAATTGAATATTAATAAAATAGTAATAAAAATAAAAAAATATTAAATTGAGAACTTCCCAAACCTGGAAGTGCCCAAGGACAGGTGGGATGGAGCTCTGAGCAGCCTGGACATGTCCCTGCCCATGTCCCCTGCAGAGGGGTGGAATTGGATGATCTTGGAGATCATTTCCAACCCAAACCATTCCACAACGCATTTTCACGGAGTCACATGCGGGTGACTGAGCCCCAGACATCCCAAACACTCCTGGCTCCCTCCTCACGTGCACATTCAGTGACCAGGAGCAAACAAACATCCCCATCTTCCTGACATTTCCCCCAATTTGCTCCAAACGCCATCCCCACGGAACGACCGGCACGACGCCGGGGCTGGGTTTGGGCTCCAGCACTGATTCAGCACCAGCTGCTGCTGAGTCAGTCCCAGAACATCTCCATCCAGCAGATACGAGGCCGCATTTTTTAGCTCCCTCACAAGGTTGTGATGAGGACAAATTCATCCAAATTCACGGGAGCCCTTTGATTATCTCCAGGCTAAACCATGACGAGGCAGAAGGAGCGTGGTGGATCACCAGTAATGAGGCGAAATGCAAATTCCAGGCGACACCTATGGCTAAAAAATATGGGTTTGGATGGATAAACAGGGAAGCTGGAATGGTCAATGGCTGTCTCACTTCCAGGAGGAAGGATGGCCGGGAGTATAAAAGGGCTCCGGGCCCAGCTCGCTTCATTCGCTCATCTTCTCCTACCTTCAGCTCTCCTCACTCTTCAGCAGGGTAAGTAAGAACTTCTAACCCTTCCTTCGCCTCCCAAAAGGGAATTTTGGATATCTAAAATTTGGATATCTGATATTTATAGCAGATCTAAGTATTTCTGGGGGTCTAGGACGGGAATTGGAGTCGGGGTTTTATGGACTCTGCACGAGGAGTTTCGGGGATGAGCTGGGAATGTTCAGGGAGGCTCTGGGACTATCAGCAGGGCCATGCAGGGGAAGGGCATGGAGAACATTCCAGAAGGGTCCAGAGTGGGTTGATCCTCCTAAGACACCAGAATGAGCCATTGGGCCCCTGCACCACGGGCAAAACATCATTTATAAACAGGACACCCCTGGGTTTGCCCTCCTTGAACCCCCAAAGCTGAATGAATGACCAGAGCCTTGAATTCTCCCCAAATTCCAAACCCGCTGCTCCCCCTCACAGCCTCTCTCTGCTCCTTCCAGCTCCGCCTCCTCTCCCACCACACCCAAGATGCCCAACGGATGCTGCGGCGGCGGAAATAACTACTCCGTGTGCTGCTACAGCAGCCCCCGCTGCTGCAAGACCCCCATGTGCTGCAGCCCCATGCAGTGCTGCAGCCCCTGCTGCATGCCCGTGCAGTCCTGCTGCATGCCCATGTCCTGCTGCTACACCATCAGCAACAACAACAGCGGCTGCTGCGGTAGCGGCTGCTGCGGCAACTGAGCCCACCTGGTGGATTCCCGGCTCCAGCATGGATTTGGACATGGATATGGACATGGATCCCAGCCCAAACACTCCTCCTGCTGTGTTTGGACACCTAGAATTTCTTTTTGCTGCCTTTAGTCCCCTGGCTGTGCCCTGAAGCTGCTGCCCAGAGAGTTTCTGGCGCTGCTCTTCCTTCCCCTCTTGGTGATGGGACAGTTTCCTTCTCCCTTCTCTTTCTTTAATCCCCAATTAGCCATGAAAGACAATAAAATTTGTAACTTCTGACCCTGCAAACTCCTGGATTATGTTTATTCATTTCTCTTTATCCCTTAAACAGTAGTGTGGGATGTGTTTAGCGTTTGCCTAATTGATTAATGTAATTAATTTTGCATGTTTGGCATTCTGTGACGACAACGCCCCGGTGTACCCGGTGAACTCTTTAGGTTCACCTGGGGGAAAATGGGACTTGCAAGTGAAAAATGTCACCTCAGCAAGAGGTGACAGTTTAATTCATTCATTTAATCAGTTTAATTCATTTTTCTCCTGCTGATTTGAGATCCAGTTTGAGACCACAGCGTCTCTGTGGTCCTAAAGCCAGAGCTGGAGGTCTTCTATTCCTAATGGGAATCTTCCCACATTTAAAAGCTCTTGCTGAGCTTTTAGAGGTTTTAAAATTATTAAACAGACCAGGGTGGTTCAGGTTAGAAGGGACTTTAAATCTCATCCAGTCCCACCCCTGCCATGGACAGAGACACCTCCCACTAACCCAGGCTGATCAGATTTAGGTCCAGCCTGAAGGATCCAAAAACACTGAGTCATTTTCTCTGGATTCTGTTAAAATGTGGTATACTTTAAGAGACCAGATCAGAAATTCAATATTCACACTCGGGGATTTGTGAAATCCTCAGGAAGGGAAGTGGCTCCAAAATTCCTTTAATGTGAAAAAAAAAATCCAAACACAGCATCAACTTGGGGCTCTGGCAATGAGTTCTAAACCTAAAATCCTGCTCGGCCCTAACAGATCCCGATTTTCATCTTTCCACACAAATCCCGTGGCCTCCTGCCAGGCAATTCCACTTCTCCTGTAGCTACGGAATAAATGAATAAATTACAGCAGAGCCCTGTCAGGTGCCAGCGCAGCCCTGGAGCCACACCCCCGAATTCTGCGGATGCTTTTCCCAGTGATTCAAACCCAAATTCCACCGGGCAGAGCTCCGAGCATCCCTTACTCCACATGGAAATGCCTTTGGAGCCCCGCGGGGCTCCTGGGAGAGGAATTTTCCTGGTGCTTCAAAAATGTCTCGGCCACAGAAATGCAAACTGGAGCAGCTCCACAAAGCAAAAATGCCAGAAAGCTGGACACGGTGCTTGGCAGAGCCTGGAATTGTTTCTGTGTGAGGTCATCGCTCCTCTGGTGTCCCCATTCCAGACTTTCCACACATAAAAGGCTTTTCCTTGCCATAGCCAAGGTGCTCCACATTTGGGAGCGAATTAATTTAATTTAATCCATTTAAATCAGGGAATAAACCTACAAACATCCCATCCCCAGCCTGCCACTGAGCCCGGTGTTTGTAGGAATCCCGGATTCCCATCTCCCACCCGGTGCTGGGGCCAGCCTGGATTCCCTCCTCACCCTCTGGAAGGACTCCTGGGCTTTTTTGTGGTTTTCCCACCTCCACCAGAGTCCCCTTCTGGGCACATCACTCAGCATCCCGGCATCCCAGGTATCCGCATCCCATCCCGGGATCCCGTCTGACTAACGCGGGGCAGGAGCCCATCCGAGCACGACCAGGACTAATGAGATAATGGCCACAGCCTCTGCAGAACACTGCCCACACCAGGCCAGGCGTTAATTGGGGCTGATTAACCCGACAGAGAGCTCCAGGAACAAACACACACACACACACACACACAAGGCAGAGGCCTCAGTGCTCAGCTATTCATTCCCAGGACGTGCCTCATTCCCTGCACAGCTCGGCCCATATAAAAGCTTCCAGCCCCGGCTCTCTGTGCTCAGGACTCCGATTCCTTGCTCAGCCCGTCCGTTTCTGCTCGCAGGGTGAGTTGGATTCTCTCCGATTCCTTGGAAATACTAAAAAAAACAAAGAAACAAAAAAGAGGCGTCGGTTTTTTGTTCGCGTTTTCCCAGGTTGTTTATGCCCAAGGGCTTGGTCACCCTCAAAGGATTTGTGAGTCATGGGAGAAGCAGCTCCCGAGGGAACTGGGGGGGCTCAGCTTGGAGAAAAGGGGGCCCGGGGGGAATTTTGGGCTCTGCACAAGGAGGGGACAGCGGGGAGGTCGGGTTTTGCTCCCAGGGGACAGGGACAGGAGGGGAGAATCTGTGCCAGGGCAGGCTCGGGTTGGACTCGGGAGGAATTTCCTCCTGGAAAGGGGTCAGGGCTTGGCAGGGGCTGCCCAGGGAGGTTTGAAGTCTCCATCCTTGGAGATGCCCGGTGAATTCCTGGATGTGGCACTCAGTGCTCCTGGCTGGGTGATGTCCATCACAGGCTGGACTGGATGACCTTGGAATTCTTTCCCACCCTCAATAACTCCCCGATTCTGTGATCTCTGCCCCAGGATGCTCCAGCACAAAGGCGGCACCGACCACGACCTGTGCCAGCACAGGACACCTTCCAGCTCCACCGAGCACTGCCACGACCCTCCCAAAACCTGCCCCAACCCCCCCGAGATCTGCCCCAACCCCGGCACCCTCAGCCACGACACCGAGGGCTCCACCCAGAGCTGCCACCCCGGCGATCTGTGCCCACCCCGGCCCTCCTGCTGCCCAGCCCCGCAGAGCTGCAAGCCCCGGCGGCGGGTGGAGGTGAGCCCGGTGCCCCCCGCGTGCCCCCCGCCCGTGAGGATCCACCGGCGGCCTCTGGAGCAGCACCGCCCGTGCCCGCCGTGCCCGGAGCCCGACCCGGGCAAGCCCCGCAGGCGAGTGGAGCAACGTCCCGAGGAGGATGAGGAACCCCCGGTGGTCCTGCAGCCGCTGCATCATCGCTGTCCCTGCATCCAGCGGTGCCCCCGGCCCGTGCCCTGCTGTCCCCGGCCCGTGCCCTGCTGCCCCCGGCCCTCCCAGCGCTGCTGTCCCCCCGTTGTCCCCCTGCCGCCTCACCCCGGCCACCAGCAGCAGAAGCAGGTGACGCTGGTGCCCCTCTGCGTGAAGAACTGAGCCCAGGGACCCCTCCCCAGCTCCTGGTTGGGTTTGGGGGGTTCACCCCCCTGCCCAAGGGATGCTCTGAGCTCGCTGCTGCTTTTTTTGCACGTCAGATTTGAGAATGCCCTGCTTGGCCCCGGCACTGACACTTTAAATTTTTAAATTCGGAGCGTTCTCCCCTTGCCGGGTTTTGGTTTTCCCTGGGGGTTCCCCCTCCTGAGGCTGCTCGGACACGGAGGAACCACCACGGATCTGCTCTCCTGGACTTCACCTCCGAGGTTGTTGGGAGGCAGCTCCAGGACTTGGCAAGAAAAAACGAACCACTGTAAAGGCAGGAGCATCACAGGCTCCTGCAGCTTTGTCTCCTCCCCGTGTACTAAGGAATAAATTTTAAAATTATTTAGCAAATTCTCAGTTCCTCTTTTTTTTGACCACCGACATCGCAACGAGAAGATGCTGAAAGCCATTCAAATTCTCCCGAGGAAACTCGGACATTTAAATCAGGGCTCACACGGGAGGGCTCCAGCTCTGCCCTCGGGGGTTTCTCCAGGTTGGAAAATCAAGAATAAAGTTGAACATAATTTAGCAAACTCTCGGTTCCTCTCTTTTTCGCCCACCGACATTACAATGAGATGCTGAAAACCATTCAAACTCTCCCGAGGGAACTCGTACATTTAAATCGGAATCAAGGTTTCAGCTCTGCCCTCAGGGGTTTCTCCAGGTTGGAAAATCCTCTCCACCGTGGTTTACCCACCCCGGGAGCTCGGCATGGGCAGAGCCGGGCACCAACATCTGCCCTGTGCCTTCATCCCCCGAATGGGAGCAGCGCACATCCTCATTTGCATGTTAATTATGATAATGAGCGCGTGGCCCGGCACGGGAGGGGTGGCTGTGCATGCCGGGGATGCCTTTTCGCTCCTGCAGGAAGGTGCAGGAACAAGGGTAACCTGCTGCTTCTCCTCACTTTGCCAAAAAAGCCTCCCGCAAAGGGCATGAAAATAAATAATTTAATTTCTTTGTAATTTCTTTGTAATTTCTTTGTGTTGCCTCGGCATGACCCGGGCATGTCCTCACACAACCACCACGGAGAGCTGGGAAGGGCAAAAAAGGAAATTAATCCTCATTTTCTTCACCACAGCAGTTTCTTTTTCTCGTGTCTTATTCCAAATAAAAAAACACGTACCTGAAATTTACCTTGGGAGAGGCCTTGTTTTATTAGGGATTTTCTTCCCAGTTCCAAGAACGGTGGCTCAGGGCCCACAGACCAAGGGCCAGCTCAGCCCTCGCTTCCAGGTCTGATTTGGTCCAGTTTGTCTCCCAAGCTGCTTCTCACAGCCCTCCCATCCCAGTTCCCCCATCCATCCCAGTTCCCCCATCTATCCCAGTTCCCCCATTCCAGTTCCCCATCCCAGTTCCCCCATCCCAGTTCCTCCATCCCAGTTCCCCCATCCCAGTTCCCCCATCCCAGTTCCTCCATCTCAGTTCCCCATCCCAGTTCCCCATCCCAGTTCCTCCATCCCAGTTCCTCCATCCCAGTTCCCCATCCCAGTCCCCCATCCCAGTTGCCTCATCCATCCCAGTTCCCCATCCCAGTTGCCTCATCCATCCCAGTTCCCCATCCCAGTTCCCCCATTTCAGTTCCCCCATTCCAGTTCCTCCATCCCAGCCCCTCACCCCAATTTGAGAATTTTCCAAGTCCATCCCATAATCCAGGGTTTTAATGAAGCTGTTAAACAGCACCAGCTCCAGAATCAGCCCCTTTTTCATCCACCAGGTCCAAACCTCCCCCAGTTTAACCCCGAGGCTGCTGGGGGAGATTGTGACAAAAACCTCACAAAAACTGGGGCAGAACCATGGAATTGTGGAGTGGTTTGGATTGGGAGGGACCTCAAAAACCCACCTTGGGGATGAAGAGAGGGGCAAATCTGGAATGCAGCAATTGAGAGGAAACAGAATCATGGAATGGTTTGGGTTGGGAGGGTTCAAAAAACCAACCTGGAGTGAGGAGAGGGGCAAATCTGGAATGAAGAAATGGGGAGGAAAGAGAATCATGGAAAGGTTTGGGTTGGAGGGGACCTTAGGGATCATGTCACTGCAACTCCCACAGGCACCTCTCACCATTCCAGCCCTGTCCAAGCTGGTCTTGGACACTTCCAGGAATGAGGCAGCCAGAAATTCCCTGGAAAAGCCGTGTCAGGCCCTGCCCATCCTGGCTGCCTCATGCCCAGAGCCAACCCCTGCATCACAGAAACCGACGGGCACAATTTGCTTTTGGTGACTCTGAGCTGGCTCTTCCCATCACCTGCTCGTGCTTCACCTGGAAATGCTCCTCACGGACAGCAGGAGGGGAGGCTCGGAGCTCCTGACTCACAGGTCATCCTGCAGAGGGTGAATAAGTCCTTTATTACCTGCCTCACACATCCAAAATGGGGCTTAGACCGTCTCAAGTCTTTTATGTGCCCCGCTGGGGAGCGATGTTATAATTAAAAGATGCTTATCAGAAATGGTGAGTCAAGCAGAACATGCCAGGCACTGGGAACAGCATCCAAATGGAGGAGATGTTTTGCCAATAAATAATTTAATCCTCGTTCCTGCTGCGTGTTTCACGTTCAGGGGAACTCTCGGAGCTCTATAAAAGCCCTCGGCCCCTTGGCCTCTCACATTCTGCTCCCCTGGGCAGTGCCTGTCTTCGTTTGAGATCTGGTGAGGCTCATCCCTTCTTGGATGGGGGGTCTGGATTTGGGAGGGGACACCTGGACCCTCAGACCACTCTCTGACATGGGAGAAGTTCTTGAGGGATTTGGTGTGGGATTTACAGCGGTGCCACCACGTGTGGTGGTGCCTTGTGATTGGTTTCCTTCTTGGAGGTGAAAAACGGGAAAGAAAAGGTCAGAAAGAGGGTTTGGATGGAATTTGGATGCAATCTCACCAGCGTTGGGCAACTGCAGGAATTTCCTCTGGATCCACGCCCTCAGGATAAACCCCATGGGAAATTAAACAGAATCAGAGGAGACTCTGACACCAATCCACCTCTCTTCCAGGTTTTCCCCCACATCCCCGCCATGATTTACTCCTCAGGAAGAGAATCCTTCTTCAACCTGAACTCCACCTGGTACGACCCCTCTGGCTCCTGGCTGGACACGCGGCGCACGCCCTTCCGCTACGGTTACTCCACCTGCTGCTCCTCGGGCGGCTCCTCGGGCTGCCACGGCGAGGGTTGCGAGGGCATGAGGGGCCACGACTACCGGCACTACGGCTACCGACAGCCCCGCTGCGCCGAGCGCTGCCACGGCTCCTCCAGCTCGTGCCATGGAGGGGGGGACGGCTGTGTCAGGAGGCCCACGTACAGCTATGGGGGCTCAGGAGGGTGCCAGGGTTATGGGAGGTCTGTGTGTGCTGAAAGGTGCCAGGGCTCCTCAGGTTCATGCCATGGAGGAGGGTCCAGCTGTGTCAGGAGACCCACGTACAGCTATGGGGGTTCAGGGGGGTGCCAGGGTTATGGGAGGTCTGTGTGCTCCGAGAGGTGCCACGGGTCAGTGGTCCAAGGGGGGAAGCCGTGCTGTGGGACCCCCGTGCAGAGCATCCCAGTGCAGAGCTGTCCCCAACCAGTGCAGAGCATCCCAGTGCAGACCTGTCCTCCACCAGTGCAGGTCTGTCCCCGTCCCTGTCCCCCTCCCGTGAAGAGCATCCCAGTGCAGACCTGTCCTCCACCAGTGCAGGTCTGTCCCCATCCCTGTCCCCCTCCCGTGAAGAGCATCCCAGTGCAGACCTGTCCTCCACCAGTGCAGGTCTGTCCCCGTCCCTGTCCCCCTCCCGTGAAGAGCATCCCAGTGCAGACCTGTCCTCCACCAGTGCAGGTCTGTCCCTGTCCCTGTCCCCCTCCCGTGAAGAGCATCCCAGTGAAGAGCTGTCCCCCTCCAGTCCAGACCTGTCCCCCTCCAGTCCAGACCTGTCCTTGTCCATGTCCCGCTCCGGTCCAGCAGGGCTGTGTCCCCGTGGCCAAGGGCATCCCCCGCCAGCAGCAGAAGCAAGTCTGCAAAGTGCCAGCCCGGAAGATCAAATAAAGGACGTGAGGAGTGAGGGGGAACAAAGGGAATTGTCCCTGTCCCCCCTCCCTGTCCTGCTTTGTCACCCATCTCCGCTCTGTCCCCCCTGCTTGTAACGCGCTCTGAAGTTGTGACCCGCTGATGCTGTGAAATTTAAAATGCTTTTCACCTCATTTCACAGCAGATGTGGAGGCAATAAATTAAAAAATGCTGGCTCAAACCCCCCTCGCGTCCGTGTTTTTAATCTCCTCATCCCTCTGAGTGGCTCCTGGTCCTTCTGGTGGCCAGAGCTGGGTTTGCAGCGGCCTCACAAGGAGGCTCCGGGGTGGTTCCACCTGGTGGCTCCTCGTCCCCACTCCAGGCAATTTCTTGGTTGGTAAAGTAACAGTTTTCATCGCGGGGTGTTTATGCAAGGGGGTAATTAAATATTAATGAAGTTGTGTAAGAAAAATCCACATTTTAACGGAGAGAGGAAAAGCAGAGGATCTGTTTGGGACCACGAGGTGGCAGGTGCAGCTGGACTGGCACCATAAACCTCCAAAAAAAGCCCTGGGGATAAAAGGCAGGAAGAGGACTTGGGAATGGCTCTGAAAGCCCCCAAATTCCTGGTAGGGCTGGGAGAGGAGCACCTTGGGAGGATTTCTGGGGCCAAGCAGGGATGTGGAGCTGCTGTGAGTCACGGCACCACGTGCTCGGAGCTCCTGGCACCTCCCCAGCCCAGGTGAGCGCCTCCATCCCCTCCTGGCACCAGGTCATGGAACATGGCACCATCAGCCAACTCCCAGGGTGGGGATTTCTCCAGAAGGAAAAGGGAAAAAGCAAACACAGGTGCAGGGTGGGGGTTTTAGGGTGGACATTGACAGTGACACCACCTCAAGCCTCCCTCGCCAACCTCTGCAAGGGCAATTCCTTCATAAAAGCAACAAATGACCCCAAAAAAAGGCATTTCCCGCTTATAATGGTGTCTGTGGATCCAGGGATGCCTCTCCAAGGAACAGGAGATTTGTAGGGGGTACAGGGAGCAGCTGTAGGGTCAGCACAGTCCTGCCCCATACATGAGCCCAGGTGCCCCCTGGGCCTGGCTCAGGTGTTTGCCTCCATCGATGGAGCAGGTTTATCCCCACGACGGAATCAGGGCTGTAACTAATCATGGATCATGAGTTTCACAAGGATTTCCATTCTGCCAATGTTTGTGAAATATCCCAAGTGAGGAATTCGGATTTCCTCATCTATCAGTTCCAGTGATTCAGCTCCTTTGGGGACCAAGGGGTTTCCTGGACTCTCTGTTTAATTTTCATGCCATCCAGGCTGGTTTTAATATCACAGTATCCTCTAGAGTCCTGCAGGAGATGAGACCTGAAGCTCTCCATGGGCACAAAGACATTTTTGTCTCCAAAGCGGAGGGTGTAAGACGCAGATCCCAATGTCCTCCCACTCCTACCAAGATGTTTTCTCCATCCTATGGGCTTTAAATTCCTTCTGTTTGGGTTGAAAGCTTTAAAATAAAGAAAGGACAGGCTTGAAAAATCCCAACACTGCTTTTAGTGCTGACTTTATTCAGAATTTTTGGTGTTTCTTTGATGCCCTGTCCAATTATGGCTATTGTTCCTACCCACCACCGTGCCCATTTTTGTTCCCTTTCCTGTTCATTTCTGGGTTTCCTTTACAACCCCACCCCACAATCCAACCTTACCACCCTCTAACATCTCAGTTCAGAATTTGGCACAAGGAACAGGTAAATGCCCCAATCAAAGGTGACAAAAACCATCCCAAACTCTCCCAGCCCTACGGCGCTCACGTGGGAGCCAGGCGTGATGGGCAATTAATATTTTTACGGAGTAACAAGAGGGGTGTCAGGATATTGATCTGCTCCAAAAAAACCCCAAAACAACAGCGTGGGTGCGGAAATAGTCATAATTAGCCAAATGCTCAGGGCACTGAGCAATCAGGTCCCTCCCATTTCCAGAGAAACCTAATTAAGACTATAAAAGCCCCCGCTCCCCATTTCTCCTCAGCGTCTCAGCTCTTCCGCGTCTCAGCTCCTCAGCGTCTCCTCTCGAGCTCCTTCTGGTCCAGGTGAGTCCAGATCCATCTGATTTTTACTCTCCTAATCCTCTTCAGGGTGCCCCCTGTCCTGAGATCTTGGGCACTTCTCTTCCATGTCCTATCTCCTTCTCAGTCCTTCTGCCGAGTAGGAAAAGGTAAAAATTCATTGCTCGGGTGGCCGAGGGCTCTTCATGTCTTGCTCTGGAGTCTGTCCAGCTCTTCTCTTCTCTTTTCACTTCTCTCTGATGTACAAGACCAAGACTCGCCCACAGGAGTCACCACGGGCAGATGTGCGGTGATTACTCCTCTCCTGCTCAAGAACTTGGCTTAGAACCATGAAATCATGGAATTATGGAATCATGAAACCATGGCAAGGGCTGGGTTAGAAAGGACCTTAAAATCTGCTCACTGCTTTTAGGGACACCCCCCACCAGCCCATCCCAGGTCCCATCCGCTTGCATCACATCCAACTCGCGTTGGATGGGACTTGGGATGGGCTAGTGGGGGGTGTCCCTAAAACCAGTGAGTGGATTTTAAGGTCCACCTGCATTATCCCTGCCCATTGCCTTCACTCAAGGATGAGTTTTCCCAGCAGGTCTCCAACCATGTCCTCCCGCCAGGACAAGGAACGCTCCTCCCAGCACAGCGGCGAATCCCGTTGCCTCTGGCCCATTTTCGGACCCAATAACCAGGCAAGTGGTGGTGGATCCAGTAGCCACGCAAACAGTGGCGGATCTGGTAGCCACGGGAGCGGTGGTGGATCCAGTAGCCACGCAAACAGTGGCGGATCTGTTAGCCACGCGAGCGGTGGCGGATCTGGTAGCCACGCGAGCACTGGTGGATCCGGTAGCCACGGGAGCGGTGGTGGACCCGGCTGTCATGTGAACAGTAGCGGATTCAATTTCTACGGGAGCGTATCCGGCAGCCATGGGAGCAGCGGAGCCGGATTCCACGGGGCCAGCATAGCGTCCTGCCATGGAAATACGGAGGTGTGCCTCCAAAACATCCAACGAAAACCCTCGGATGACAACTGATCACCCCACCAGCTGCATGTGATCCACAGGAGTGCCCTGGATCCTGTGCCACGTTCTGAGAGCTTTGCATGCACCCAGGAATTTCCAATTCCCAAGGACAATGTGTCCTTCCCCTCCCCTGGTGTGTCCTGTAACCTATCCTGAGCTTGTCTGTGGCTGCTGAAATAAACGCCTTGCTCAGCCAACACTGTTGTGTCTGGATCAATCTGTGACTTAAATTTAGCCATCACAATCCATAATTTCCAAGATGTTTTGAACCAAAGAGTCCTGTAGACAAAGAATTTCCATTTTTTTTGCCATTTGGCCCCAAAACGCCACCCCTGAGGGAGGTACCTCCACGTGCTGGTGGCAAAACCCCAGCCAGCCTTTCTAGAAACGCTGTGCCCAGCCCTGCCTGAGCTCTGGGTGCCCCCTGGGACCTGCTCAGGTGTTTGCCTCCATCGATGGAACAGGTTCATCCCCACCACGGAATCAGGGTTGTAACTAATCATGGATCATGAGTTTCACAAGGATTTCCATTCTCCCAATGTTTATGAAATATCACAAGTGAGGAATTCAGATGTAATCACCTATCAGTTCCAGTGATTCAGCTCCTTTCGGGACCAAGGGGTCTCCTGGACTCTGTGTTTAATTTTATTTTAATCCAGGCTGGTTTTAATATCACACTGGCCTCCAGAGTCTGACATGAGATGAGACCTGAAGCTCTCCATGGGCACAAAGACACTTTTGTCCCCAAAGCAGAGCATACAAGACGCAGATCCCAGTGCCTTCCCACTCCTACCAAGATGTTTCCTAAATCCTACGGGCTTTAAATTCCTTCTGTTTGGGTTGAAATCCTTAAAATAAAGAAAGGATAGGCTCGAAAAATCCCAGCACTACTTTTAGTACTTCTTTGCTGACTTTATTCAGAATTCTTGGTGTTTCTTTGATGCCTTGTCCAATTATGGCTATTATTGCTACCCACCACCGCGGTCATTTTTGTTCCCTTTCCTGATTATTTCTGGGTTTCCTTTACAACCCCACCCCACAATCCAACCTTAACAACCCCTAATATCTCAGTTCAGAACTGGGCATAAGGAACAGGTAAATACCACAATCAAAGGTGACAAAACCATCCCAAACTCTCCCAGCCCCACGGCACTCATGTGGGGGCCAGGAGTGATAGGAAATTAATATTTTTACAGAGTAACAAAAGGGAGGTCAGGATATCAATCTGCTCCAAAAACAAATAAAAGAACAGCGGGGAGGAGGGGAGGGTGTGCAAATACTAAAAATTAATCCAGTGCTCAGGGCACTGAGCCATCAGGTCCCTCCCATTTCCAGAGAAATCCAATTCAGACTTTAAAAGACCCTGCTCCCCATTTCTCCTCAGCGTCTCCGCTCCTCAGAGACTCAGCTCCTCGGCGTCTCAGCTTCTCCGCATTCCCTCTCAAGCTCCTTCTGATCCAGGTGAGTCCAGATTCGTTCGATTTTTACTCTCCTTATGCTCTCAAGGGTACCCATAGTCCTGAGCTCTTGTGCACTTCTCTTCCATGTCCTATCTTCATCTCAGTCCTCCTGCTGAGTTGGAAAATGTAAAAATTCCTGGCTCGGGTGGCCAAGGGCTCTTCATGTCTTGCTCTGGAGTCTGTCCACCTCTTCTCTTCTCTTTTCACTTCTCTCTGATGTACAAGACCTAGGCTCATGCAAAGGGGCCACCACAGGCAGTGATAACTCTTCTCCTGCTCACGAACCTGGTTTGGAGCCATGCAATCATGGAATTATGGAATAACGGAAAGTGTTGCAGTGTGATTTCATGGTTTACCTCAGAACCCCGGGTCCCTCCCCTGAAGATTCCCTGACAGGTGTGTCAGTCATCCCTCCGTTCCCCACGCTGACCCCTGCCAAGCACTGCCTGTCAATCCGGGAATTCCAGAAGGGCAGATTCAAAAGATGCCCTCTGCCACCGCGGATGAAGGTGTCCTTTGTCCCTTGAGATCTCCTCTCCCCTAGGTGGTTGGTGGGATTCCTATCCCTTCCCTGCCCCTCTCCCCTTGGTTAAAAAGAGCAGCAACCACCTGTTGGAGGAGTTGCTGCATTCAGAGGCCTGTGGGCCAGAGTGAAGCTCTGCATCCAAACCCTCCATCAGAACCAACTCTTTTCCTTCACCATCGCCTTAAAGCTTTTCTGGCAGAGGGAAACCTGAGGAGCAGCCCCTCCATGGGAGGAAGCTCCATCCCACCACCACCACCAGAGCTCCTGCATGCCTGGACTTCTCCCCATGTGCCAGCTGCAACACACAGCTGGCCAAAAGTGTCTCTGGGATGAAACACCACAGCTGCCGCGATTTGGTTCAGAGCAGGGGCCACACTAGCCAAGGCATGTCCCGTCAGCAATATTGGCAATATCAATAGGAAACGACTGGGTTAGAAGGGACCTTAAAATCCGCCCACTGGTTTTAGGGACACTGCCCACTAGCACATCCCAGGGTGCTCCAAGTCCCATCCAACGCGGCCTTGGACGTTTGCAGTGTCCCTGCTCATTGCCTTCTTTTCCCAGCAGGTCTCCAACCATGTCATCCCAGCAGCGCAAGGAACAGTCCCTCTCCATCAGCAACGAATCCTCGGGCCGTGGAGGATCCCATTGCCAAAAGAGCGAAGGCCAACCCAATTACACGATCAAGTCTTGTGAAGGCGGAAACCAAGGACTCAATACAGGAAACATCAGTGATAATAGGGACAGTACCGTCAACATAGGAAGCACAGTTAACAAGTGATGGCCCCTCCAGCTGCATGTGATCCACAGGAGTCCTTGGGATCCTGTGCCACGTTCCGAAAGCTTTGCATATGCCCAGGAATTTCCAATTCCCGAGGACAATGTGTCCTTCCCCTCCCCGGTGTGTCCTGTAACCTATCCTGAGCTTGTCTGTGGCTGCTGAAATAAATGCTTTTGCTTAGCCAGCACTGTTGTGTTTTGGATCAGTCTGTGACTTCATTTGAGCTACCATAATCCACAATTTCTGAGATGTTTTGAGCCAAAAATTCCTAATGACAAAGAATTCCCTTTTTTTTTGCCATTTGGCCCCAAAACGCTGCCCCTGAGGGAGGTACCTCCACGTGCTGGTGGCAAACCCCCAGCCAGCCTTTCTAGAAACGCTGTGCCCAGCCCTGCCTGAGCTCTGGGTGCCCCCTGGGCCTTGCTCAGGTGCTTGCCTCCATCAATGGAGCCGGTTTCTCCCCACCACGGAATCAGGGCAGTAATTTATCATGGATCTTGAGTTTGACAAGGATTTCCATTCTCCCAATATTTGTGAAATATCCCAAGTGGGGAATTCGGATTTCCTCATCTATCAGTTCAGTGATTCAGCTCCTTTCGGGACCAAGGGGTCTCCTGGACTCTTTTTTTAATTTTATTTTAATCCAGGCTGGTTTTAATACCACACTGCAGAGTCTGACATGAGATGAGACCTGAAGCTCTCCATGGGCACAAAGACACTTTTGTCCCCAAAGCAGAGCATACAAGACGCAGATCCCAGTGCCTTCCCACTCCTACCAAGATGTTTCCTAAATCCTACGGGCTTTAAATTCCTTCTGTTTGGGTTGAAATCCTTAAAATAAAGAAAGGATAGGCTCGAAAAATCCCAGCACTACTTTTAGTACTTCTTTGCTGACTTTATTCAGAATTCTTGGTGTTTCTTTGATGCCTTGTCCAATTATGGCTATTATTGCTACCCACCACCGCGGTCATTTTTGTTCCCTTTCCTGATTATTTCTGGGTTTCCTTTACAACCCCACCCCACAATCCAACCTTAACAACCCCTAATATCTCAGTTCAGAACTGGGCATAAGGAACAGGTAAATACCACAATCAAAGGTGACAAAACCATCCCAAACTCTCCCAGCCCCACGGCACTCATGTGGGGGCCAGGAGTGATAGGAAATTAATATTTTTACGGAGTAACAAAAGGGAGGTCAGGATATCAATCTGCTCCAAAAACAAATAAAAGAACAGCGGGGAGGAGGGAGGGTGTGCAAATACTAAAAATTAATCCAGTGCTCAGGGCACTGAGCCATCAGGTCCCTCCCATTTCCAGAGAAATCCAATTCAGACTTTAAAAGACCCTGCTCCCCATTTCTCCTCAGCGTCTCCGCTCCTCAGAGACTCAGCTCCTCGGCGTCTCAGCTTCTCCGCATTCCCTCTCAAGCTCCTTCTGATCCAGGTGAGTCCAGATTCGTTCGATTTTTACTCTCCTTATGCTCCGGAGATCCTTCTGATCCAGGTGAGTCCAGATCCATCTGATTTTTACTCTCCTAATCCTCTTCAGGGTGCCCCCTGTCCTGAGATCTTGGGCACTTCTCTTCCATGTCCTATCTTCATCTCAGTCCTCCTGCTGAGTTGGAAAATGTAAAAATTCCTGGCTCGGGTGGCCAAGGGCTCTTCATGTCTTGCTCTGGAGTCTGTCCACCTCTTCTCTTCTCTTTTCACTTCTCTCTGATGTACAAGACCTAGGCTCATGCAAAGGGCCACCACAGGCCGCGATAACTCTTCTCCTGCTCACGAACCTGGTTTAGAGCCATGGAATCATGGAATTATGGAATAACGAAAGTGTTGCAGTGTGATTTCATGGTTTCCCTCAGAACCCGGGTCCCCCCTGAAGATTCCCTGCCAGGTGTGTCAGTCATCCCTCCGTTCCCCACGCTGACCCCTGCCAAGCACTGCCTGTCAATCCGGGAATTCCAGAAGGGCAGATTCAAAAGATGCCCTCTCCCCCCGGAGATGAAGGTGTCCTTTGTCCCTTGAGATCTCCTCTCCCTAGGTGGTTGGTGGGATTCCTATCCCTTCCCTGCCCCTCTCCCCTTGGTTAAAAAGAGCAGCAACCACCTGTTGGAGGAGTTGCTGCATTCAGAGGCCTGTGGGCCAGAGTGAAGCTCTGCATCCAAACCCTCCATCAGAACCAACTCTTTTCCTTCACCATCGCCTTAAAGCTTTTCTGGCAGAGGGAAACCTGAGGAGCAGCTCCTCCATGGGAGGAAGCTCCATCCCACCACCACCACCAGAGCTCCTGCATGCCTGGACTTCTCCCCATGTGCCAGCTGCAACACACAGCTGGCCAAAAGTGTCTCTGGGATGAAACACCACAGCTGCCGCTATTTGGTTCAGAGCAGGGGCCACACAAGCCAAGGCATGTCCCGTCAGCAATATTGGCAATATCAATAGGAAACGACTGGGTTAGAAGGGACCTTAAAATCCGCCCACTGGTTTTAGGGACACCGCCCACTAGCACATCCCAGGGTGCTCCAAGTCCCATCCAACGCGGCCTTGGACGTTTGCAGTGTCCCTGCTCATTGCCTTCTTTTCCCAGCAGGTCTCCAACCATGTCATCCCAGCAGCGCAAGGAACAGTCCCTCTCCATCAGCAACGAATCCTCGGGCCGTGGAGGATCCCATTGCCAAAAGAGCGAAGGCCAACCCAATTACACGATCAAGTCTTGTGAAGGCGGAAACCAAGGACTCAATACAGGAAACATCAGTGATAATAGGGACAGTACCGTCAACATAGGAAGCACAGTTAACAAGTGATGGCCCCTCCAGCTGCATGTGATCCACAGGAGTCCTTGGGATCCTGTGCCACGTTCCGAAAGCTTTGCATATGCCCAGGAATTTCCAATTCCCGAGGACAATGTGTCCTTCCCCTCCCCTGGTGTGTCCTGTAACCTATCCTGAGCTTGTCTGTGGCTGCTGAAATAAACGCTTTGCTCAGCCAGCACTGTTGTGTCTGCATCAGTCTGTGACTTCATTTGAGCTACCATAATCCACAATTTCTGAGATGTTTTGAGCCAAAAATTCCTAATGACAAAGAATTCCCTTTTTTTTTGCCATTTGGCCCCAAAACGCCGCCCCTGAGGGAGGTACTGCCACGTGCTGGTGGCAAACCCCCAGCCAGCCTTTCTAGAAACGCTGGGCCCAGCCCTGCCCAAGCTCTGGCTGCCCCCTGGGCCTTGCTCAGGTGCTTGCCTCCATCAATGGAGCCGGTTTCTCCCCACCACGGAATCAGGGCAGTAATTTATCATGTATCTTGAGTCTGACAAGGATTTCCATTCTCCCAATGTTTATGAAATATCACAAGTGAGGAATTCAGATGTAATCACCTATCAGTTCCAGTGATTCAGCTCCTTTCGGGACCAAGGGGTCTCCTGGACTCTTTTTTTAATTTTATTTTAATCCAGGCTGGTTTTAATACCACACTGCAGAGTCTGACATGAGATGAGACCTGAAGCTCTCCATGGGCACAAAGACACTTTTGTCCCCAAAGCAGAGCACGCAAAACGCAGATCCCAGTGCCTTCCCACTCCTACCAAGATGTTTCCTAAATCCTATGGGCTTTAAATTCCTTCTGTTTGGGTTGAAATCCTTAAAATAAAGAAAGGATAGGCTTGAAAAACCCCAGCACTCCGTTTAGTACTTCTTTGCTGACTTTATTCAGAATTTTTGGTGTTTCTTTTATGCCTTCTCCAATTATGGCTATTATTCCTACCCACCACCGCAGTCAGTTTTGTTCCCTTTCCTGTTCATTTCTGGGTTTCCTTTACAACCCCACCCCACAATCCAACCTTACCACCCTCTAACATCTCAGTTCAGAATTTGGCATAAGGAACAGGTAAATGCCCCAATCAAAGGTGACAAAAACCATCCCAAACTCTCCCAGCCCTACGGCACTCATGTGGGGGCCAGGAGTGATGGGAAATTAATATTTTCACAAAGTAACAAAAGGGAGGTCAGGATATCAATCTGCTCCAAAAACAAATAAAAGAACGGCGGGGAGGAGGGGGTGTGGGGTGTGTGTGCAAATACTCAAAATTAATCAAGTGCTCAGGGCACTGAGCCAACAGGTCCCTCCCATTTCCAGAGAAATCCAATTCAGTCTTTAAAAGACCCTGCTCCCCATTTCTCCTCAGCGTTTCCGCTCCTCAGAGACTCAGCTCCTCGGCGTCTCAGCTTCTCAGCGTTCCTCTCAAGCTCCTTCTGATCCAGGTGAGTCCAGATCCATTCGATTTTTACTCGCCTAATGCTCTTAAGGGTCCCTCCATTCCTGAGCTCTTGGGAACTTCTCTTCCATGTCCTATCTTCATCTCATCTTCATCATCATCTTCATCTTTCATAGGAAAGGACTGGGTTAGAAGGGACCTTAAAATCCACCCACTGGTTTTAGGGACACCGCCCACTAGCACATCCCAGGGTGCTCCAAGTCCCATCCAACGTGGCCTTGGACGTTTGCAGTGTCCCTGCTCATTGCCTTCTTTTCCCAGCAGGTCTCCAACCATGTCCTCCCAGCAGGGCAAGGAACAGTCCGTCTCCATCAGCAACGAATCCTCGGGCCATGGAGGATCCCATTGCCAAAAGAGCGAAGGCCAACCCAATTACACGATCAAGTCTTCTGAAGGCGGAAACCAAGGACTCAATACAGGAGAAATCCGTGGTAATAGCTGCAGTACCGTCAACATAGGAAGCACAGTTAACAAGTGATGGCTCCACCAGCTGCATGTGATGCACAGGAGTACCCTGGATCCTGTGCCACGTTATGAATGCTCTGCATGTGCCCAGGAATTTCCAATTCCCGAGGACAATGTGTCCTTCCCCTCCCCGGTGTGTCCTGTAACCTATCCTGAGCTTGTCTGTGGCTGCTGAAATAAACGCTTTGCTTAGCCAACACTGTTGTGTCTACATCAGTCTGTGACTTCATTTGAGCCACCACAATCCACAATTTCCTAGAGGTTTTGAGCCAAAAATTCCTAATGACAGAGAATTCCCTTTTTTTTTTTGCCATTTGACTCCAAAACGCTGCCCCTGAGGGAGGTACCTCCACGTGCTGGTGGCAAACCCCCAGCCAGCCTTTCTAGAAACGCTGTGCCCCAGCCCTGCCCGAGCTCTGGGTGCCCCCTGGGCCCTGCTCAGGTGTCTGCCTCCATCGATGGAGCAGGTTTATCCCCACGACGGAATCAGGGCTGTAACTAATCATGGATCATGAGTTTCACAAGGATTTCCATTCTCCCAATGTTTGTGAAATATCCCAAGTGAGGAATTCGGATTTCCTCATCTATCAGTTCCAGTGATTCAGCTCCACTGGGGACCAAGGGGTTTCCTGGACTCTGTGTTTTATTTTCATTTAATCCAGACTGGTTTTAATATCACACTGGCCTCCAGAGTCTGACATGAGATGAGACCTGAAGCTCTCCATGGGCACAAAGACACTTTTGTCCCCAAAGCTGAGCATGCAAGACGCAGATCCAGTGCCTTCCCACTCCTACCAAGATGTTTCCTAAATCCTATGGGCTTTAAATTCCTTCTGTTTGGGTTGAAAGCCTTAAAATAAAGAAAGGATAGGCTTGAAAAACCCCAGCACTCTGTTTAGTACTTCTTTGCTGACTTTATTCAGAATTTTTGGTGTTTCTTTGATGCCCTGTCCAATTATGGCTATTATTCCTACCCACCACCGTGCCCATTTTTGTTCCCTTTCCTGTTCATTTCTGGGTTTCCTTTACAACCCCACCCCACAATCCAACCTTACCACCCTCTAACATCTCAGTTCAGAATTTGGCACAAGGAACAGGTAAATGCCATAATCAAAGGTGACACAAACCATCCCAAACTCTCCCAGCCCTACGGCACTCATGTGGGGGCCAGGAGTGATGGGAAATTAATATTTTCACAAAGTAACAAAAGGGAGGTCAGGATATCAATCTGCTCCAAAAACAAATAAAAGAACGGCGGGGAGGAGGGGGTGTGGGGGTGTGTGTGCAAATACTCAAAATTAATCAAGTGCTCAGGGCACTGAGCCATCAGGTCCCTCCCATTTCCAGAGAAATTCAATTCAGTCTTTAAAAGACCCTGCTCCCCATTTCTCCTCAGCGTCTCCGCTCCTCAGAGACTCAGCTCCTCGGCGTCTCAGCTTCTCAGCGTTCCCTCTCAAGCTCCTTCTGATCCAGGTGAGTCCAGATCCATTCGATTTTTACTCGCCTAATGCTCTTAAGGGTCCCTCCATTCCTGAGCTCTTGGGAACTTCTCTTCCATGTCCTATCTTCATCTCATCTTCATCATCATCTTCATCTTTCATAGGAAAGGACTGGGTTAGAAGGGACCTTAAAATCCGCCCACTGGTTTTAGGGACACCGCCCACTAGCACATCCCAGGGTGCTCCAAGTCCCATCCAACGTGGCCTTGGACGTTTGCAGTGTCCCTGCTCATTGCCTTCTTTTCCCAGCAGGTCTCCAACCATGTCCTCCCAGCAGGGCAAGGAACAGTCCGTCTCCATCAGCAATGAATCCTCGGGCTGTGGAGGATCCCATTGCCAAAAGAGCGAAGGCCAACCCAATTACACGATCAAGTCTTCTGAAGGCGGAAACCAAGGACTGAATACAGGAGAAATCCGTGGTAATAGCTGCAGTACCGTCAACATAGGAAGCACAGTTAACAAGTGATGGCTCCACCTGCTGCATGTGATCCACAGGAGTGCCCTGGATCCTGTGCCACGTTCTGAATGCTTTGCATGCACCCAGGAATTTGCAATTCCCAAGGACAATGTGTCCTTCCCCTCCCCTGGCGTGTCCTGTAACCTATCCTGAGCTTGTCTGTGGCTGCTGAAATAAACGCTTTGCTCAGCCAACACTGTTGTGTCTGGATCAGTCTCTGACTTCATTTGAGCTACCATAATCTACAATTTCTGAGATGTTTTCAGCCAAAAAGTCCTATAGACAAAAACCCCTTGTTTTTGCCATTTGGCCCCAAAACGCTGCCCCTGAGGGAGGTACTGCCACGTGCTGGTGGCAAACCCCCAGCCAGCCTTTCTAGAAACGCTGTGCCCAGCCCTGCCTGAGCTCTGGGTGCCCCCTGGGCCCTGCTCAGGTGTTTGCCTCCATCGATGGAACAGGTTTATCCCCAGCATGGCATCAGGGCTGTATTTAATCGTGAGTGAATAATGAGTTTCACAAGGATTTCCATTCTCCCAATGTTTGTGAAATATCCCGAGTCGCGTTCAGATATCCTCATCTATCTGTTCCAGCCATTCAGTTCCACTGGTGTCACGATCTGTCCTATTGAACGGGTAACGCAGTGATTTTAAAGTACAAAATAACCAACAAAGGCACGGGGGGTTTGCAGTAACAAATCAACAAAGACGGTTTTTTTGAGATAACCACAACAGAAATGCGTTGGTGATGGGAATCGGGGAAAAAAGGAAAAGATAAGTAAAAGGGGGAGGAGAAGACAGAAATGGGTTTAGCTACCGAAATGTGATGCTGCTTTTCTCCTTCCATGGTCCAGCGGTTGAAATCTCACCAGGCCACGTCCAGGGAGATCTCGAAAGGTGCGGCCGACCAGGACCTCAGTTATACCCTTTCGTTGGGGAAGGGGAATGGTTTCTTAGCCGAAACAAAGGTCTTCAAGGGGGGGGGAAAGAATGGGGGGTGCACAAACTCAAGCCAGGCAACAGGCACCACTGTTTTCATGGCCCAGCACTCGCAGGTGAGCTTACTCTGGGTAGCTTCCCCCCCCCCCCACTGCAATCCTCCCCTGAGTTGGGGGGGTTCAGCCCCAGTCTCTGGAAGAAGATGCAAGGGGGGTTTTCTTGCACAGGGATTTCTTGTCTTGGTTCCTTGATAAGGAGGCTTACATCTCTGCTTGTCTGTTACCATGGAGGAAGGCAGGCAAGAGGGGTCTTCTTGGAAGAGGGACCACCCTAAAGCTCAAACCAGCCAGGCCAGGAGCTGAAGAGAAAATCCAGATCCATTGTTCAGAAAGGGCAAGGTGCCCCGTTCAAGTTCAGCATGGCGTGTTATGCAAATAACACCCGTGGAAACAATGAGCTAAGAAGCACATGACTCCCTCCCCGCCACTGGCTCAACAGTTTTTAACCTTTCACTGGTCTTTTCTTCATGACAATTGTGAGGCAAAAATGAAGGATATTTCGGACAGACTCTCACACAACCCCGTGACTCACGATTGTCTTGAGGGATCTTCATCAGCAGAACTCTGGAGTATAGTTGATGAATCTTCAGAACCCATCCCACGTTGGTAGCATAACCCAGAAAAATAGGGACGACAGAAAAGAGGAGAAAAGAAGGAAGAAGGGAAGGAGAAGAAAGGATAAGAGAAGGAGGGGAGAAAGGTAAGCAAACATAATTAATATTGATTATCATAACAATATTCACAAAAGGTTGATTAATTAAAACAATTTTCTTTTTACAACAATTTCAAAAACTGTTAATTAATTAAAACAATATCATTTATATAACAATTTCAAAAAATGGTTGAAACAAATCACAAATAATCAAAACAAGAATAACAAACAAACCACAATATAAGGATTAACTTTAAAATTTACTTTCTAAAACAATTCACTAAGGATCAAAAATAATCTTCACAAAATCATATTCAGGAATCAAAAATTGCTCTAAAGCATATATTCTTAAATCATAATTGTTTTTGTGTCAAATGTTTTGGGGATGTCTATAGCATAGAGGACATTGGCTAAGCGGTGTGCATTGATTACAGACGTCAATCTCCTTTGCTTTTTCATCATGTTCCAATTCATAACGAATCGGGCTGCTGACAAGATAAAACCAAGTGCAATAAGAATCAAAAGGACAACAATTGGATGGCACACACTGTTCAGGACACCTGTGGCAGTAGGTGACCACCCAAAGAGAGTATCCCACCACCTATGCTCAGCATCTTGCTTTACCTTCTCCATGACCCGGTGTATTTGTCTCACGTTGTGATGAACAGTCTCCAGAGTCTTCTGTCCGCTTTCCTTGATTTTCTTGATTTTTCAACCAGGTCCTGATGGAGCAGCAGCTGTCTCACCAGGGTAAGGTTCATTCCGATAGGAGTGGGCATCAGCTTGTGAATCAGTGTGTAGCTGGATTGCAATAAGTAGTGAGAGGTAATTGGAGCTTCATAAGAGAAATCACATCCTGAAATCTCAGTAAAGTTACAAGCACAGAAGTTTGAGTGATTCTTTGTATGTACTACAACATCTTCTACAAGCACAAAATCACAGACAGTTCTAAAGCATGCACATCCATTGCCTATGCATATAAGAACTGTTTCAGAAGCCTCATTAGGACGGATCTCAAAATGTTGTGCTCTGTGTCTAAACAGATATTCTGAGCTATGATTGCATTTCTTTCACAGATGAGCCCTTGTTGTTCTCGGGCAATACAAGATTCCAAATTAACAATTTGCCATTTCTTACCAATTTGATGGGCCCATTCTCTATGTTCAGAAAGATAGAGAATAGCTCCGTCGTAATTCAGCCATGATGCAATAACAGGGAAAATCAAGTGCACTGAGGCATTGCGTATGGTTAACACAAAAACTGTGACTCTATTTAAAATGGGGTCATAGGTCAAAATTCACTAGGTTCCTCCAGGATTGGAATTGTCTTTCAAAGTCATTGGCACTGTCCCAAATTATTTTCCAAATTTCAGTAGCAAAAGTGCCTTCTTCACCTTCTCTTACAATTGAAGCAGAAACTGACTGCATCCACAATTGTGCCTGGATACAGCTGAGAGACAAAGAAGCGTTGTTTTGTGTAGTACCGAGTGTATCAATTATCAATTTGTGATCATTTACATTTACCTTCTCCCAATTTGCTAATATGTTTGATAGCCACTGGTGTGTTCACAAAAGCCAATAGGAATGACTGCAGTGGTAGCTGTAATTTGATCAAATCTCTAATTGTGACAGCCAATTTATTCAAGTTCAATTAATCTACATGTTATGTGTTATATCATCACCTGGTGTTACCATAAAGGGAAGGGAAAACATTATTTGTGTTGTCCATCACTAGTGTTATCATGGTTTATCAGGTCTTCACGTCCCTCGGAGTTCTTCTGTAAAAGTAAATACAGCAGACTCTGCCACGAAGAGGCAGGAAAAGTTAGAACGATGGAATTGTGAGAGAGGTTTTGAACACCAGTGGTACTTCCCCTACAGCAGTGGAGGGGGGGGGGGTGCACCAAAAACAGGTTGTCCAGCGTAATGTGCTGGGTTCTCGAAATCATCTGGTCCCTGTAGTGCAGGAATTACGCTTGGAGCTGTCAGGTAAAAAGCAGTGATTTTGGAACACTCATTTACCCCCCATCTATAGTAAGAGGTATGAGAAGTCCATTCAGTCTTTTCACTTTTTGCCCAATCCTGCACACTTTTGACAGTAAAGTGAGAAACATTATCAGACTGAATTTCCTGTGGTTTTAGGAAAATTCCAAACAATCCCTGCATTGCTTTAACAGTATTATCTCCTGTAGCTCTTTTAGAAGCATCGGCCTGAACCAACCCAAATATAAATATAGCATGGGACTTGGTGTAAATACAGACAAGAAAATAATTTTGTCCCTCACTTTGGAAAACACTCCAAACAGTTAACAGTTCCCCAACCTGGGCATTGTCTTTTCCCTCTCTGTTAGCAGAAGCGGGGAGAGAGAGGAGGGGTTGCTTTAATCACAGACGCAGGTTTATTTTGGCTGCTACCCAAGCTCCCAGTTCCTTGGATTGCCCAGTTCTCCTCCACCTCCCTGGGAGCCAAGCCAACCACAAACACCCCCCCTTCCCAGGCAGTGTACCTGTTTTCAGCATCTTTGAAACCACGGGAATAAAAACCAACAGGCTTTGTCAGATCCTCCGGATCCCACTGCCATATAGGACCCAAAAGTCATGAGGAGGCAAAACCCCACTCCACCTGAAAGGGGTCTGTGGGATGGACAGGATCCAGTGCCTGATGAGCTGTCACTTCAAGAATCAGCAATTGCAATATCTCCTTCTGAGAAGAAGTCCAATCCCATTTAATTCTTTTTCTCAGCAAGTCATAAAGGGGAACAAAAGGGTCATTCTGGTTACTAAGAAGTTTATCTGGTCTTTCTATAGGAGACAGAGCTACTATGGTTTTCTGAAGAATTGCTGGATGTTTAAGTGTTCCTGGAAGCCCTTGAGTTAAAGAGGTCATAATTTCAAGCTTTACAGGTGATTGGATTGGTGACTCAAAACCAGGAATTAATTTCTTTTCATGAATCATTTGCAGGCAGTCGGCTTTGTGAATGTTTTCCCGGAGTTGGTCGGGGGTACCGACCAAAGGGTCTTTCCTTTCCAAGGGGTTAAACCCCCCTGCCCAATGAGCTGTGTGCTGAATTAGGGACCATGGGATGCTGTTGTTAGGAACACCCCATGTCCTCAGCACCCACCGACTCCTTGTTCTGACAAGAGAATCTGATCTCCCCCGGTGAGGGACACTTGACGTATGTGTTCTGCTTCAGATTTTTGGGGAAAAGCCCATACTGCTTTGCAAGTTTTGTTAATTCAGTAGCAGTGTGTGGGATTTCTTTAGTAATGTGCGGGTCAAAATCTTCATTATTGATATAGCTGCACTCTGTTTTAGTTAGAGCTTTTATGCTATTACAGCAGTGTTTCCCACAACTTTTCATCAGGACTGATTTTGTTTGAGAGTAATTTTAATTAATGTAAGGAGTTTCTTTCTCCCCTGTTTCTTTTGAGGAATCTGCATTAAGTGAATTTTTAACATGTTCCTCTCTCAGGGCAGCCCATAACAAGTTATTTACATTTCTTTCTTCATCTAATTGTTTTTACAAAACTTCAACTAGGTTTTGGAGGGAGACTATTATAGCATTTTCCTCACTTTTCCCCTTAAAGTGAGTTTCTATGGCTGCTGTGAGGCAGGCTGCCAAGACTAAGCAGAGGGTGGTTTTATTTGTGCCCAATTTGAAATTTGTTTCATGTTGTAAAGATATCCTATCAATAACACTTTCTAAGTTAAATCAATTGCAGCTGGGCATTCTTATCCTCCCGGATAAGGTGTGGCATTGTATTTAGCAAGCAGAGCATAAAATTCAGCTTTACCTTTTGCACTGAAGTTCTAAGTCATTTTATGAGGTACCAAAACTACACCAGGGAGTTAATTGTAAACTTAAGTTACACAAATCACACAGCCTTTCCAGTGTTCCCTTGCTTCCCTGGGTAGTTGAAGAGACAGAATCTGCTGGGAGGCTCTGTGTGGTTGCTTCAAGTCTGTCCCTTCTTTCCTAGACAGTCCAGATACACACAAATACAACAGTAAAAGTTACACCTGTTTTACACAGAAAAATGTTTTGTGCAAATTCTGGAGCTTGAGCGCTCAATTGAGCATGAGATTTGCCTTTTTAGGCGTGTGCAGTATGCGAGACATTTGAATCACACTCTTTTGGAGTAGACTCTCTCTCCCCTGATACAGACTACACAGAACCTGCAAATTGCTTTGGCTACAAGAATCCTGTCCGTGACGCCAATTATGACTCAGACAACTGGGGACCAAGGGGTCTCCTGGACTCTGTGTTTTATTTTCATTCAGTCCAGGCTGGTTTTAATATCACACTGGCCTCTAGAGTCCTGCAGGAGATCAGGCCTGAAGCTCTCCATGGACACAAAGACACTTTGGTCCCCAAAGCAGAGCAATGTAAGACACAGATCTCAATGTCTTGCCACTCCAACCAAGATGTTTCCTAAATCCTATGGGCTTTAAATTCCTTCTGTTTGGGTTGAAAGCATTAAAATAAAGAAAGGACAGATTTGAAAAATCCCAGCACTGCTTTTAGTGCTGACTTTATTCAGAATTTTTGGTGTTTCTTTGATGCCTTGTCCAATTATGGCTATTATTCCTACCCACCACCGTGCCCATTTTTGTTCCCTTTCCTGTTCATTTCTGGGTTTCCTTTACAACCCCACCCCACAATCCAACCTTACCACCCTCTAACATCTCAGTTCAGAACTGGGCATAAGGAACAGGTAAATGCCACAATCAAAGGTGACACAAACCATCCCAAACTCTCCCAGCCCCACGGCACTCATGTGGGGGCCAGGCATGATGGGAAATTAATCTTTTTACAGAGTAACAAAAGGGATGTCAGGATATTAATCTGCTCCAAAAACAAATAAAAGAATGGTGGGGAGGACGGGGGGTGTGCAAATCCTCATAATTAATCAAGTGCTCAGGGCACTGAGCCATCAGGTCCCTCCCATTTCCAGAGAAATTCAATTCAGTCTTTAAAAGACCCTGCTCCCCATTTCTCCTCAGCGTCTCCGCTCCTCAGAGACTCAGCTCCTCGGCGTCTCAGCTTCTCAGCGTTCCTTCTCAAGCTCCTTCTGACCCAGGTGAGTCCAGATCCATTCAATTTTTACTCTCCTAATGCTCCGGAGATCCTTCTGATCCAGGTGAGTCCAGATTCATTCGATTTTTACTCTCCTTATGCTCTCAAGGGTCCCCCCAGTCCTGAGCTCTTGTGCACTTCTCTTCCATGTCCTATCTTCATCTCAGTCCTTCTGCTGAGTAGGAAAATGTAAAAATTCCTGGCTCGAGTGGCCAAGGGCTCTTCATGTCTTGCTCTGGAGTCTGTCCAGCTCTTCTCTTCTCTTTTCACTTCTCTCTGATGTACAAGACCTAGGCTCATGCAAAGGGGCCACCACAGGCCATGATAACTCTTCTCCTGCTCACGAACCTGGTTTGGAGCCGTGGAATCATGGAATTATGGAATAATGGAAAGTGTTGCAGTGTGATTTCATGGTTTCACTCAGAACCCCGGGTCCCTCCCCTGAAGATTCCCTGCCAGGTGTGTCAGTCATCCCTCCGTTCCCCACGCTGACCCCTGCCAAGCACTGCCTGTCAATCCGGGAATTCCAGAAGGGCAGATTCAAAAGATGCCCTCTCCCCCGGAGATGAAGTGTCCTTTGTCCCTTGAGATCTCCTCTCCCCTAGGTGGTTGGTGGGATTCCTATCCCTTCCTTGCCCCTTTCCCCTTGGTTAAAAGACGGCAACCACCTGTTGGAGGAGTTGCTGCATTCAGAGGCCTGTGGGCCAGAATGAAGCTCTGCATCCAAACCCTCCATCAGAACCAACTCTTTTTCTTCACCATCACCTTAAAGCTTTTCTGACAGAGGGAAACCTGAGGAGCAGCCCCTCCATGGGAGAAAGCTCCATCCCACCACCACCACCACCAGAGCTCCTGCATGCCTGGACTTCTCCCCATGTGCCAGCTGCAACACACAGCTGACCAAAAGTGTCTCTGGAGTTGGAAACACCACAGCTGCCGCTATTTGGTTCAGAGCAGGGGCCACACAAGCCAAGCATGTCCCGTCCGCAATATTGGCAATATCAGTAGGAAAGGACTGGGTTAGAAGGGACCTTAAAATCCACCCACTGGTTTTAGGGACACTGCCCACTAGCACATCCCAGGGTGCTCCAAGTCCCATCCAACGCGGCCGTGGACGTTTGCAGTGTCCCTGCTCATTGCCTTCTTTTCCCAGCAGGTCTCCAACCATGTCATACCAGCAGGCAAGGAACAGTACCCTCCAGCCAACAGACGGTGGCGGGAATCTGGACCCAATATGGGAGCAATTGGGTGGGGAGGACCCCATATCATGCGAACATCGCTCGATTCAATTTCTACGGGAGCGGAAACCAGTGGGATCAACGGAGGCGGGAAACCATAGCAGCCCTACCAGGAAAATCTGTATGGTTGCCGTAAACATCCAAGGAAAATCGATGTACAAGTGATGCCCTCCAGCTGCTTGTGATCCACAGGAGTGCCCTGGATCCTGTGCCACGTTCCGAAAGCTTTGCATATGCCCAGGAATTTCCAATTCCCGAGGACAATGTGTCCTTCCCCTCCCCGGTGTGTCCTGTAACCTATCCTGAGCTTGTCTGTGGCTGCTGAAATAAACGCTTTGCTTAGCCAACACTGTTGTGTCTACATCAGTCTGTGACTTCATTTGAGCCACCACAATCCACAATTTCTGAGATGTTTTGAGCCAAAAAGCCCTATAGACAAAAACCCCTTGTTTTTGCCATTTGGCCCAAAACGCCGCCCCTGAGGGAGGTACTGCCACGTGCTGGTGGCAAACCCCCAGCCAGCCTTTCTCAAAACGCTGTGCCCAGCCCTGCCCGAGCTCTGGGTGCCCCCTGGGCCCGGCTCAGGTGTTTGCCTCCATCGATGGAACAGGTTTATCCCCACCACGGAACCAGGGCTGTAATTAATCGTGAATAATGAGTTTCACAAGGATTTCCATTCTCCCAATGTTTGTGAAATATCCCAAGTGAGGAATTCAGATTTCCTCATCTATCAGTTCCAGTGATTCAGCTCCACTGGGGACCAAGGGGTCTCCTGGACTCTGTGTTTTATTTTCATTCAATCCAGGCTGGTTTTAATATCACAGTGGCCTGTAGAGTCCTGCAGGAAATGAGACCTGAAGCTCTCCATGGGCACAAAGACACTTTTGTCCCCAAAGCGGAGCGTGTAAGACGCAGATCCCAATGTCCTCCCACTCCCACCAAGATGTTTTCTCCATCCTACGGGCTTTAAATTCCTTCTGTTTGGGTTGAAAACTCTATAGTAAAGAAAGGACAGGCTTGAAAAATCCCAGCACTGCTTTTAGTGTTTCTTTGCTGACTTTATTCAGAATTTTTGGTGTTTCTTTGATGCCCTGTCCAATTGTGATTATTTTTGCTACCCACCACCACGGCCTTTTTTTCCCTTTCCTGTTTATTTCTGTCTTTCCTTTACAACCCCACAATCCGACCCCATAATCCCACCTCCCACCTCTAACACCTGTCCTATCTCAATTCAGGATTTGGGCACAAAGAACAGGTAAATGCCACAATCAAAGGTGACAAAAACCATCCCAAACTCTCCCAGCCCCGCGCCCCACCGGGCCAGGCGTGGTGGGCAATTAACATTTTTATGGAGTAACGAGAGGGATGTCAGGATATCGATCAGCTCTGTGTGTCAAAACAGCAGAGCAAAAACTCCCAATTAGCCAAGTGCTCGGGGTGCTGAGCAATCAGGTCCCTCCAGTGGGGCCCCAGCTCATTTCCGGAGGAGAAGCCCAAGCCAGCCTTTAAAAGCCCACACTTCGCGCTGCTCCTCAGCGTCTCAGCTCCTCAGCGTCACCTCTCGAGCTCCTTCTGATCCAGGTGAGTCCAGATCCATCCGATTTTTACCCTCCTAATGTTCTCCGGCTTCTCCCCAATCCTGACCTCTTGGGAACTTCTCTTCCACGTCCTATCTCCATCTCAGTCCTTCTGCTGAGTGGGAAAACGTAAAAATTCTTGGCTCAGGTGGTTGAGGGCTCTGTAGGTCTTGCTCTGGAGTCTGTCCAGCTCTTTTCTGACATGCAAGACCAAAGGGGCCACCACGGGCAGGTGTGCAGTGATAACTCTTCTCCTGCTCAAGAACCTGGCTTAGAACCGTGGAATCATGGAATTATGGAGTCATGGAATGGGTTGGGATAGAAAACACCTTAAAATCTGCTCACTGATTTTAGGGACACCCCCCACTAGCACACCCCAGGGTGCTCCAAGTCCCATCCAACACAGCCTTGTGTTGTGGTTGAGACGGAGACAATACAAAGCAACTCTCCATTTTCAGAAGGCTTCAAACCATTTTGATTACACCATGCATGCCTTTTATACATTCTTACAAAACTTATAAAATACAATTTTGTCACGAGAGACAAACAAAGTGCTCATTGGAACAGGCAGTTGCAGATTTCTCTCATTTCTCCTTCTTTCTTTCTTGATTTCTGTGTCAACAACCATGATAGAAAATCCTTTCAGGCTTGAACACAGATCCTCTTCTCAAACTTCTCTCTGGCTCACAGAAATCGCTGTAAAACCTTTCCCACAGCCTTGCACACTTCCAGTGTCCCTGCTCATTGCCCTCACTCACAGATGAGTTTCTCCAGCAGGTTTCCAGCCATGTGCTCCCGCCAGGACAAGGACCAGTGCCACCAGCAGGAACGTTCCTGCTGCCACAGCGGTGGATCCGGTTGCCACGGGAGCAGTGGATCTGGTTGCCATGGGAGCAGTGGTGGATCCGGTTGCCACGGGAGCAGTGGTGGATCCGGTTGCCAAAGGAGCAGCGGATCTGGTTGCCATGGGAGCAGTGGTGGATCCGGTTGTCATGGTAGCAGTGGTGGGTCTGGCTGCCGTGGAAGCAGTGGCGGATCTGGTTGCCATGGAAGCAGTGGCGGATCTGGTTGCCATGGCAGCAGCGGATCTGGTTGCCAT
Source organism: Zonotrichia leucophrys gambelii (assembly GCF_028769735.1). Classification (NCBI taxonomy): domain Eukaryota; kingdom Metazoa; phylum Chordata; class Aves; order Passeriformes; family Passerellidae; genus Zonotrichia; species Zonotrichia leucophrys. The sequence goes on along the minus strand of NC_088194.1, from coordinate 3,101,555 downwards.
GGCAGCAGCGGATCTGGTTGCCATGGGAGCAGTGGGGGATCCTGCCATGGGAGGCCACAGGAGTGCCAGCAGCAAATCTACCAAGTGTCCTCAAACATGAAGTGATCGCCCCACCTGCTGCAGGTGATCCACAGGAGTGCCCTGGATCCTGTGCCACGTTCTGAGAGCTTTGCATGCACCCAGGAATTTCCAATTCCCAAGGACAATGTGTCCTTCCCCTCCCCTGGTGTGTCCTGTAACCTATCCTGAGCTTGTCTGTGGCTGCTGAAATAAACGCTTTGCTCAGCCGGCACTGTTGTGTGTGGATCAGTCTGTGACTTCATTTGAGCCATCACAATCCATAATTTCCAAGATGTTTTGAACCAAAGAGTCCTATAGACAAAAAATTTCCTGTTTTTTTGCCATTTGTCCCCAAAATGCCGCCCCTGAGGAAGGTACCTCTGTGTGCTGGTGGCAAACCCCCAGCCAGCCTTTCTAGAAACGCTGTGCCCAGCCCTGCCCGAGCTCTGGGTTGTGCCAGGGGCGTTGCTCGATGGTTACGCAATGAGCAGCTAAATTTCTTCTCAGCTTGTAATTAAAACGAATTGGGAAATTTATTGCTCCGGTATTGCCATTCATGAAATGGATGTTACCGTGATAAGATTGTTCTCGAGTGCGTCAGGAGGATCAGAAATTTCTGGCATTGCTGAAAAGGGTGCAGGCAGCAGCTCACTCCCTGTTTTTGGAGCAGGGATGGCTCGGGAAGGCTCTTGGTCCAAATTTGGGGTTTGCCTTGAGCCCCCCATCTCAAAACTCAAGGCACATCAAAATGTAGAAGTGCCCATTGTTAACAAACCCAGAGCAATTAAAACACGGGGAAATGAACACAGGGAGATGCCAAGAGCCAAAAATTCCTTGGAGTGTTTTTTTCCCCAGAGGTCATTGACCACATTTCCGCTGAGGCCAGAACAAAACTCAATTGAAGAGCAGCGACCAAACCCAGGCACATTTTGTCCTGACACTGTCCTAGATCATGGCAGGAGTTTAGCAACACAAAAGAATCTTCAGGTTGCTCACCTGGTTCATTCACCTGCCCTGTCCTCCCAAATTTCCCAAAATCCTTCATTTTCGGTACCAGCAAATGTGGATGGGGTTTGGATGGAAGGAACCACTCAGTCTCCATCTCCATAAAATCAACATGGACAATGACAAATCAAAGGCAGGAGAGCTTGGGAGGAAGGAAAATATTTCCCACCCAGTGTTTTCCAAGCCTTTCCACACTAATAAAACCACTGTCCAGATGGGAAAATCCAGATTTCAGCCTTTTTTCGCTTTCTTTTTAACGATTGCAACGTCTTCCATAATCAGTGACAGAAAAGAGGCAAACAAGCTCCATGCTCCTAAAGAATTCCCAGCCCACGCAGCAGAAAGGTACAGGGAGTATCCCAAATCATTGCCTCTCATGAGTTCTCCGTGTGGGGCTGAGCATCCGGGATTTGCTGGCCAATTAGGAGCTAATTGGGGATCAGGGGAAATGCAAAAAGGGCGTTCCTGCAGCTCTGGAGAAAGTCACAGGGGTCTGCCAGTTGTCCACAACTGTGTGTGGCCGAGGGCTCCTCCTCCTCTTCCTCTTCCCCCTCCTCCTCTTCCTCCTCCTCCAGCAGCACCAGAGCCGCTCACCTGGAATAAAACCATGGATTCATTCCCAGGTTGAGGCTCAACCATATAATTAAGCACCTTGCTAATCCTGGATCATTACCCAGGGCAGGGCTTATTCCTTCCAAAAATAAGAATTCCAGCTGCTTGAGGTCTTGGCAATGGCAGGAAACCTTGGAGTTTCCTCATCGCCTCACCGTGTTTTGATCAGTTTTAAGAGGAATGAGCCAAAGGTGATTCCAGGCAAATCCTAAAATCCCTGAGGTTGGAAAAGCCCTCAAAGGCCATCCAGTCCAAGCTGTGCCCATCTTATCCCAAACCCAGAGGGTCATGGCCAGGCCTTCCTTGGACACCTCCAGGTGACTCCAAACCCCTTTTCCAAGGCCTGGCTGCCCTTTTCAGGAAAAAACTCCTCCTGATTCCAACCTTACCCTCCTGTCAGAGTTGTGCAGGGTCAGAAATTCCCCCTGAGCCCCCTTTTCTCCAGGCTGGGCTCCCCCAGTTCCCTCAGGAGTTCTCCAGCTCCATTCCCTTCTCTGGAACCACTCCAGCCCCTCTTGCCGTGCATGCCCACAGCGCTGGACATTCCCCTCACCATCCCCAGCACGCAGGGAATTCCTGCTAAATCAGAGTTTTCTCCTTTCCCAAAGCTGTTTTTGCCACTTCAGGGCCCATTTTGGTTTTTGGGGGAGTTGCAGGCCCAGAGAACCTCAGGACATCCTGGAGGGAAGTTGTGGTTTGGGGATGAGACATCTTCCGACATCTTCTCCCCCTGAACCTGAATCACTCATGGGGTGTGATCGACACCAAACCTGACCTGGGGAAACCGGGGCCACCCACGGCTCCCCCAGCCCAGCCCTGCACAGCAATTAAAGCTCTGTGGACAGGAAAGGCGACCTACAAGGAGAGGCAATCCCAGTGTGCATCAGGTGAGTCACCCCAGGAGCCCCAGAAATGGGGAGGGCAAAAAGAAACAAAAAAAAATTAAAAAGCCACCGGCGAATTAAATGAACGGGACAGGGAGGGGCTTCTCCATGTGGGGTGTGCAGAGAGGGTATAAAAGTGCTGCTGTCCCCAAAAGCCTCATTGCCTCTCATCCTTCTTCATCCCTTCGTGCACGAGCAGCCTCAGGTAAGAGCCGGGGGGCTCCAGAGCCATCGCGGGGGTGAGTTTGGGTCCCCAGATCTGGAACGGGGCTGGGATTTGTTCTGGGGTAGATGAGGAGGGAGCCCAGGGGTTCAGAGGGAGCAGAAGTGGGGATGTGGAAGGAGGGTCTGGGGTCTCGGCTCTGGTTTTGGAAAGCCAGGCATGGCTTCCAAACTTCCCATCTTTGGTGGGACAATGCCAGGGAGGAGAACAATCCAGAAAGGTGGGATCTGGCTGGGACTGGGACAAGGAACACTGGGATTCCTTTTCCCAGTCCAGCCAGAGAGGGTCTGGGGTCCTGGCTCTGATTTTGGAAACCCAGGCATGGCCTGAGTGTCCCCATCACCTTGGGTGGGACAATGCCAGGGGGGAAAGGATCCAGAAATGTGGGATCTGGCTGGGACAATGCCAGAGGGGAAAAGGATCTAGAAATTTGGGATGTGGCTGGGACAGGGAGGGTCTGGGGTCTTGGCTCTGATTTTGGGAAGTCTGGGTGTCCCCAACGCCTTCAGTGGGACAATGCCAGGGAGGAAAATGATCCAAAAATGTGGGATCTGGCTGGGACTGGGAAAAGGAACACCAGGATTCCAGAAATGTGGGATCTGGCTGGGACTGGGAAAAGGAACACCAGGATTCCAGAAATGTGGGATCTGGCTGGGACTGGGAAAAGGAACATCAGGATTCCAGAAATGTGGGATCTGGCTGGGACTGGGAAAAGGAACACCTGGATTCCAGAAATGTGGGATCTGGCTGGGACTGGGACAAGGAACACCAGGATTCCAGAAATGTGGGATCTGGCTGGGACTGGGAAAAGGAACACCCGGATTCCAGAAATGTGGGATCTGGCTGGGACTGGGAAAAGGAACACCAGGATTCCAGAAATGTGGGATCTGGCTGGGACTGGGAAAAGGAACACCCAGATTCCTGCTGCCTGGAAGGGCAGGAGCAGGAAGGACAAACCCCTGCCAGCTGCTGTGTCCCCACAGGTGACCCAGCACAGCGCCATGTGCTCCCGCCAGGACAAGGACCAGTGCCACCGGCAGCAGCGCCAGAGCAGCGGCGGCTGTCACAGTTCCAGCGGTGGTGGCTGTCACAGCTCCGGCGGTGGCGGCTGTCACAGCTCCGGTGGCAGCTCTGGGGGCTGTCACAGCTCCGGTGGTGGTGGCTGTCACAGTTCTGGTGGTGGTGGCTGTCACAGCTCAGGCGGTGGCGGCTGTCACAGCTCTGGTGGCTCCAGCTGCCACGGGAAGCCGCAGATGCCGGTCCAGCAGCAGCAGCAGCAGCAGCAGGTGCCGCAGATGCCGCAGCAGAAGATGAAGTGACAGCGTGGCCATCGCCTTGTCCCAGCTCTGGCAGCAAATGTCACATGGGGAACCCATCCCTGTCACCTTCCCAGGGGTCCCGAAGTCACCCCGGTGCCCTCCAGAGCCTGGCAAGGGCTGGGCTGTGCCCAATAAAGAGTCACATTCTCTAAATCCTGCTGGTGTTGGTGTCTCCTTGCACTCCAGAGGCTGGGAGGCAGCCCAGGATGGGGTTTTGGGGCTGGGATGTTCTCCAGAATCAAGGACACAACCCAGGATGGGGTTTTAGGGCTGGAAGGTTCTCCAGGGATGGGGATACAGCCCAGGATGGGGTTTTGGGGCTGGGATGTTCTCCAGAATCAGCCCAGGATGGGGTTTTGGGGCTGGGATGTTCTCCAGAATCAAGGACACAACCCAGGATGGGGTTTTAGGGCTGGAAGGTTCTCTAGAACCAGGGAAGCAGCCCAGGATGGGGTTTTAGGGCTGGGATGTTCTCCAGAATCAGGAACACAGCCCAGGATGGGGTTTTAGGGCTGGGATGGACTCCAGAGCCAGCCCAGGATGGGGTTTTGGGACTGGGATGTTCTCCAGAATCAAGGACACAACCCAGGATGGGGTTTTAGGGCTGGAAGGTTCTCTAGAACCAGGGAAGCAGCCCAGGATGGGTTTTGGGGCTGGGATGTTCTCCAGAATCAGGAACACAGCCCAGGATGGGGTTTTAGGGCTGGGATGGACTCCAGAGCCAGTCCAGGATGGGGTTTTAGGGGTGGGATCTTCTCCAGAACCAGGATGGGCTTTTGGGGCTGGGATGTCCTCCAGAACATGCCCAAGATGGGTTTTTGGGGCTGGGATGTTCTCCAGAACCAAGGACACAGTCCAGGATGGGGTTTGGGCATGGGATCTTCTCCAGAATCAGGGATACAGCCCAGGATGGGGTTTTAGGGCTGGGAGGTTCTCCAGAACCAGTCCAGGATGGGGTTTTAGGGTTGGGATCTTCTCTAGAGTCAGACCAGGATGGGGTTTTAGGGCTGGGATGTTCTCCAGAACCAAGGATACAGCCCAGGATGAGGTTTTAGGGCTGGGAGGCTCCTAAAATCCAGGCAGGCACCAGGTTGGATGGTTTTTATTGGGTTTTTGTGGTGGTACAACCGTTTATGTGAGAAAGGGGACAGTAAGCAGGGAAAAAACACCTTTGGGATATTTACAGTGCAGAAAAATCTCTCTGAAAATCCACCTCCCTGAGGTGCATTTTTGGTGTGTCTACCCCCCAAAAGCACATGGGAATTCTGCTGTTGACTCCAAATGAGCTGGAGATGAGCTCCCAACAAAAATGAACTTTTCATTTTCCCCCAGGAATTGCCACTCTGGGTTCGTTATTTCTGTACAGGCTGATATCAAATAATCAAATAATTAGCAGGGATTTTTTTCATTTTTTCCCTGTTAATAACCGGGGTGATGGGGCTGAGATTTCAGCAGGGTTGAGATTTTTTGCTTTTTATGAGGAAAAAAAAGAGAAAATCTGCCCCAACCACCCCCTCCAAGCCTTCAAAGCTGCATTTTTAAAGCACCCCGAGGAGACACCACTGGAGTATGGGGACCAAAAGGAGACCTGGGGATATTTTTGCCTCATGGAGGTAAATTGGTGGAGCTGGGCTTGGTCCTCACTCGTCCCAGGATGTTCCTGGCTTGGAAGGAGGAGCAGGACAAGCCTGGAAGGAGATCCCAGCATCGGAGCAATCCTATGGAAAAGGAGGAAAACCAACAGGAGGGGGGTTCACCCACAAAACCTGGCAGGACTCGAATCCCTCCCTCCAGCCCACTCTGATTGGTGCCCAATTACTGCTCAGGGTTAATTAGAGCTGATTAAACGCCCTGCAGAGCCCAGCTCCTGCTCCATCCCACCCTCCCCGCTGGGCTGGGCTCACCACCATGACCACACCTCGTCACCTGCAGGTGACACCGGGCTCTGTCCCCACCTTAGGAGGTGTCCCACGGGTGACATCACCCTGGTGTCCCTCACCTGCTCCCTCCACGTGCCAGGAGCAGCAGAGAGCCCTCAGTAGATGCAGGGTTTGGTGGGACCCCTCTCCTTGTTCATGGGCTCCGTGTCGGGCTCCGAGGGCCGTGGGATGGCTCTGTACTTGCTGCTCGGGGACCTCTGAGGGGACACACGAGCCTGTCAGCCCTTCCCGAGGTGGGGCAGGGTCAGGACCCCTCAGCCCGAGGTGCTGGAGGGGCCCAAACCCGTCCAAACAGGGCTACAGAGCTGGAGATGCCCCTGTAGGAAAAGGGGAAGGGGCACGGGAGCTCTGCAGGGAAAACCCCAAAAGAGGAGAGACCCCAACCCAGCCCGGGATGTGGGGTGGATGCCCCAAATGCCCCAAAATACCCCAGAAGGCAGAGGGCGATGTGGTGACAGCAGGAACGACCTCCCCTGGTGGCTGCAGCGTCCCCAGGGCTCAAATCCCAAATTTTGGGCGCCCCAACTGCCCATGGGGAGTGCCCAGATGTGGGTGCCCATCCTGCCTCTCTGTCCCTGCAGTTCCTGAGGAAAAGTCTCTCTCCAGCTTCCCTGGAGCCCCTGCAGATCCTGGAGGGGCTCTGGGGTCTCAACATTCCCAACATTCCCAACATTCCCAGCCTGGATCCATCAGGAAAGGTCTCCAGTCCCTTTATCACCTTTGTGGTCTCCTCTGGACTGGCTCCAACAATTCCAGGTCCCTTTCCCAGCCTCTTTTCCCCCTCCAGCCCCTGCTGTTACCTTGACAGGAACGAATTCCTGCTGGATCAGCTTCTTGAACTCGCTCCTGCTGAAGGTCTCCGATTTCCTGCCCTTCCTGGCGTTGCCCTGGGAGCTCTGCATCATGTCAGTGATGGCTTTGATGAACCTGGACATGGCTCCGGTCCTGGAGAGGAGCAGAACCCGAGGCCACAGACGCTGTCAGGGTGGCAGAAAAATCCCCCCAAAGATCCCTCCCAAAAACCCCAAATATCCCATCCAAAAATCCCAAACACCCCTTTCAATAATCCCAAACATCCCTTCCAAAAACCCCAAATATCCCTTCCAAAAACCACAAACATCCAATAATCCCAAATATCCCTTCCAATGATCCTAAACATCCCTTCCAAAATCCCAAATTTCCCTTCCAAAAACCCCAAACATCCCACCTCAGCCTTCCTGCGATTGATTTCACCAGAGATGAAAAGAAACTTTCCTTTCCCAGCTTCTCTTAGGACTTTCCCCTCGATTCCCCTCATTTTTTCCACTTTCCCTGCCTCAATTAGAGGGAAGCTGCTCCCAGGCACTTGTGGGGTGAATGAATCAGCTCCTGCAGGTGCCCAAAGGAGCTGATCCCATCCTGCCGCGGGCTAAAACCGGTTCTAAGGCAGCCCCGCTAACACAAAAGCTCATTTCAAACACAAAAATTCATTTTAAAGGCAAAAAGAAGCCATGGAGCCTCACCTGGATCTGCACCGGGAGTGGCGGGAGAGGCTTGGAGAAGCCCCGGGCAGGATCAGGGTGGGAGGAGGAGGAGGAGGAGGAGGAGGAGAAGGAGGAGAAGATTCCTTCTGGTCAGTCCTGTTCTCTTCACAGGGAGCCTCCCTCATTCTCCTGTGCTCCCAGGATGTTTACGGCACACCTGGAGAGGTGGATGTAGGTCAGGGACAAAGCACCTCCTTGGGTGTCCAAAAAACGCCCTTCTCACATAAAATTCTGCATTTCTCATCCCCTAAATGGGGCTTTTTCTTCTACAACACAAGGGGTTTGTGGGTTTGGCAGTGGTGGCATGGTGGGGACACCTGGGGACCACTGTGGGGTCCTGCCCTGATGGGTCTGGGATCAGGATGGGATCCTGTCCTGATGGATCTGGGATCACCACGGGATCCTGTCCTGATGGATCTGGGACCAGGCTCTGATCCTGTCCTGATGGATCTGGGATCACCATGGGATCCTGTCCCAATGGATCCAGGGTCAGGATGTGATCTTGTCCTGATGGATCTGGGACCAGGTTCAGGCTCTGATCCTTCCCTGATGGAACCAGCACCAGGACCAGGCTCTCATCCTGCCCTGGTGGAACCGTGGTCAGGTTCTGATCCTGCTCCAATGGAGCCAGGACCTGGATCCGGTTTTGATCCTGCCCTGATGGATCTGGGATCAGAGACCAGGACCATCCTGCCCCAATGGAGCCGTGCCCAGGACCAGACTTTGATCCTGCCCTGATGGAGCCAGGACCAGGCTCAGGGTCTGACCCTGCCAAGGACCAGGCTCTGATCCTGCCCCAATGGAGCCAGGACCAGGCTCAGGTTCTGATCCTGCCCAGGACCAGGCTCTGATCCTGCCCTGATGGAACCAGGACCAGGGTCAGGTTCTGATCCTGCCCTGATGGAACCAGGACCAGGCTCAGGTTCTGACCCTGCCCAGGACCAGGCTCTGATCCTGCCCTGATGGAACCAGGACCAGGCTCTGATCCCTCCCCAGGACCCGGCAAAGGCTCAGGGGCTCAGCCGCTCCCAGCCCAGCTCCTTCTGCTCCCGGAGGAGCCGTGGGGCTGCCAAAATCCCTCCCCTGCCCAGGGCGTGCCCCTCTCGGGCTCCAAGATCTCTCGATATGAGCTGATCTCTCTCCCCATCTCCCCACGGCTGGGACAGGAGGAGCTGCAGAGCCACCCACGCTCCTCGGTGGGTTGGAAATGGGCTCAAGCCAAGGGCTGGAGCCAAATTTTCCTTCCCCAGCAGGATGAGGCAAGAGGCTGCGAGTCCCTGCAGGTCCCTGGATGCTTTTGGGGCAGCTGCAGCAGCTCTGGCTGCCCTCCCTCTTTGGGAACTCCCAGAGCTTTTGTGGGATTTTTTGGGATTCCCTTCAGGGCTGGGTTTGGGGCATCACTGTGGGGGTACCAGTTGTGGGTTTCTCTGGGTCTGGATTGAAGGCATTTGGGACAGTAATTTGTGTTTGGACTCAAGTGTTCATTATTGTGTTTATTATTTCTCATCAGTTAAACAATCTCAGAACTGTGAGTTTGGCAGTTTTTCATTAGGAGGCACAAAATGGCCAACAATCTCTTGTTCCAAGGTTTTTTAAGACCAAACTATCCAATTAAGAACTGACACCCAAATTATTTCCCCTTTTAACCCAATAACTGATCCCAATATGGATTTTTCCGCCCAATTACAAAATGCCACCCAAACCCATGAAGAAGAAGCATGAAGAAGAAATTCAGGAGGACACTTTGTGCCCTCCATCTTGCATACTAAAAATCCCAAAAATTCAACTTCTCACCAAGTGATCCTCCTACACTGCTCTCTATAATTTCACACTTTTGTGGCTTCCAGTCTATTTTGAAGTTTAGGGAATTTCTCCACGGATGAGGGTCAAAGTCAGCGCTCCCCTGGCGGTGGCAGCTCAGGCAGGACCTGGTGGCCTCTGCAAGTGTCACATCCTGGCGATGTCACATCCCAGCAGGTGGCAGCAGGAGCCCGGGCTCGCCTCTGAATGCCAGTCTTGCAGGGGATTATTAAAATTATATCTTATTAGGGGATTATTAGTAAAAATAAATTAATAAATATTATTTATAATTGTATGATATTATATTATAATATATTATATTATATCATATTATATTATATCATATCATAATAGCATATCATATAATATATAATATATTATATATAATATATAATATATAATATTTAATATATAATATATCATATATCATATATCATATATCATATATCATATATAATACATAATACATAATACATAATATATATTTTATATAGTATAATATATTATAAATTATATAGTACATAGCACATAGTATATAGCATATATTATATTGATATAATATGTTATAAATTAATTTAATATATAATATATAATATATTAATCTAATATTGCATTATATTATATTTTAATATAATGTACAATATATTAATATAGTATATTAATATAATATGGTCTATGAATATAATATAGCACATTATTATATACTATTATATTATACATAATATGGTAATATTATATATAAAATATATAAATATAATAATGTATATAATGTAATATATTATATATTATCATATAAATAATATCATTTATTAGTAGTATTTATTTTTATTATTATTATTTATTAAATTTTAAAATTAATTTTAAAAGTAAATCTTTAAAATAAACATTTTAAAAACACCTCATTTTTGGGGGGGCACAGAGCTGAGGACTCCCTGCTCCTGCAGGAGCTTTGACCTGGTTAGGAGGAATTTGGCATTTTGGATGTCAATACCACCTCCAGAGGAAGCTGAAGCAACCTGAGGGTGAAGCAAACCAGGGGAGGTCTTGTGTTAATTGTGTCTGGTGTTAATTAATTGCGTCTTGCTTCAGCTCTTGCTGCTTTGGGGAAGTTTCCGGAAGGTTCCTTTCCGGATCTGGGCGGTTTCAGGGTTTTGAGTCACCCTTGGGAAATCAGCTCTGGTGGTTTCTGCCCCAAAAAGGCTTTGGGCAGCTCCCAGCCAGCTTTTCCCTCTGAAAAGCAGCTAATTATTAACTAATTAACCTTTTTGGGGTGTTCTGGGTGAGGGATTGGTGTTCTTTCACCTTCTTGTCCACAAATAAGTTTTTAAGCCCAACACTTAAAGTGCCCATCACCATCTCTGCAGCAAAAATACCCCAAAAAGGGTTTTTCTGCAAATAATATTGCTCATCCTTCCTCCCAGCTCCTGCCCACCACCAGAGCTCAGCCTTGGGACATCTGTGCAGAATTTCCAAAAAAATGTGGTTTTTTTCCAGTTAGAAATGCAAAAATCTGTCAAATCCTGGGTGCCCAGCAGTTGCTGGGGTGAATCCCAAATTTCCAGTCCCAAAGGTGAGAAAGGAGAGAAAAAACCCAGAAAAAAACCACAGAGACACCGGAGAGCTTCAGAAATCTTTATTTGGCAGCAAAACCACGACGCTGGGAGGAAGAGGAGGAGGAGAGGGAGGATTTTAAGGCAGGATTCAGCTCTGGAAGCTTCTCCAAGCTCCAGGATTTTGCTCGGAGGGGCGGCCTCAGTGGTGGTGCTGGTGCTGGTGCTGGTGCTGGTGGTCCTCCACCTCGTGCAGGTGCTCATGGGTGGCACAGGTGACACGGGTGACCAGCAGCATCATCTCCCCAAAGTTGATCTGGGCGTCCTTGTTGACGTCCAGGTCCTTCATGATCTGGTCGATGGTGGCCTTGTTCTTCACGTGCTGTGAAGGAGAAGGAGGGGACAAAGTGAGGGCAAAATCTCCTTGTTTTATCCCTGGGTGGACAAAATTTCCCTTTGGCTTTAGGAAGGTGAGTTCCAAATCAAAATTTGGGGTTTTGGGTTTTTTTTTGTGGTGTGGCTTCCAGGAGGAAAATGAGATTTTGGGCTGATTTTTGCAGAGAAGGGGATGAGGGTTCCTTCACGGAGAACGTTTGGGACGGGGTGGTTGGGCAGGAGAGCAGAGCAAGAGTTTCTCCCCTGGGTAGACAAAATTTCCCTTTGGCTTTAGGAAGGTGAGTTCCAAACAAAAAAAAATTGGTGTTTTGGGAGTGTTTGGGGTGTGGCTTCCAGGAGGAAAAGGAGATTTTGGGCTGAATTTTGCAGAGAAAGAGATGAGAGCTGTGGGGTTTCCTTCATGGAGAACATTTGGGATGGGGTGGTTGGACAGGAGAGCAGAGCAGGAAGGGGGTGAACCCAAACTCTGGGGACAATCCAACACCTCACCTTCAGGTAATTGGCCAGCTGCTTGTCAATCATCATCTTGAGCTCCTTCTTGGTCAGGGTGTCCCTGTCGCCCTCGCGGCGCGAGTACTGGTGGAAGACGTCGATGATGGCGTCCATGGCCTTCTCCAGCTCCGACAGCTGCTCCTGGCTCTGCTGGCCCTGCAGGAGAAATGGTCACTCAGAATGTCCAGGAGAATCTGGGATAAGCGAGCTGGATCCAGGAAAATCTGGGATAATTGAGCTGGATCCAAGAAAATCTGGGATAACTGGGCTGGATCCAGGAGAATCTGGGGAGAAACGTTCCTTTCTGGAGCTGTTGGGGGCTGAAGGACCTCCTTCTCTAAGGAAGCTGAAGGAGAAAATCTGGGGAGGAACTGTCCAGTTTTGGAACTGTTTGAGTTTTCTCCAAGGAGGGTGAAGGACCTGGCAGGCTCTGTGCTCCTACAGATGAGAGCTCAGAGATGATTTGGCCCCAAAATGGACCTGGTTTGAGGTTGGTTCTGCTGATAAACCAACCAGAGAAGGTGATAATGCCCCAAAAAACACAGAGCAGGTGATAACACCCCAAAACCCTCAGTGGGGACACAGAGAAGGTGACAACACCCGAAAATCCTCTGTGGGGACACAGAGAAGGTGACAACACCACAAAACCCTCTGTAGGGACACAGAGAAGGTGACAACACCACAAAACCCTCTGTAGGGACACAGAGAAGGTGGCAACACCCAAAAACCCTCAGTGGGGACACAGAGCAGGAGATCTGACATCCAGGAGCCTCTTTGGTGGCCAGGAACCTCTTCCAGGAGCAAACCTCTCTCCTCACAGGTTCTGGAGATGGTTTTGCCCAGCCAGGACCTCGGGTGGAGATGAAGAGAAGCTCCCTAAGGATCCTCACACTTCAGATGACCTGGAAAAGAGCACAGACACCCCAAATGTCCCCCTGTACTTGCCTTGCTCATCTTGTCACCTCAGCGATGTCCCCTGGGGCGGCTGCGGGGCCGATGTCACCTCGGTGTCTCTTATAGCCCAGCCGTGAGGTGTCCCCATTGTGAAATGTCCCCATCCCGTTCCTGGCTGGCCCCACAAGGCCCCAGGGATTGCTCAAGGCTCCGGAAAGTTCCCTAAAAGGGGCTCTGTGGGTTTTCCTGCAAGCTCGGGGTGTCACCGGCTCAGGTGGGGGTGGCACTGTCCCCTCACCTGCTGGGATTTGCCACCAGCTCTGGGCAAAATTCCCTTCCTTTGTGGATTTTTCCATATTTGGGATTTTTCCACTTTTGGGATTTTCCACATTTGGGATTCTTCCACATTTGGGATTTTTCCACATTTGGGATTTTTCCACATTTTGGATTCTTCCACATTTTGGATTCTTCCACATCTGAAACTTTTCCACATTTTGGATTCTTCCACATCTGAAACTTTTCCACATTTGGGATTGTTTCACATTTGGGATTCTTCCATATCTGAGACTTTTCCACAACTGGGGTTTTTTCCACATCTGGGATTTTTCCACATTTGTGATTTTTTCCCACATTTTCCTCCTTTCCAGGGCTGTTTGCTGATGCCAGAGGGTGAAGATCACCCCCTGCCCTTCTCGTCCCCAAATCATCCCCACCCTTGGTCCATCCCAGTGTCCCAGGACTTGCCAAAAACCTCCAAAATCACCGAGCCCGACCTTTGACCCTTCACCAGAGCAGAACACCAGGTGCCACCCGCTCCTGGCTGTGTCACACAGGGCACAGGTGGCACCAGGGCCGTCCCCAGCCTGCGGCAACCATCTGTCCATGAAAGACAATCCGGGCGTGTTCCCGGCCTGGCCCAGCTCCAGGAGCTCCGTTCCATCCGTGCCAAGGGTGGTTTGTCCCCACCCCAGGTGTGCCCTGAGCTGCAGAGCCCAGGTGTGGCTCAAAGGTGAATTTTTATTTCGCTTTTCAGGGCTCTGTCCCGGATTTTGTGGCTTCTTTTGTGGTGTTGTTTTTTCTCGGCCTGGCAGAGGCCCAGCGCGGGCCTGGCAGCTCCGAGCTGCCAAGTTGGGGAGCAAAATGAGATTTTCCAGCGTTTCCTCATCAAAATGAGCTGCTTGCTGACTCAGAACTCTCGTCTGGGGTTTGTTTGACCTGCCCAGCTCGTGTTGGTCTCGTCATGGTTCGTCTCAGGTTGGTCTTTGGTCTCCTGGTTCTGGAGGACAAAACAAGGCCTAGGCCGAGTTCAGGAGCTCCTTTCAGCAGGAATTTCCTCCTGGAAATGGCAACCAAATCATGAAGGTTTGGAGTCGCCATCCCTGGAGGTGTCCAAGGAAGGACTGGACATTGGTCTGAGTGACCAGATGGGGACAGGCCACAGGCTGGACATTGGATGTTGGTGACCAGGTGGGGACAGGCCACAGGTTGGACATTGCTCTGGGTGACCAGGTAGGGACAAGTCAGAGGTTGGACATTGATCTGGGTGACCAGGTGGGGACATTGGTCAGGGTGACCAGGTGGGGACAGGTCACAGGTTGGACACTGGTGACCACGTGGGGACAGGTTAGAGGTTGGACATTGGTCTGGGTGACCAGGTGGGAACAGGTCACGGGTTGGACTCCATCTTGGAGGTCTTTCCCAAGTGAAAGGACCCCAGGATTCCATCCCCAGCCCCCAGCCCTGGCTGCTGGGCTGCTCTGCTTTCACAACAGGCAGGTTCTGCTGCAGAACAAGACATTTGGGGACATCGGGGACATTTCACAACAGGGGTGTCCGGAGGCGGCCACGGTGTTGCAGAATTTTGGTGCAACTTCAGGAAACCTCCTTGGGTCACTATGGTCACCCTGGACGTGCCAGGGGGACAAGGATGGGGGACAGGGGGTTCCAAGGTGGTCTGAGCCAGGTGTGACCCCCAGGTGTGAGTGGTCAGTGGTCACTGAGGTGCTCGGGGACAAGGGGCAGTGCTGAGGGTCACAGGGACGGGTGCTGGCACCACTTCGGTGGCTCTGAGGTGTCCTTGCAGAAGAACTTCCCTGTCCAGCTGTCCCCAAGTCCCAAGCTCGGCCAAGGATCCATGAACTGGAGCAGAAACAGCTCAGGATCTGCTGGGAGGTGCCCAGGGACCCACAGGAACACCCTGAGTTGCAAAAAGTTGCAAAATTCTTTCAAAACTCACTTTTAGTAGCAGGAGAGTGGCTGGTGTGGGGAAAGGGAGCAGCAACTTTGTCCCATCGGGGTCCATATCCCAGCACCCCAATACCCCAACTTCCCAAATCCCAAATTGTCATCAAGCAGAGCATTCCCAGTGCCTGAGATGCAGGATTTGGGATTTGGGGTGTTTGGGTGTTTCCTCAGATCCCAGATTTGGGATTTTGGGTGTTTGGGTGTTTCCTCAGATCCAAGATTTGGAATTTTGGATGTTTGGGTGTTTCCTCAGATCCAAGATTTGGAATTTTGGATGTTTGGGTGTTGCAGTTTTGAGATATGGAAGTGTCTGGACTCCACATCTCTCCCAGAATGGCAGAAAACCATCATTAATCCAAATATCACAATATTAAAAAATATTAAAATCATCCTGAAATCCCAATATCCCAAACCACAGGATTTTGGGCACTGGGAACATTTTGCTTCATGAGGATTTTTTGGCAAAAACCGTCGCTTCAGGTGACCCCACCCACCCATCTCTGTCCCTCCTCCCACCCCTATGATGGACAAGGAAAACCTCAGAGAACTTCAAGTGCTGCTCTTTATTGTGCCATGGGGCTGCTCCACGCGGGCAGGGAGCAGCCAGAACCCGACTCCCCAAGCTTCCCTCTCCCATTTTTCCGTGCCACGCTCAATCCTTGTCGGGCCCGCAGCGCTCGGAGCCGTGGCTGATGCGGTGGGCGTCGTCGGCCAGCTTGCTCAGCACGATGGTGAACTCCTCAAAACTCAGCTCCTTGTCCTTGTTCAGGTCGGTCTCCTGGAAGAGCTTCTCCAAGTAGCCAGCTCGGTTCCTGTCCTAAATTTGGGGACACCAGGAGGGGTCATGTCCCTGTCCAAATTCCACTTCCAGGATCCTTCCCTGCCCTGGGAAGGGTTTGGGAGCTGCAGGATGTCCCAACCCTCCTCTACCTCACCCTTAGCCCCAAATTAAACCCCAGAGGGGACAGGATTTTGTCCCAAAGTCCTGTGGTTGGGGACACAGCGGCTTTTAGGAGAAATCCATTGGATAAGGCCAATTTTGGGAGAAATCAGTTGGATCAGCCCGATTTTTGGAGCAATCCATTGGACCAGGCCAATTTTAGGAGAAATCAATTGGATCAGGCCAGATTTGGGAGAAATCCATTGGATAAGGCCAATTTTGGGAGAAATCCATTGGATCACACCAATTTTGAGAGAAATCAATTGGATCAGGTCAATTTTAGGAGAAATCCATTGGATCACACCAATTTTGAGAGAAATCAAGTGGATCAGGTCAATTTTAGGAGAAATCCATTGGATCAGGTCAATTTTGGGAGAAATCCATTGGATCACACCAATTTTGAGAGAAATCAATTGGATCAGGTCAATTTTAGGAGAAATCCATTGGATCACACCAATTTTGAGAGAAATCAATTGGATCAGGTCAATTTTAGGAGAAATCCATTGGATCACACCAATTTTGAGAGAAATCAATTGGATCAGGTCAATTTTAGGAGAAATCCATTGGATCAGGTCAATTTTAGGAGAAATCCATTGGATCGAGCCAATTTTGGGAATCACCAACAATGAACTGGCACCACTTTCCGACTTATTGAGAGGAGACCGCAACATTAGAAGTTCTCCCAAAATTGATGAAAATGGCAAAGATTTCACCATTTATCTGCCATTGAAAAGAGAATCTTTTGACTGGGCATTACGAAAACCAGAAAAATTACAAATTGCATCCCTGGACTGTTCAGGCGCGAGTTTAATTCACTTTCCAGCACCACACACGTGGAATCTTTGGATTGGGCATTGCAAAAGCCAGAAGAATTTTAAATTGCAGTTTGGACAGTGTCTGTCTGATTCACTTCCTACCACCACAAACCGTAGGGGTGACCCCAAACTGGGCGTGACAGAAACCCCCCGTCCCCCAGGAGCTCCTGAACCCCATCCCCATGGGTTTGTCCCTCGGGCACTCACGCAGGTCTGCAGGAAGGACGGCGCCTGCTCCTTCAGCAGCGTGGTGAAGTCGCTCATGCTCAGGAGGTCTATCTCACCCTGGCGGATGCTGTACTGGTGGAACAGGTCCACCACGGTCTGCAGGGCCTTCTCCAGGGTGCAATTCCCTGGGAACTGCTGGCTCCCGGCGTGGCTGTGGGTGCTGGTGGACATGGCTGAGCTCTGGAGGGATCTGCAGGGGTTGGGGACAAAAATCAGCGGGATCTGCACCTGAGCCTGGGGGCACCTGAAGCTCCTTGGTGTGGAGGAGAAAATGAGGGGATTTGGGGATGGTGCTCCAGTTTGTCTTTGTCTCCAGGTGTGTAGGAAGCAGCTTGTTCCAACACACCTGGAGACCTTTCTCAGGTGAGGGAAGAAGGGTCAGGCCAGTGGGGACGTTTAAGACACAGAATTAGTGGTTCCTCCACCAAAATCCCATTAATTCGTCCTCATTTTTCAACCCAAACCAGCCTCCTGCTCTACCCTGAGGAGAACCCATCACCCTGAGCTGATGGATCCCAAACTGCTTCTCCCTCATCCTTTTCCCTGCAAGGACCATCCTTGTCCTACTCACCCTGGGTCTCCGAGGAGGGTTTGGATCCGTCAGTGTGACCCAGGAGCCTGGAACAGCCTTTTTATACCTGTCTGAGGTCCTGTTTCATCAGAGCTGGTGACACACCTGCCACAAGCATCGGCTTGAGTTCACATTTCCCGCACCTGGAAATTGCCAGGTGGGAACCCCTGAGCCCCTCCCGGCCTCATTCCTCTGCTTCAAGTTCCTGGTTGCACCCACCAGGCTTTGGAAATGTTGTCCTTGGCCCCTCCATCACCTCTGACAGGGCTCAGGGAGGGGAAAAACCCCGGCTTGGTCACACCTCCGTGTCGAGGGCAAGGCCTTTCGGGCAGAAGTTGCCAAAACTTGGGGAGTTTTGCAACACAGCGAAAAATTTGCACATTTTCCTTCTGCTGGGCTGTTGCACATGGAAACAGGGATGACTTTGTCCCCTGGGTGAGTTTTTAATGTGATTTCTGTTTTCTGCAACGCCAACGGGTTGGGCGCTGCCCAAGACAAAGCAGCATCTGTTTTTTATAACTTGTTTTCCAGAATATTTTCCATTGTTTTCCACTTGTACTCTGCTCTCATTCCAGAGATTTTCTGGAGGAAACTGGGCACAAAACCAGGAGAAAACCCAAGGCCGGGGTCTCTTCTGGCTGGTGAAGGAACTGCTGCATGTTTTGCAATTGTCACCTCTGTGTCACCCATGTTAAGGACAAGGACAAGCAGATTTAAAATCAGACAATGAGAAGGTTTAAAAATCAGACAATGAGAAGATTTAAAATTGGACCATGAGAAGGTTTAAAATCGGACAATGAGATTTAAATTTGGACCATGAGAAGATTTAAAATCAGACAATGAGAAGATTTAAAATTAGACAATGAGAAGGTTTAAAAATCAGACAATTAGAAGGTTTCAAATCAGACAATTAGAAGATTTAAAATTAGACAATGAGAAGGCTTCAAATCAGACAATGGGTAGGAGGAAGAGGGAAGGACCAGCCGAACCAGGGGTGCCCGTTCCTGTTTGAGGATGCTCCTGTGTCCCCGGGGCATTGCACGGAATTATTCCGGTATCCCTGACTCACTGCATTGTTCTTTTGGTTTCCCGCTCCTGCTCCTTGCAGGCTGGCACCCATCCCAAGCTGGGATGTCACATTGGAGTGTCACCCATCCCAAACTGGGATCCCAAATTGGAGGGTCACCCATCCCAAACTGGAGTGTCATCCACCCCAAACTGGGATCCCAAATTGGAGTGTCACTGATCCCAAATAGGATTGTCACCCACCCCAAACTGGAGTGTCACCTCCCCAAAATTGAGATCCCAAATTGGAGTGTCACTCACCCCAAACTGGAGTGCCACCCGCCCCAAATTGGGATCCCATGTTGGATTGTTATTGATCCCAAATTTAAGTGTCAAATTGGAATGTCACTCACCCCAAATTTGAGTGTCAACCATCCCAAACCGGAGCGTCATCCACCCAAACTGGGATGTCAAATTGGAGTGTCACCCATCCTAAATTGGAGTGTTATTGATCCCAAACTGGGATGTCACCCACCCCAAACTGGGATCCCAAACTGGAGTGTCACCCATCCCAAAATGGGATCTCAAATTTGAGTGTCACCCACCCCAAATTGGAGTGTCACTGATCCCAAACTGGGATCCCAAACTGGAGTGTCACCCACCCCAAACTGGAGTGTCACCCACCCCAAACTGGAGTGTCACCCACCCCAAATTGCCCCCTCGTCCCCCAGCTGGCAGGGAAATCCTCTGGTGCTCTTGTGCGCCTCCCACACTCAGCCCCTTTCCCAATTTCCCCAGTTTTTCCCTAAAACCTGTGGGGGAGCAGCTGGCGATGCCCAGCCCTGCAAGGACAGCGGTGCCCGAGTGACACGGGGGTGACAATTTTTGCCTCAAGGGATGAGGGTGGCACCCCAAATTCAGAGCTGTCCTTTGTCACCGAGGTGCCACCCAAACCCCACAGGGACAGGCCCTGGTTTGGGCTGATGTTGGAGCCTCCTCAGCCTGGGGGTTCCTCACTCAGTGTCCCCTCACTGATGGGTCCTGGAGCTCTTGTCCCCTCCTGTTTCAGCCCTCAGGAGCCCACGGTGGCTTTTAGGTGTGTGGTGACCTGGGGGATGTGTCCCAAAGCATGAAAGGTTTGGCTGGTTCTGCAGTGGCAGCTCCCAGGATGGAGCCCCCAGAGCCCCTTGGTCTCATGCTTTGCTCTGCTGGGGCTGCTGGACTGTTTTGGGGTCACAAAAACATCTCGCACATGCCTGGGAGGTGGCACCCTTGGGATCTGGTGTCCCTGGGATGTGACACTCTTGGGATGTGGCACCCCCAGGATGTGGCACCCCCAGTTCCAGGGCTGGATCTTTGCAGAGACCTGAGGAAGGACCCCCTGACTTGTGTTCCACCTCTGGCACTTCCTAGAGCTTCACCCTCAGATCTGACACCCTCCAGGAGCCCACTCACCCTGTGCTGCCCACTGAGAACCCCCCAAAACCTTGTCCTGACTCTGCCCAGAACAATGTCCCCCCCGTGCCAATCTCTCCTCCCCATTGCTTTTCCCCTTCAGTCTGGGTTTAATCACGGGCTGAGCCTTGTCCCTCCCCACAGACCCCAGGGCACGGAACACGGATGGGTTTGGTGCTCAAAGGAAGGGATTTTATTTCAATGACACCAAGCAGAAGCAGGTGACAAAGGTTTGGTTCCAGACAAGAGGGACGCAGAGTCCCATGGCTCGGCCACCGTGGGAGATGGTTCCATTTCAGCGACGGTGGCTGTGCCCATGCCCGTGGTCATGCCCGTGGTCGTGGCCATGCCCGTGGTCATGGCCATGCCCGTGGTCGTGGCCATGCCCGTGGTCGTGGCCATGGTCACCACCAGGGCCCTGGTGGGACCTGTTGTGGGCATCAATGGCCACGAGGCTCAGCGTGGTCAGGAACTCGGTGAACTTGAGGCGGCCGTCGTGGTTGGCGTCGGCTTTGGTGAAGAGCTGCTTGATGTAGTTGTCCGTGGTCGTTTTGGGCTGTGGGGGAAGCAGAGTCAGTTTGGGGTCACTCACCCTCACCCAGCAAGGGCTGAACCCCAAAAAATCCTCCCTCTCTTTGGGAGGGTCCCAGGATAAAGTTCTGGAATGTTCTGCCCGGGGAGATGGTGGAATCACCATCCCTGGATGTGTCTAAACAAGCCTGGATGTGGCACTGGGTGCCAGGGTTGAGTTGAGGGGTTGGGGCTGGGTTGGGCTCGATGATCCTGAAGGTCTCCTCCAACCAACCCAGTGATCCTGGGAATTTTGTGAACCACCCCCATCCCCAAGCCCAAAGATGAGCTGTGAGCGCCCCAATCCAGCGGGAGGTGTCCCTGCCCAGCATCCCCGGAATGAGAGGATCTCCCAGGCCCGTTCCCATCCATCCCATCCCATCGTTCCCATCCCATTGATCCCATATCATACCATCCCATCCCATCGATCCCACCCCATCCCATTGATCCCATCCCATCCCATCCCATCAATCGCATCCCAACCTATCCCATCCCATTGATCCCATCCCATCCCATCCCATTCCGATCCCATCAACTCCATGATCTCCATCCTACATCCCATTGATTCCCTATCAATCCATCCCATCCTATCCCATTGATCCATCATCTCATCATCCATCCATTGATCCCATCCAATCCCATCCCATCCCATGGATCCATCCCATCCATCTGGATCCCATCCCATGATCCATCCCATCAATCCATCCCATCCCATTGATCCATCCCATCCCATCCCATCCCATCCCATCCTATCCCACTGATCCCATCCCATCCTGTCAATCCCATCCCATCGATCCCACCCCACTGATCCCCCATCCCGGGCTCTCACCGGCACCGTGTTCTTCAGGAAGGGCTCGGCCGTCTCCTTGAGCAGCCTGGAGAACTCCCCCAGGCTCAGGTAGTCGTCCACGGGGCGCCGTGCCGCGTACCGGTGGTAGACGTTGACGGCGCATTCCAGCGCCAGCTCCAGGTCGGTTTTCATCCTGCCGGGAAAGGGACAAAACGGCAAAACATCGAAGGGAACCCAGACCCGGGGACTCACCAGGAAGGATCTGCTCACCTCGGAGGAGGTCTGGGCTCTGCAGAGGGAGGAGAAGGAGGATTGGTGGTGCCAAGCTGGGGATGGCACCTTTTATACCCTCCCGGAGCTGCCAGGAGCTCCAGGAGTTGTGCAAGGCAAGGAGCACGCCCAGGTGAGGATTTCGGGCTCCTCACCCCATCCAGGAACTGTTATCCAGGGAGGGGAAGCCCCAAACTTGTCAGGCAAAAACAAGGAAACGCCAAAAATTGCATCAGGGGGTCAGAGATGGCGTTTTCTGGAATGTTCCACAAGTGTTTGATGGAGGAGGAATTTCTCTGGGTGAGGGTCTCCAGCTGAAACTGGTTTTATCCACGGGGGACCTTGGTTTGTCACCGATGTTTTTGGTGAATTTGGCTGCAGGACAGGAGTTGGATTAAGCCTTTTTCTGACTCACAGATGGGGCAAGTGAGAGGTGTTTGAAAAACTTTGATTTCATTTTGTCAGGCTTTGAAAATTCTTCACCAGTTCACAGACAGGTATCAGGGGTGGGCAGCACATCCCGCCCTTCCAGGAGGACATTTCCCTAGATCCAAGGGACAAATCCTGCTGGGTGAAACTCTGCCTTCCAATCCTTTTGGAAGCCCCAAACTCATCAGGCAAAAAACAAGGAAACGCCAAAAATTGCACCAGGGGGTCAGGGATGGCGTTTTCTGGAATGTTCCACAAGAGTTTGATGGAGATGATGGAGGAGGAATTTCTCTGGGTGAGGGTCTCCAGTGGGATGATGCTGGCTTTACCCAGGTGGTTTGTCACCGATGTTTTTTGGTGAATTTGGCTGCTGGACAGGAGTTTGATTAAGCCATTTTCTGACTCGCAGATGGGGCAACTGAGAGGCGTTTGAAAAACTTTAATTTCATTTTGTTTGGCTTTGAAAATTCACTTCCCACTTCCCAATTCACATCCCACCACTCCACGAGGACATTTCTCTGGATCCAGGGGACAATCCTGCCATGTGGAACTCTTCCAGGGACATTTCCCTGGATCCAGGGACTCGCAGCTCGGATGGATGTGACTCTTCCAGCAGTCTGAGGCCACTTCCCAGCAGCTGGAATTGCCCAAGGATAACCCAGGGCATCACCCCCAACTCTTCCCCCAGGTTTGGAGCCCCCTCATTGCTCCCAGTGGAGCCCCCCCAGTATTCCCAGTATTCCCAGTATTCCCAGTATTCCCAGTGTTCCCAGTATTCCCAGAATGAGCTGCAGAACCCCAAATGTCTGGAGGGGGGGTGGTGAGGAGCCTCCACCCCGTGTGGTCACGGAGATTTTGGGAAGTGACGATGACAGCGGTGGTGAAACACCTCCCGCCAGGCTCCTCATCCCAGAAACCGCTGCCAGAAAAACCCAAAATTGCAAAAGAGGGAGGCAAAGGGACGGGGTTTGGGATGGGGACGGGCGCGTCCTCTACGGGAAGGGGACGCCCGTGGGCTGGGCAGAGGGACACGGGGACACACACGGGTGACACAGCAGGGACACGGGGACACGGCAGGGACACGGGTTCAGACAGGCCTGGGGATGGCAGAGGGTGTGGCTGGGCCATGGGGACAGGGACGAGGACAGGTGAGTGCCATGGGGACAGGTGAGTGCCATGGGGACAGGGACAAGGACAGGTGAGTGCCATGAGGACAGGCGAGTGCCATGGGGACAGGTGAGTGCCATGGGGACAGGGACAAGGACAGGTGAGTGCCATGAGGACAGGTGAGTGCCATGGGGACAGGTGAGTGCCATGGGGACAGGGACAAGGACAGGTGAGTGCCATGAGGACAGGTGAGTGCCATGGGGACGGGAGAGGGCATGGCTGGGCCACCTGGCAAGGGAGACAAGGACAGGTGAGTGTCATGGGGACAGGAGGGGACAAGGACAGGTGAGTGCCCAGGGCTGGGCAGAGGGACACGGGGACACACACGGGTGACACAGCAGGGACACGGGGACACGGCAGGGACACGGGTTCAGACAGGCCTGGGGATGGCAGAGGGTGTGGCTGGGCCATGGGGACAGGGATGAGGACAGGTGAGTGCCATGAGGACAGGTGAGTGCCATGGGGACAGGGACAAGGACAGGTGAGTGCCATGGGGACAGGAGAGGGCATGGCTGGGCCACCTGGCAAGGGAGACAAGGACAGGTGAGTGCCATGGGGATGGCAGAGGGCAGGGCTGGGCCATGGGGACAAGGACAGGTGAGTGCCATGGCGACAGGAGGGGGACAAGGACAGGTGAGTGCCATGGGGATGGCAGAGGGCATGGCTGGGCCATGGGGACAAGGACAGGTGAGTGCCATGGGGACAGGGACAAGGACAGGTGAGTGCCATGGGGATGGCAGAGGGCATGGCTGGGCCATGGGGACAAGGACAGGTGAGTGCCATGGGGACAGGAGGGGGACAAGGACAGACAGGAGTTGATCCCTGTCAGGGGACAAGGATTTAGGGTGGATCCCTTACAGGGGGATTGATCCAGGGTGGATTCCCATTAAGGGGATGGATTTAGGGTGGGTTCCCACGAGGGAGATGAATTCAGGATGGATCCCTGTGGGCAGCATCATTCCACCTTCAGATGGCCACAGGTGAGGTTTGGGATTTTGGGGTTCCCTCTCACCCGCCCAGGGGTACAGGGTGGGGGTTCAGCCCCATTCTCTGGGGGTTCACTGACTCTGACAGGCTGGAGAATTTTTTTTCCCCTAAATTTTAGAATCCCAGAGGTCAGAAAAGCTCCAAGATCACCACCCAGGTGTGCCCGACCCCCACCTGCCCACCCAGACCAACATCCAGGTGTTCCTCAGGGTTCCTCACTCCAACCCACCCCGGGCATCCCTTCCAAGGCCCTTTCCAGGAGGAAATTCCAGCCCATGCCCCCCCTGGCACAGCCTGAGGCCGTTCCCTCTCCTCCTGTCCCTTTGTGGCAGCGCTGAAGGCGGTGGAGGGGGCACAACCACATCTGGAAGGGGCGTGTGGCACATCTGGAAGGGGCACGGCCACATCTGGAAGGGGCACGGCCACATCTGGAGCAGCAGCGCGACCAAGGGAGGAGAAAGGGCAGAGGGGGAGGAACCGGGACGGGCTTGGCCCGGAGCACCGGGAAGTGGCGCCTCCGCACGGCCGCACCCCGGGCAGGAACGCGGCAGAAATCCCGGAGCACCGGGGATGGGGAGGCGACAATCGCGACATCCGCGGGGCGGTGGGTGAGGGACAGGGCCCGAACCGGATCAATTCCAGCTCGCAGCTGTTCCCGAACCGGATCAATCCCAGTTCGCAGCTGTTCCCGAACCGGATCAATCCCAGCTCGCAGCTGTTCCCGCAGCCCTGAGGGACGGGAGCGGCTCCGGGAGGAGCGGCCGGGCCGGGCTGAGTCAGCCCCGATGCGGCTGCCGGGGAGCGGCCCCGGGGGGGTTCCTGAGGCCTCGGGGTGCAGGATCCAACCCGGGCTGAACCAGAACCGGAACCAGAGACAGAACCAGAAACAGAAACAGAATCAGAGCCAGAACCAGAATCAGAATCAGAATCAGAACCAGCCTGGGAACGGCCCCAGGGGAGTTCTCGAGGCCCCGGGGGTGCAGCATCAACTCTGGGCCGAACCAGAAGCAGAGCCAGAACCAGAGGCAGAACCAGAGCTAGAAACAGCCAGAACCAGAGCCAGGGCAGAGACAGGACCAGAACCAGAACCAGAACCAGAACCAGAACCAGAACCAGAACCAGAACCAGAACCAGAACCAGTCAGAATTAAAACCAGAGCCAGAATCAGAGCCAGAACCAGCCTGGGAGCGGCCTGTGGGGAGGAGATTCCTGAGGCCTTGGGGATGCAGAATCCACACCGGGCTGAACCAGAACCAGAATCAGAGCCAGAACCAGAATTAGAACCAACTCCAGGGCCAAAATCAGAACCAGAACCAAAACCAGCCTGGCATCACCCCCAGCTTCCCCCAGCCTGGGCAGAACCAGAATCACAACCTGAACCAGAACCAGAACCAGAGCCAGAACTAAAACCAGAACCAACCCGGCATCACCCCCACCTTCCCTCACCCCAGCCATAGATACCCCCGGGGAGGGCAAAACCCCTTAATTTAAATCGAGATTTATTGAAATGACATCGGGATCACATCGGGAGGGCCCCGGGGCTGTGGCCGGCCCTGCCCTCACTTCCTGCGGGGCATCTTG
The DNA here is from genome assembly GCF_028769735.1 of Zonotrichia leucophrys gambelii. NCBI lineage: Eukaryota > Metazoa > Chordata > Aves > Passeriformes > Passerellidae > Zonotrichia > Zonotrichia leucophrys. The sequence continues at coordinate 3,075,805 of NC_088194.1, read as the reverse complement.
TCGGGCAGGTCCTGGAAGAATTCGTTGCACATCATGGCCATGCAGGCCAGGAAGGTCACGTACTCCTGGAAATCCACCTCGTTGTCGCTGTTGCAGTCCAGGTTGCTCATCAGCTTCTGTAAATTCGCCTCGCTGGTTTGCTTCTACCCGGGGGAGGAAAAGGAAGGGTTAAAACCGGGTTTTGGAAGGATAAACCGGGCTTTGGAGGGGTTAAAACCGAGTTTTTGAGGGGTTAAAACCGAGGTTTGGAGGAAATAGTAAGATATAAAGGGTAAAATAGAGGTAAAAAAAATCTAAATAATAAAAAATAGATGTAAAAATGGAAGTAATAAAAAATAGAGGTAAAAATATAAGTAATAAAAAATAGAGGTAAAAATATAGATAATAAAAATAGATGTAAAAATCTAAGTAATAAAAATAAATGTAAAAATATAAGTAATAAGAAATAGATGTAAAAGTAGAAGTAATAAAAACAAATGTAAAAATATAAGTAATAAGAAATAGATGTAAAAGTAGAAGTAATAAAAAATAGAGGTAAAAATATAAATAATAAAAAAATAGAAGTAAAAATTAAATATAAAAAAAGGTAAAAAATATACAAAGTATAGAAAAAATAAAATTAAAAATAGAAGTAAAAATCTAAATAATAAAAAACAGAGGTAAAAATATAAGCAATAAAATATAGAGGCAAAAATAGAAATGATAAAAAATACATGTAAAAACATGAATAAGAAACAGAGGTAAAAATATAAGCAATAAAATAGAGAGGTAAAAATATAAATAATAAAAAATAGAGGTAAAAATAGAAATAATAAAAAATAGATGTAAAAATATATAATATATTTTTGGAGGGGTAAAAACCGGGTTTTGGAGGGGTAAAAGCGGGTTTGGAGGTTAAACCGGTTTTGGAGGGGTTAAAACAGCTTGAGGGGTTAAACGGTTTTGGAGGGGTTAAAACCGGTTTTGGAGGGGTAAAACCAGGTTTTGGAGGGTAAAACCGGTTTTGGAGGGGTTAAAACCGGGTTTTGGAGGGGTAAAAACCGGGTTTTGGAGGGGTTAAAACCGGGTTTTGGAGGGGTTAAAACCAGGTTTTGGAGGGGTTAAAACCGGGTTTTGGAGGGGTTAAAACCGGGTTTTGGAGGGGTTAAAACCGGGTTTTGGAGGGGTTAAAACCGGGTTTTGGAGGGGTTAAACCCGGGTTTTGGAGGGGTAAAAACCGGGTTTTGGGGGTGTTAAAACCGGGTTTTGGAGGGGTAAAAACCGGATTTTGGAGGGGTAAAAGGGGAACCGTTTTGGGGGTTAACCGGTTGGAGGGGTTAAACCGGGTTTTGGAGGGGTTAAAACCGGTTTTGGAGGGGTAAAAACCGGTTTTGGAGGGGTCGGGTTTGAGGGAAAAACCGGTTTTGGAGGGGTTAAAACCGGTTTTGGAGGGTAAACGATTGGGAGTGAAACCCCGGCACTCACGCTGAAGCTGGGCAGCTCCTTGGTGAGCAGCTCCTTGAGCTCGGCTTTGTTGAGCTTGTACTTGTCGCCCTCGTTGCCCGAGTACTTGTGGAAGGTGGCGACCACCACGGCCAGCGCCTGCTCCAGGGGACACGCCATGGGGACAGCGACAAACCTGGGGACAAGGGGGCACAGGAGTTGGGCACCCCCAGGGACCCCCCGTGCCAGGCCCGGGTCTGTCCCGGGATGTTCCGTTCTCTCCCCGGTTCCAGTCGGGCTGAACAACCCCAAAATGGGAGGAAAAATAGGAAAAGAAGGGGCTCGGGATTTTTTTCAGCCCTGTCCAGGTGAAATCCACATTTCCAGCTGGGCACCTGCAGCAGGACTATCCAACATCTGGAGAACATCTGGGGAGGGGACAGAGGAGTTGGGCACCCCCAGAACCAGAACCAGAACCAGAACCAGGGACCAATCTCCCGTGCCAGGCCTGGGATGTTCTGTTCCGTCCCTGGCTCCAATTGGGCTGAACAACCCCAAAATGGGGGGAAAAAACCCCAAAAAGGGAAGGGAAGGGAAGGGAAGGGAAGGGAAGGGAAGGGAAGGGAAGGGAAGGGAAGGGAAGGGAAGGGAAGGGAAGGGAAGGGAAGGGAAGGGAAGGGAAGGGAAGGGAAGGGAAGGGAAGGGAAGGGAAGGGAAGGGAAGGGAAGGGAAGGGAAGGGAAGGGAAGGGAAGGGAAAGGGAAGGGAAGGGAAGGGAAGGGAAGGGAAGGGAAGGGAAGGGAAGGGAAGGGAAGGGAAGGGAAGGGAAGGGAAGGGAAGGGAAGGGAAGGGAAGGGAAGGGAAGGGAAGGGAAGGAAGGAAGGGAAGGGAAGGAGGGAAGGGAAGGGAAGGGAAGGGAAGGGAAGGGAAGGGAAGGGAAGGGAAGGGAAGGGGCTCGGGAGTTTTTCCAAAGGGAAGGGAAGGAGTTCGGGAGTTTTTCCATCCCTCTCCAGTTGAAATCCACATTTCCAGCTAGGCACCTGCAGCAGGACCCCCCCCCAGCCGCGCCCGACAACATCTGGAGAACATCTGGAGGGGGAAAAGCGACTCACCGAGTGTTCAAGGAGGAACAGGAGAGATCGGGCAGGGCGGAAGGGGAGCCGGGCTCAGGCCCGGGCATTTATAGCATTTATAGCCCCGCCTGAGCCACTCCCGAGCCCGCCCGGAGCCGGCTGGAAAAGGAGAAAAGGAGGAGAAAGGAAACCCCGAGAGCTCCAAGATTGCCAAGGGCGGTGGTTTGGCTTAGGAGGAGCAAAAATGGGTGAATTGGGTGAATTTGCCACCCTGAGCGTCGGAGCAGCCGCGGTTTCTGCCACGGTTTTGTCACCAAAATCCTCCCCAAAGCCCCCAAATCCTCCCCAAAGCCCCCAGGTGCTCCCCAAAGCCCCCAAATCCTCCCCAAGACCCCAAATCCATCTCGGGAGGTCTGGGGGACCCTCGGGGGCTTTGGGGGACACTCGGGGGCTTTGCCAGGGCCGGGAGAGCCCCGCGGGGTTCGGGGTGTGCGGGGTGGGCACCGCATCCCCCCCTGGCGCCCCCCGGTGCCACCCCGAGGTCCGGCCGGGCCCCAGCTCGGTTCGGTTCGGTCTCGGGGTTGGTGCCGAGCCGGGGTTTGTGCCGAGGGGTTTTTTTTGCCCTTTTCCAGCCTCTTGGCAGCGATTTTGTGTTTCCGTTGTGTAACGGAGCCGCTCCCGTGGCCCGGGCACGTGTGGGGAGCTGGGGGGGGCACCGGGAACGGGCTCTGCACAACATCGAGCCCTGGAAAAGCCCCCGAGGGTCCCCCAAAGCCCCCGAGGGTCCCCCCCAAACCCTGGCAAAACCCCCGAGTGCCCCCCAAATCCTAGAAAAGCCCCCGAGTGTTCCCAATCCCTGACAAAGCCCCCGAGGGTCTCCCCAGCCCAGGCAAAGCCCCCTGAGTGTCCCCCAACCCTTCCCAGATGGATTTGAGGATTTGGGGAGGATTTGGGGAGGACCCGGGGAATTTGGGGAGGATTTGGGGGTCTTGAGGAGGACCTGGAGAATTTGGGGACAACCTGGGGGGGCTTTGGGGAGGATTTGGAGGGTTTTGGGAGGGTCTGGGGGGTTTGGGGGAGGATTTGGGGGATTTGGGGACAATCTGGGAGCTTTGGGGACAATCTAGGGGATTTGAGGAGGATTTGGAGGCTTTGAGGAGGACCTGGGGGGGTTTGAGGAGGATTTGGGGACAACCTGGGAGATTTGGGAGGATTTGGGGGCTTTGCGGAGGATTTGGGGTCTTTGGGGACAACTTGGGGGCTTTGGGGAGGATTTGGGGACTTGGGGAGGACCTGGGGGCTTGGGGAGGATTTGGGGGCTTTGGGGACAACCTGGGGGATTTGGGGACAACCTGGGAGCTTGGTGTGCCCCCCAACCCTGGTGGCACCAATCCTGAACCCTCCCCGAGCCGGCCAGAAGGTTCCAAGGGACATCCAAGACGTTGTTTTTGCTCAAATTTGTCCCAAAATAAACCCTCAGAGGGCTGAGCCACGCCGTGGAAAATCCCACAGAGCTGCAGGAGGGTGTGAGTCAGGCTGGGCACGGTGGGGGTGGACACTGAGCGTGGCCAGGACGGGGGGAAAAATGAACAGAACCCCAAAACTCAGTCAGGATTGAGGAAAAAAATGAACAGAACCCCAAAACTCAGTCAGGATTGAGGAAAAAATGAGCAGAACCCCAACATTGAACCAGGATTGGGGGGAAAAGTGAACAGAACCCCAAAACTCAGCTGGGATTGGGGAGAACCTGAACAGAGCCCCAAATGAACCAGGATTGAGGAAAAAATGAGCAGAACCCCAAAATTGAACCAGGATTGGGGGGAAAAGTGAACAGAACCCCAAAACTCAGTCAGGATTGAGGAAAAAATGAGCAGAACCCCAAAATTGAACCAGGATTGGGGGGAAAAGTGAACAGAACCCCAAAACTCAGCTGGGATTGGGGAGAACCTGAACAGAGCCCCAAAATTGAACCAGGATTGGGGGAAAAATGAACAGAGCCCCAAAATTGAACCAGGATTGGAGGAGAGCCTGAACAGAACCCCAGAACTGAGCTGGGATTGGGGAAAAAATGAAGAAAACACCAAAATTGAGATGGGTTTAGGGGAAAACCTGAAGAGAACCCCAGAACTGGGAGAAAATCTGAACAGAACACCAAAACTGAGATGGGATTGGGGAGAACCTGAACAGAACCCCCAGAACTGAGCTGGGATTGGAGGGAAAATTAACAGAACACCAAAACTCAGTCAGGTTTTGGGAGAACCTGAACAGAACCCCAAAACTGGTAGAAAATCTGAACAGAACCCCAGAACTGATCTGGGATTGGGGTAAAAATGAACAGAACCCCAAAACTGAGATGGGATTGGGGAGAACCTGAACAGAACCCCAGAACTGAGCCAGAATTGGGGAAAAAAAGAACAGAACCCTAAAACTGAACCGGGATTGGGGGAAAAAATGAGCAGAACCCCAAAACTCAGCTGGGATTTGGGAAAACCTGAAGAGAACCCCAGAACTGAACTGGGATTGGGGGGAAAATGAACAGAACCCCAGAACAGAGCCAAGACTGGGGAGAGCCTGAACAGAACCCCCAGAATTGAGCCAGAACTGGGGAGAACCTGAGCAGAACCCCAGAACTGGGAGAAAATCTGAACCAAACCCCAAAACTGAGCAGGACTGGGGGAGAACCTGAAGAAAACCCCAAAACTGAGCAGGACTGGGGGAGAGCCTGAAGAGAACCCCAAAACTGAGCAGGATTGGGGTGAGGCCTGAACAGAACTCCAAAACTCAGCCAGGATCAGGGAAAATCTTTTATTGAAAGCCACTCAGGGCTGGGATGGGCACAGGGAGGGGTCACTCGGGGTCATCCCGGGGGTCACTCCGGGGTCATCCCAGGGGTCACTCTGGGGTCATCCCGGGGTCACTCTGGGGTCATCCCGGGGGTCACTCTGGGGTCATCCCGGGGTCACTTCCTGCGGTGCTTGCTGGGGTCGTCCTTGAAGAACTCGTTGAAGCCCATGGTGATGCAGGCCAGGAAGCAAACGTACTCCTTGAAATCCACCTCGCTGTCCTTGTTGTGGTCCAGGTCGTTCATCAGCCGCTTGAACTCGGCCTCGTCCATTTGTTTCTGTCCGGAGAGAGGGTTTGGGGCAGGGTTGGAGGGATGGGGCCGCCCCTTCCCCACCCTTCTCCCCTCCTCTGCCTCAGGGAGGGGTTTTGGGCTTGGTGGATGAGATGGGCAGGGCCCAAATTGCCAAAATGCCTCCCGGGTGTGGAAAAATTTGGCCAAAAAAAAAAAAAAAAAAAAATTTGAAGTGTCTCCTGGATGTGGAAAAATTTGGCAAAAATATAATAATAAAATGAAATGAAATGAAATGAAATGAAATAAAATAAAATAAAATAAAATAAAATAAAATAAAATAAAATAAAATAAAATAAAATAAAAATAAAATAAAATAATAATAAAATAAAATAAAATATTAAATTAAAGGGCCTCCCAGGTGTGGAAAATTTTGGCTAAAATAAAATAAAATAAAATATTAATATTAAATTAAATTAAATTAAATTAAATTATATTAAAGGGTCTCCCAGGTGTGGAAAATTTTGGCTAAAATAAAATAAAATAATAATATTAAATAAAATTAAAGGGCCTCCCAGGTGTGGAAAAATTTGGCAAAAAAAAAAAACTAAAAAAAAAAATTTTGCCTCCCAGTTGAAACCACAAGCTGAGAAAGGGAAGTGAGGGTCAAAAAAAGAAATGATGAAAAAAAAAGGGAAATGGGAGCGTGATTTCCTTTGCCAAACAAAATATTTCTGTGGGTTTAAAAAGAGCCGAATTTCCTTTGGGGCTGAGCCTCTCCAGACCTCGTTCCTCCTGTTCTCCAGGGATTTCAGAATTTCAGAGACCCAGGAGAAAAGATCTGGGAGAAAAGACCTCAGAGAAAAGACCCAGAGAAAGACCCAGGAGAAAAAGACCTGGGAGGAAAGACCCAGAAGAAAGACACAGAGAAAGACATGGGAGAAAAAAGACCCGGGAGAAAAGACCCAGGACAAAGACCTGGGAGAAGGACCTTGGAGAAAAGACCCAGGAGAAAAGACCCAGAGAAAGACCCGGGACAAAGACTCAGGAGAAAAAACCCAGGAGAAAAAAGACCCAGGAGAAAGAAAGACCTGTGAGAGAAAAAACCTGGGAGGAAAGACCCAGAGAAAGACCTGGGAGAAAGACACAGGAGAAAAGACCCAGGACAAAGATCGGGGAGAAAAGACACGGGAGAAAAGACCCAGAGAGAAAGACCTGGAGAAAAAAAGACTCGGGAGGAAAGACCTGGAAGAAGGACCTGGGAAAAAGACTCAGGAGAGAAAAGATTCAGGACAAAGACCCAGAGAAAGAAAGACCTGGGAGAGAAAAGACCCAGGACAAAGACCTGGGAGAAAAAGACCCAGGAGAGAAAAGATCCAGGACAAAGACCTGGGACAAAGACCCAGAGAACGACCCAGAGAAAGACCCAGGACAAAGACCCAGAGAAAGAAATACCCGGGAGGAAATATCCAGGACAAAGACCCAGGACAAAGACCCGGGACAAAGATCTGGGACAAAGACCCAGAGAAAGATCCAGGAGGAAATACCCAGGACAAAGACCCAAGACAAAGACCCGGGACAAGGACCCAGAGAAAGACCCAGGACAAAACCCAAGAGAAAAGACCCAGGACAAGGATCCAGAACAAAGACCCAGGACAAAGACCTAGGACAAAGATCCAGGACAAAGACCCAAAAGACAAGACCCAGGACAAAGACCCAGGACAAAGACCCAGAGAAAGATCCAGGAGAAAAGACCCAAGAGAAAAGACCCAGGACAAAGATCCAGGACAAAGACCCAAAGAAAGACCCAGGGCTGGTCCCTCCTGCCCCTCCACCCCCGAGGGACCCCCGGGATGTCCCCAAGGTCACTCACGCTCCCGAACACCGGCAGCTCCTTGTTGAGCAGCTCCTTGAGCTCGGCCTTGCTCAGCTTGTACTTGTCACCCTCCTTGCCCGAGTACTTGTGGAAGGTGGTGACCATGAGGGCCATGGCCTGCTCCAGGGGACACGCCATGGGGACACCTGGGGACACAGATCGGGGGGTACCATCAACATTTGGGCGGATTTTGGGGTGTTGGAAGGGGAAAAGGGAGCGGGGACTCACCGGCTGAGCGTGGATCGGTTCCTCAAGGGTTGGGATGGGGCAGCGGGGCACGGAGGGCATTTATAGCCCAGGAGGGTGGCACAGGGTGGGACAGGGTGGGACAGGGTGGGTGGCACTGCCCCCAGGGCAGCCCCCACATGCCCGGCTGATCCTCACACCGGGTTTCGCCCGCGCCTCATTTTTGTGTAACGAGCTGTGTGATCCTGTTAATGAGCTATGTGATCCTGATAACGAGCTATGTGATCCTGTTAATGAGCTCTGTGATCCCATTAGCGAGGGAACTGTGAGATCCCATCAATGTGTGAGCTGTGAGATCCTATTAATGAGCTGTGTGATCCCATTAATGAGCTGTGAGATCCCATTAATGAGTGGGCTGTGTGACCCCATTAATGAGTGAGCAGTGAGATCCCATTAATGAGCTGTGTGATCCTATTAATGAGCTGTGAGATCCCGTTAATTAGTAAGCTCTGTGATCCCATTAATGAGCCTTGTAATCCCATTAATGAGTGAGCAGTGAGATCCCATTAATGAGCTGTGTGATCCTATTAATGAGCTGTGAGATCCTGTTAATGAGCTATGTGATCCTGATAACGAGCTATGTGATCCTGTTAATGAGCTCTGTGATCCCATGAACGAGGGAACTGTGAGATCCCATTAATGAGTGGGCTGTGAGATCCTATTAATGAGCTGTGTGATCCCATTAATGAGCTGTGTGATCCTATTAATGAGCTGTGAGATCCCGTTAATTAGTAAGCTCTGTGATCCCATTAATGAGCCTTGTAATCCCATTAATGAGTGAGCAGTGAGATTCCATTAATGAGCTGTATGATCCTATTAATGAGCTGTGAGATCCCGTTAATGAATGAGCTCTATGATCCCATTAACGATCTGTGCAATCCCATTAATTAGTAAGCTCTGTGATCCCATTAATGAGTTCTGGGATCCTATAAATGAGCTCTGTGATCCTATTAATGAGTTCTGTGATCCCATTAACGAGCTCTGTAACCCCATTAACGAGCTGCCCCTTTTCCCTGGCACATTTGGGGACCAGAACACCCCAAATTCTCTGCGATCCCACACGGGGCATCCCCTTTGGGGGACAAACGAGACCTTCCCAGTCCCCCCTTCTCCTCCAGGGCTGGGAAAGGGACACAAATTGGGGAATTGGTCCCCTAATTATTTCATTACATAATGTACACTATTATTTAACATACGAATATATATATTTATATAAATATAAATATTTAATGATGATTAAATGATTGAAATAAAATAAAGTAGAACAAAATAAAATTGAAGGGCCTCCCGGGCGTGGAAAAAAAAAATTGGCAAAAAATAAAATAAAATAAATAAAAAATAAAATAAAATAAAATAAAATAAAATAAAATAAAATAAAATAAAATAAAATAAAATAAAATAAAATAAAATAAAATAAAATAAAATAAAATAAAATAAAATAAAATAAAATAAAAAAATTGGAGGGGAGTGGCCGAGCCCTGATCTCGGGGGTCCCGGGGGAGCCGCGCCCGGCCCGGCCCCGTTCAGCCCCGTTCAGCCCGGTTGAGCCCGGCTCGCCCCGCACCCCCGGGTGAGTCACGGCCCGGCTTGGCCGGGCTCGGCTCGCCCCGGGTGAGTCACGGCCCGGCCGCGCCCGCGGGGATTCCTCGGCCCTGACTCAGCCCGGCCCCGCCCGTTCCCACGGGGACAGCCCGGGCCGGGCTCGCACGGGACAACGGGGACGCTCGGGGGGTGCGGGATCCCATTAATGAGCTGTGAGATCCCATTAATTAATGACCTCATTAATTAATGAGATCCTGCAGCTCTGGGATCCCATTAACGAGCTGTGTGATCCCATTAACGAACTGTGAGATCATATTAATGAACTGTGAGATCCTATTAATGAACTGTGAGATCCTATTAATGAGTGAGCTCTGTGATTCCATTAATGAGTGAGCTGCGGGATCCCATTAACGAGCTGTGAGATCCCATTAATGAGTTCTGTGATCCTGTTAATGAGCTATGAGATCCCGTCAATGAATGAGCTCTGTGATCCCATTTAGGAGCTGTGATCCCAGTGTAATGAGCTGTGTGATCCCATTAATGAGCTGTGAGATTCCATTAATGAGCTCTGATATTCCAATAATGAGCTGTGAGATCCCATTAATGAGCAGTGTGATCCCATTAACGAGCTGTGAGATCCCATTAACGAGCTGTGAGATCCCATTAATGATCTGTATGATCACATTAATTGCTGTGAGATCCCATTAATGATCTGTATGATCACATTAATTAGCTGTGTGATCCCATTAATGAGTGAGCTGTGAGATCCCATTAGTTGCTGTGAGATCCCATTAACGAGCTGTGAGATCCCATTAATGATCTGTATGATCCCATTAATTAGCTGTGTGATCCCATTAATGAGTGAGCTGTGAGATCCCATTAACGAGCTGTGAGATCCCATTAATGATCTGTATGATCCCATTAATTGCTGTGAGTTCCCATTAACGAGCTGTGAGATCCCATTAATTGCTGTGAGATCCCATTAATGAGTGAGCTGTGAGATCCCATTAATGAGCTGTGAGATCCCATTAATGATCTGTATGATCACATTAATTAGCTGTGTGATCCCATTAATGAGTGAGCTGTGAGATCCCATTAATCGCTGTGAGATCCCATTAATGATCTGTATGATCACATTAATTAGCTGTGAGATCCCATTAATGAGTGAGCTGTGAGATCCCATTAATGAGTGAGCTCTGATATTCCAGTAATTAGCTGTGAGATCCCATTAATGAGCCGTGTGATCCCATTAACGAGCTGTGAGATCCCATTAATGATCTGTATGATCCCATTAATTGCTGTGAGATCCCATTAATGATCTGTATGATCCCGTTAATGATCTGTATGATCCCATTAATTGCTATGAGATCCCATTAAGGATCGGGGCCAGCCCTGATGTCCCTGCCCGGGGATGTCCCCACGGAGGGGACACGGAGGGGACACGAGGGACGTCCCGGGACGGGTTTGGCCGCGGTGCTGGGGACACCCCGAGGTGGTGACACCCCGAGGTGGCTCCTGGCGCTGCCGCCAGCCCAGCGAGGCGTGCCCAGGGTGGCTGATGGGTTATTTCCTGAAAATTTCCTGAAATTTTCTGAAAATTCCATTTTTTGGGGATTTTTTTCTCCCGAGAAAGAACAAACTATAAACAATAATTATCTGCTGCAACAGGCGGATCTGTGATTGGTGTCGTGTGGTTGTTTTAATTAATGGCTAATCACAGTCGGTGGATCTGTGATTGGTGGCACGTAGTTGTTTTTAATTAATGGCTAATCAAAGTCCAAGTGTGTTTCTCTCTGGTCCGATTTTGTTTAATAATTTTGAATATCAGGATTTTGTTGTTCATTCCTTTTCTATTCCTTGTTAGCCTGCTGATGAAATCCTTTCTTCTATGCTTTTAGTATAGTTTTAATATAATATAATATCTAATATATGTTATATTAACTTATATATATAAATATATATATTTATATAAATAATATTTAGATATTTAAATATATATTATATATTATATATTATATATTTATTTTTATATATTACATATTTATTATTATATGTCATATATTTTTATATATTATGTATTTATATTTTATATATATTTTATATATTAAAATATATTTATTATTTATCATATATATTATTATGTATATTATATATATTTATTATATAATAATATTTTATTATTATAATAAAATATTACTATATCTTATTGTGATGTTATATTTATATATTTAATAATGCATATTTAGATATTAATATATACATAAATATATAGGTTTATGTATATATTATATTATATTTTATTATATTTAAATAAATATATATATAATAAAATATATATAATAAAATTATATATAAAATAAAATATATTTATATTATATATAATATATAAGTATATGAAGTATATAAATATATGTGTTGTATAAATAATAATGTATTATTTAATAAAATAGTAAATAAATATTATAAAAATAATATCTATAATAAAATAATAAATCAAGCCTTCCGTAACACGGGATCTACATTCTCATCTCTCAACCACAGGTGGGGTCAGGGCGGAGACCCCTCCCAAATCCCCCTCCCCAATAAAATCTGAGCATCACCAGCTGCTCCTCCAAACTTTATTGCTGCAATAAACAATAAATAACCACGAAAAACCCAGCAAAAAACAACCCCCCCTTTGCCCAAGGTTTTTTTTGGGATAAAAAGGGGGAAAAAGAGACCCCGCTCCAGTTTGGGGGGACCCCCGAGTGTTGGGATTTCTGAGCACAGACAGAATTCCTGCCCCGGAGCATTGGGGAGCTTCACCCTCTAAGAAAATGATGAATATTCAGATATATCCAATCTAAAATCTCAAATGGGATTCAAGGTATGAAATTTAACACCATCCAATGCTGTTAAATTATCCGCTACAACCTGAGGAGAAGAGAAAACAAAATTGGGGAATGGGAGGAGCTGGGGGGTCCCGGAGGGTCGGGGCAGGCACAAAAAACCCAAAAATAAAATAAAATAAAATAAAATAAAATAAAATAAAATAAAATAAAATAAAATAAAATAAAATAAAATAAAATAAAATAAAATGAAATAAAATGAAATGAAATAAAATAAAATTTAAAAAGCAGGGAATGGGAGGAGCTGGGGGGTTCCGGGGGGGGTCCTGGAGGCTCGGGGCAGGCACAAAAAAAACTAAAAATAAAATAAAATAAAATAAAATAAAATAAAATAAAATAAAATAAAATAAAATAAAATAAAATAAAATAAAATAAAATAAAATTTAAAAAGCAGGGAATGGAGGAGCGGAGGGTTCTGGGGGGGGTCCTGGAGGCTCGGGAGAGGCACAAAAAAAACAAAAAATAAAATAAAATAAAATAAAATAAAATAAAATAAAATAAAATAAAATAAAATAAAATAAAATTTAAAAAGCAGGGAATGGGAGGAGCTGGGGGGTTCCGGGGGGTTCCAGATGCTCGGGGCGGACACGAAAACAAAAATTAAATTTAAAAAGCGAGGAGTGGGAGGAGCTGGGGGTTTCCAGGGGGGGTCCCGGAGGCTCGGGGCGGGCACAAAAACCAAAAAATAAAATTAAAAAGCAGGGAATTGGAGGAGCTGGGGGGTTCCAGGGGGTTCCAGATGCTCGGGGCGGACAGGAAAACCAAAAAATAAAATTAAAAAGCAGGGAATTGGAGGAGCTGGGGGGTTCCTGGGGGGTTCCAGCAGCGTCTACTTGGTGTGCTTGACGCTCTGCTCCTGCTGGCGGATGATCTGCGCGATGGGGCTGGCGATGCCGCCTATCAAGGTCCAGTACTCCTCGAAGCTGATGCGCCCGTCCTTGTTCTCATCCAGGTCGCAGATGAGCTTGTCGGCGGCGCGGCGGTTCCCCGTGTCCTGTGGTGTCACAGATATCTTTTATGGAAAAAAATCCCTTTCCTTAGGATTTTTTTCCTCCTGAGAAGCTGAGAGGCCTCAGGAACAAAATGGAAACATTAATTATCTGCTGCTGTGGAATGCAACAGGTGGATCTGTGATTGGCGCCCATGTTGGTTGTTTCTAATTAATGGCCAATCACAGCCCAGAGAGCCCAAGCCACAAACCTTTGTTATAATTCTTTTTCTATTCTTAGCTAGCCTTCTGATGAAATCCTTTCTTCTATTCTTTTAGTATAGTTTTAATGTAATATAGATCATAAAACAATAAATCGAGCCTACTGAAACATGGAGTCAGATCCTCGTCTCTTCCCTCATCCAAGGTTAGGGTTAAGGTTAAGGTTAAGGTTAAGATTAAGGTTAGGGTTAAGGGTTAGGGTTAAGGTTAAGGGTTAGGGTTAGGGTTAGGGTTAGGGTTAGGGTTAAGGTTAGGGTTAGGTTAGGGTCAGGGTTAGGATTTGGGTTCAGGTTAGGGTTAAGGTTAGGGTTAGTTTTGGGTTAGGTTTAGGGTTAGGGTTAGGGTTAGGGTTAGGGTTAGGGTTAGGGTTAGGATTTGGGTTCAGGTTAGGTTTAAGGTTAGGATTAGTTTTGGGTTAGGTTTAGGGTTACGGTTATGGTTATGGTTAGGGTTAGGGTTGGGTTTAGGTTTTTGGGTTTTGGGTAGGGTTTAGGTTAGGGTTAGGGTTAGGGTTAGAGGCTAGGGGATTCTGGAGGACTTTGGTATTTGCTTATCCCAGTTTCCATTGGGTTAGGGTTAGGATTAAGGTTTAGGGTTAGGGTTGAGGTTAGGGTTAGGGTTAGGGTTAGGGTTGAGGTTAGGGTTAGGGCTGAGATTAGGGTTATGGTTGCAGCTGCTGCTAGTCCTATGTGGGTTAGGGTTAGGGTTGAGGTTAGGGTTATGGTTGCAGCTGCTGCTAGTCCTATGTGGCTGATGGATGAGTAGGGCATTAGAGATTTTATGTTGATTTGGCTCTGGTTATTAATGCTCCTCACAGGGCTGGGGTGATAAATGGCTTGTGTAGGTTCAGACCATGTTCAGGCCAGGTTCAGGGTGAGGGGAGCCCCCCAAAACCCCGTTCCTGCACCCCCGTGCTCACCGTCAGCATGTGGTTGAGCTCGCGGCTGAGCATCTTGCGGAAATCCTTCTTGCTGATGCGCCGCGGGTTCTTGCAGCAGCAGCAGCGGCTCGAGTACTTGTCGAAGTTGTTCACCAGCACCTGCACGGCCCATTCCAGCTCCGTGCACTCGGCCATGGTGCCCTGAGGGGACAAAACTCAGGTGAGACCCTCGGGGGGCTCCAGCACAAACCCCCAGAAGGGAAAAACCATTCTTGAGAAAAGGAAAATGGCCCCGGGCGGGTGTGGGGGGTTCTCATCTTCCTCATCACTCCCAAATGCTCAGGGCCACCTAAGCCCGCTCCAAATCTTCGATGCCACCTGTGCCTGCCCCCAGAACTCCTCGATACCACCCAAAATCCTCGAGGTCACCTGTGCCCGCTCCAAATCTTCGATGCCACCTGTGCCTGCCCCCAGAGCTCCTCGATGCCACCCAAAATCCTCAGGACCACCTGTGCCTGCCCAGAACCCCTCAGTGCCACCTGTGCCCGCCCCAAATCCTCGGTGCCACCTGTGCCCGCCCCAGATGGTGCCACCTGTGCCCGCCCAGAACTGCTCAGTGCCACCTGTGCCTGCCCCCAAAATCCTCGGTGCCACCTGTGCCTGCCCCCAGAGCTCCTCGATGCCACCCAAAATCCTCAGGACCACCTGTGCCCGCCCCAAATCCTCGGTGCCACCTGTGCCTGCCCAGAACTTCTCGATGCTACCCAAAATCCTCGGTGCCACCTGTGCCCGCCCCAGATGGTGCCACCTGTGCCCGCCCAGAACTGCTCAGTGCCACCTGTGCCTGCCCAAAATCCTCGGTGCCACCTTTGCCCGCCCTGCCCTGCCCCGGGGCCGCCTGTGCCGCCCCCGCGCCCGGGCCGGGCCGTGCCGGTGCTGCCGGTCCCGCTCGGTGCCGCGGGGCTCGTTAGGGAGGAACCGGGGCCGGAATTACCGGCAGGAATTACCGGCCCTGCCCTCGCTGTTGCTTCACGGCTGCGGGAACGGCCCGGCGGGGCAGGTCCCGGCTTGCCGAGCACCTCTCCTGTCCCTTTCTGTCCCCTCCTGTCCCCCCTGTCCTCTCCTGTCCCTCCTGTCCCTCCTCTCCCCTCTGTCCCCCCTGTCCCTTCGTGTCCCCTGTCCCTCCTGTCCCCTCCTGGCTGCTCTTTGTGCCCCCTGTCCTCTCCTGTCCCTCCTGTCCTCCCTGTCCTCTCTTGTCCCTCCTCTCCCCTCTGTCCCCAGTGTCCCCTCCTGTCCCCCTGTCCCCTCCTGTCCTCCCTGTCCCTCCTGTCCCCCCCTTGTCCCTCCTGTCCCCTCCTGGCTGCTCTTTGTGCCCCCTGTCTCTTCTGTCCCCTTCTGTCCCCTCCTGTCCCCTTCTGTCCCCTCCTGTCCTCCCTGTCCCTCCTGTCCCCCCTCTCCCCTCTGTCCCCAATGTCCCCTCCCTGTCTTCGCTGTCCCCTCCTGTCCCCCCACTGTCCCCACCAGGAAGCTCAGCCTGGGCCTGTCAGGACGGTGTCTCCGTCACATCCCGGTGACAATGACACGGAAACGGCGTCACCTTGGCCAGGCCCGGCTCTTTCCTGCCCGGCCAGGCTGGGGGTGTCCCTTTTGTCCCTTTTGTCCCTGAGTGCTTTAACCCAGCCCAGGGGACAACAGTGACCACAACAGCCACCACCACAGCCACCGCCACAGCCACCGCCACAGGGACCTCGAGGGGTGGCCCAGCAGTGTCCCCACGCTGGGGACACCATCTGAGGGTGTCCCCAACCCTGCTGCTCGCTCAGGGACCTGCCCCGTGCCACCTCCTGTCCCCTTTTGTCACTCTGGCCCTGCCCTGTCCTGACCCAGGGAGGTGACACCGGGCCCAGGGAGGTGACATCGGGCCCAGCCACCATGGGGAGGTGACACCGCTGGGGAGGTGGCACCAGGCCCTGCCACAATGGCCCAGGGAGGTGACACCAGGCCCAGGATGATGGGGAGGTGACACCAGGCCCAGGGAGGTGACACCAGGCCCTGCCACAATGGCCCAGGGAGGTGACACCAGGCCCAGGGAGGTGACACCAGGCCCTGCCACAATGGCCCAGGGAGGTGACACCAGGCCCAGGACGATGGGGAGGTGACACCAGGCCCAGGGAGGTGACACCAGGCCCAACCACGCTCTCCTTCTTGTCCCCACATGTCCCTGTGTCCACCTCTGTCCCCTGTGGTGCCACAGCCCGAGGTCACTCCATCGCTGTCCCCAACTCTCAGAGCTGTCACCAACGGTGGCTTTGGGGGCTGGGGATTCCATCTCCAACCCAGGAACCGAAGGGATTTGGGAGCACAGAGGCCAAAATCTCCTGGGCACCACCCTGCGCTGGCCCGGTGACATCGGTGACATCGGCGTCACCTGTCCCTGCACTCGCCCGGTGACATCGGTGACATCGGCGTCACCTGTCCTGTCCCCCTGGTGGCAGCGCCCTGCCCGGCCCTGGGGCACCGAGGCTGCTCCGCCGGTGACTCACGGGACAGCCCCGGGGCCAGCCGGGGGCACCGGGTGGCACTCGGGGACGTGGGGACACAGGGGGACACTGGGGGACATTGGGGGACACAGGGGGACACTGGGGACTCAGAGCCACGCACGGCCCCAGCGCTCCCTGCCCCCAACTCAGCCAGCAAATCCTGCTTTTCCATTGGCAAATCTCCCTTTTCCACTGAAAAATCTCCTTTTCTACCAACAAATCCTCCTTTTCCACCAGCAAATCCCATATTTCCACCAGCAAATTCCCCTTTTCCATCAGCAAATCCTGCTTTTCCACTGTCAAATTCCCCTTTTCTACCAGCAAATTCTCCTTTTCCACCAACAAATCCCCTTTTCCTACTAGCAAAGTCCCCTTTTCTGTCAAATCCTGCTTTTCCACCAAAAAATACTGTTTTTCACCAAAAAATCCCCTTTTTCCACCAATAAATCCTCCTTTTCCACTGCCAAATTCCTTTTTGCACTGGTAAACCCCCCTTTTTCTCCAAAAAAATCCTCCTTTTCCACCACAAATCCCCTTTTCCACCACAAATCTCCTTTTCCACCAACAAATCCCCTTTTCCACTGGCAAATCTCCCTTTTCCACCAAAAAATCCTCCTTTTCCATCAGCAAATCCCCTTTTTCCACCGGCAGATCCCCTCCTTCTACCACCAAAAAATACTCCTTTTCCACCAACAAATCCTGCTTTTCCACTGGTAAATTCCTCTTTTCCATCAACAGATCCCCTTATCCACCACAAATCTCCTTTTCCGCCAACAAATCCCCCTTTTCCACCAAAAAAATCCGGCTTTGCCATTGGTAAATTCCTCTTTTCCACTGGCAAATCCCCTTTCCCCCTACAAATCCCCTTTTCCATCAAAAAATCCTCCTTTTCCACCAACAAATCCCCCTCTCCAATAGAAAATCCTCTTTTCCACTGGTAAATCCTCCTTTTCCATCAGCAAATCCCCTTTTCCGCCAAAAAATCCCCTTTTTCCAAATCCCCCCCTTTTCCAATGGCAAATTCCCTTTTTCCCGGTTCTCCCGAGCCCATCCCGGTTCTATCCCGGTTCTCCCCGAGCCCATCCCGGTTTTATCCCGGTTCCCCTCAGCCCATCCTGGTTCTATCCCGGTTCCCCTCAGCCCATCCCGGTTCTATCCCGGTTCCCCTCAGCCCATCGCGGTTCCCCCGACCCCATCCCGGTTCCCCCTGATCCCATTCCGGTTCTATCCCGGTTCCCCTCAGCCCATCCTGGTTCTATCCCGGTTCCCCTCAGCCCATCCCGGTTCTATCCCGGTTCCCCTCAGCCCATCCCGGTTTCCCCCAGCCCATCCCGGTTCTATCCCGGTTCTCCCGGACCCCATCCCAGCTTTCCTGAGCCAATCCTGGTTCCCCCCGACCCCTCCCGGTTCCCTCAAGCCCATCCCGGTTCCATCCCGGTTCCCTCGAGCCCATCCCGGTTCCCCTGAGCCCATCCCGGTTCTATCCCGGTTCCCCTCAGCCCATCCCGGTTCCCTCGAGCCCATCCCGGTTCCATCCCGGTTCCCCCGAGCCCATCCCGGTTCTATCCCGGTTCTCCTGAGCCCATCCCGGTTCCCCCAAGCCCATCCCGGTTCTATCCCGGTTCCCTCGAGCCCATCCCGGTTCTATCCCGGTTCTCCTCAGCCCATCCCGGTTCCCTCGAGCCCATCCCGTCCTCCCAGAGCCCATCCCGGTTCCATCCCGGTTCCCTCGAGCCCATCCCGGTTCCATCCCGGTTCCCCCGGAGCCCATCCCGGTTCTATCCCGGTTCCCCTCAGCCACTCCCAGAGAATTCCAGGAATTTCCACCTCCTCAACCTCCAGCTTTACACCCCAGGCGCCGTTCCCAGGTAAATCCTCACCCCCGTGAGGGTCCCCAGGGCGGATTCCCCATTTTCCCCACCTGCATCCTCGCGTGTGTCCCGCGGTGTCCGTGTGTCCGTCCGGTGGGGTGGGGATCGCTCCGGCCGCTCTCTCCTTCACCTCGCACCCATCCCGCCGGCCCAGCCGGGTTTTTAAGGAGCCTCCCACCCTTTCCCTGACGTTCCCAGGGCGTTTCCAGAGCGGGGCCTTACCTGGGAAACGCTTCCCCCGGGTTGCGACACACCTGGGACAGGTACGAGCGAGCAGGGACCCGCAGCGGCTCCTCCCGGGGCTCCTTTGGAGTTTTGGGGGTTTTGGGATCACCCCAAAAGGTCCCCAAGGGAAGCACGAGGGGTCTCAGCAATGGGGAGACGGCACAAAACTCCCCCTGATCCTGGAAATTCATTTATCCCAGAGCCGACCCACTCTGGGGGTGGATAAAATCTTTCATTTGAGGGGGTGAATAAAATCTTTAATTCGAGCCAAAACCAAATTTTCTGGTGGTTGCAAGGGGCTGAAACAGGTTTGGGGTGGATAAAATCCTGTATTTGGGCCTAAACCTCTCATTCTGCTGGGTGCAAGGGGCTGACACAGGTTTGGGAAATTTAAGGCAAATAAATTCCTTAATTTGAGCCAAATTTAAGGCAAATAAATTTGGGAATGGGTTTAAGAATGAAATCCTTAATTTGAGCCAAACCCTAGGCTTGGGGTGGATAAAATCCTTAATTTGGGCCCAAACCAAATTTTCTGGTGGGTGCAAGGGGCTGGAACAAGTTTGGGTTAAATAGAATCCTTAACTTGAGACAAACCCAGGTTTGTGGTGAATAAAATCCTTAATTTGGGCCTAAACCACTCATTCTGGTGGTCGCAAGGGGCTGACACAAGTTTGGAGCAAATAAAATCCTTAATTTGGGCCTAAATCACTGATTCTGGTGGGTGCAAGGGACTGGCACAGGTTAGGGATGAATAAAATCCTTAATTTGAGCCGAAACCGCTTTTTCTGGTGGGTGCAAGGGGGTCACACAGGTTGAGGTGAACAAAATCTTTAATTTGAGTCAAAACCCAGCTTTGGGGTGAATAAAATCCTTAATTTGAGCCCAAATCACATTTTCTGGGATTTTGGAGCCCTGTCCAGCGCTCAGACCTCTCTGGCCTGGCTGAGCCTCTCCCCATCCGGGACCTGAGCTGGTAAATCCCCATCCATCAATTAATTAACGCTGCTAATTGCAGCCCTTGGTGCCTCTGGAGCCAGATGCGATGCCGAGATCAGATCCCGGGCGCTGGGCACACCTGGGGATGCAAAGCAGGAGCTGATTTTTATCCCAGCACGGATCCACCTGCTCCAGCACCCCTGGAATTCCTCCCCGCGCCGGAAAAATCGCGTCAGCTCAGCCCTGGCCTCGTCCTAATCGCGGTGGGGAGGCAGAAAACCTGTTCTGGTGGTGATGGTGATGGTGATGATGGTGATGCAACATCTCGGGAGGGTGGGAATGGCTCCCCGAGCCCCGGGGGCGAACAGCTCAGCCCTGAATCAGCCTCTCATCACATCTCCTGCAGATGTCACAACCACGTCCAGGCCCTGCTCTTTACGAGGCATCCAGGGCGTGTGCGGGTGCCCCGAGCGGGCAGGAGCCACCCCAGCCCGGCCCAGAGGTGTCCCCAACCCATGGGAGCTTGGGGAGATTGGGGTTCCCCTGGTCCTGCATCTCCAGGTGGAGAATTGGGAGGTTTTTGGTGTCTCCGGCGCCTCCAGATGGAAAATTTGGAGGGTTTTGGTGTCTCCAGGACTTCTAGATGGAGGATTGGGAGGTGTTTGGTGTCTCCAGATGGAGAATTTGGAGGTGTTTGGGGTCTCCAAAGAAGAATTTGGAGGTGTTTGGTGTCTCCAGGACCTCCAGATGGAAAATTTGGAGGGTTTTGGTGTCTCCAGGACCTCCAGATGAAGGACTGGGAGGTGTTTGGTGTCTCCAAAGAACAACTGGGAGGTGTTCAGCATCCCCAGATAAAGAATTTGGAGGTGTTGGTGTGTCCAAAGAAGAATTTGGAGGTGTTTGGTGTCTCCAGATGGAGAATTTGGAGGTGTTTGGGGTCTCCAAAGAAGAATTTGGAGATGTTCAGCACCTCCAGATGAAGAATTTGGAGGTGTTTGGTGTCTCCAGATGGAGAATTTGGAGGTGTTTGGTGTCTCCAGGACACCCAGATTGAGAATTTGGAGGTGTTTGGTGTCTCTAGATGGAGAATTTGGAGGTGTTTGGTGTCTCCAGATGGAGAATTTGGAGGTGTTTGGGGTCTCCAAAGAAGAATTTGGAGGTGTTTGGTGTCTCCAGATGGAGAATTTGGAAGTTTTTGGTGTCTCCAGGACCCCCAGATTGAGGATTTGGAGGTGTTTGGTGTCTCCAAAGAAGAATTTGGAGATGTTCAACACCTCCAGATGAAGAATCTGGAGGTGTTTGGTGTCTCCAGCACCCCCAGATGAAGACTTGGGAGGTTTTTGAGGTCTCCAGCACCTCCAGATGAAGAATTTGGAGGTGTTTGGTGTCTCCAGATGAAGAATTTGGAGGTGTTTGGTGTCTCCAGATGGAGAATTTGGAGGTGTTTGGTGTCTCCAGGTGAAGAATTTGGAGGTGTTTGGTGTCTCCAGATGGAGAATCTGGAGGTGTTTGGTGTCTCCAGATGGAGAATTTGGAAGTTTTTGGTGTCTCCAGGACCCCCAGATTGAGGATTTGGAGGTGTTTGGTGTCTCCAAAGAAGAATTTGGAGATGTTCAACACCTCCAGATGGAGAATCTGGAGGTGTTTGGTGTCTCCAGCACCCCCAGATGAAGACTTGGGAGGTTTTTGGTGTCTCCAGGACCTCCAGATGAAGAATTTGCAGGTGTTTGGTGTCTCCAGATGAAGGTTTGGAGGTGTTTGGCGTCTCCAAAGAAGAACTGGGAGGTGTTCGGTGTCTCCAGCACCATGAGAACCTTTCCAGAAGGATCTTTGGTGACTCCCAGGATGGACAGCCCGGAGCTGTGTCCTCACTGAAGGCACTGAGCTATTCCTGTCACCTCCCCACGCCCCCAGAAGATTTGGGGTTCCCCTTTGCCCCCCATCTGACACATTTCCTGTCTCCCCAATTACAGCCACGCCTTCCTGCCTCACTTCCCACCCAAGGGACCATAAATGATCGTTGTCCTTGTGAAACCCAACCTGAGAGCAGACAGAGGCTCCCTGTGGGCCAGCCACGGTGCCACCAGAGGTGCCACCAACCCGGCAGGACCTGTCCCTTGTCACCAGCCCGGCAGGACCTGTCCCCATCCCTTATCACCCTGCCTGAGCTTTGCAGCACCCCCAGAGCATCCACAGCACCCCCAAAACATCCCCTGAACCCCAAAACATCCTCTGAACCCCCACAGCATCCCAGACACCCTCAGAGCATCCTCAGCACCCCCAAAACATCCCCTGCACCCCCTGAACCCCCAAAACATCCCCTGAACCCCCCGCACCCCAAAGCACCTCCTGCAGCACCCCGGAACCCCCAGAGCATCCACAGCACCCCTGAACCCCCAGAGCATCCTCAGCACCCCCAAAACATCCCCTGCACCCTCTGAACCCCCAAAACATCCTCTGAACCCCCACAGCATCCTTTGAACCCCCACAGCATCCTCTGAACCCCCACAGCATCCTCAGCACCCCCAAAGCTTCCCCTTCATCCTCACAGCACCCCCTGAACCCTCAGAGCATCCTCAGCACCCCCAAAACATCCCCTGCACCCCCTGAACCCCCACAGCATCCTCAGCACCCCCAAAGCTTCCCCTGAACCCCCCGCACCCCAAAGCACCTCCTGCAGCACCCCCGGAACCCCCAAAGCATCCCCTGCACCCCCAAAACATCCCCTGAACCCCCCCCCAGAGCATCCTCAGCACCTCCAGAGCATCCCTGGCACCCCCACAGCATTCTCTGGACCCCCAAAACATCCCTGGCACCCCCAGAGCATCCTTTGCACCCCAAAACATCCCCTGAACACCTGCAGCATCTTCTGAACCCCAAAACATCCCTGAACCTCCTCCCAGAGCATCCCAAACACCCCAAGAACATCCCCTGAACTCCCCCAGCATCCCGGACACTCCCAGAGCATCCTCAGCCCCCCCTGAACCCCCAGAGTATCCCCTGCACCCCCAAAACATCCCAGACACCCCCAAAGCATCCCCTGAACCCCCTGCATTCCCAGAGCATCCCCGACACCCCCAGAACATCCTCGGCACCCCCACAGCGTCCTCTGAACCCCCAAAGCATCCCCTGACCCCCACCAGGACCCCCAGAGCATCTCCTGCACCCCCAGAACATCCTCAGCACCCCCTGAACCCCCAAAGTACCCCCTGAACCCCCGCAGCATCCCGACACCCCCAAAACATCCCTGGCACCCCCACAGCATCCCTGAACCCCCAAAGCATCCCCTGAACCCCCAAAGGATCCCCTGAACCCCCTGCACCCCCAGAGCATCCCCTGCACCCCCCCAGAGCATCCTCAACACCCCCAGAACATCCCCTGAACCCCCAAAACATCCCTGGACCCCCACAGCATCCTCAGCACCCCCAAACCATCCCCTGAACCCCCAAACGATCCCCTGAACCCCCACAGCATCCTCAGCACCCTCAAAGCTTCCCCTGCACCCCCAAAACATCACCTGGACCCCTGCAGCACCCTGTGAACCCCCAGAGTATCCCCGACACCCCCAGAGCATCCTCTGCACCCCTGAACCCCCCCTGCACCCCCAAAGCATCCCCTGCACCCCAAAGCATCCCCTGCACCCCAAAGCATCCCCTGCACCCCCTGAGCATCCCCTGAACCCCAAAGCATCCCCTGCACCCCCTCTTCACCCCCAGCACCCCCATCCTCTGCCCACCCCAAATCCACCACCCCAACCCCCGATCCTGCACCCCCGACCCCCCCCCGCACTGCCCCCCACAAACGAGATCCCCCCCATTCTCCTTTGTTTGGGATTTTTTTGGGGTTTTTTCCATTTTTTCCTTTATTAATTTATACAAAAACGCTCGCGAGCGGCCCCGCCCGACCCCAGCCGGAACCCCTGGAGGTGTGGGGAGCACCGAGAGGGCAAAAACCCCAAAATCACCCCGAAACAACCCCAAAAGAACCCCCCGAAAACAGGGGGGGAACCGCAGGGAAAGCTCCGGGGCCACCCTCACCCATCCACGGGCACGGCGGAGCTCGGGGTGCCCATGAAGGTGCCCCTGGAGGTGCCAAGGGGTGCCATGGGGTGCCAGGACACGGAGATGGGGGGACGAACCCCAAAATCCCGGGGGGATCGAAGGGAAGGAGCCGAGTCCCGATGGCTGCGGAGCTCCGGGACCGGGGGGAGCCGAACCCGGAGGGTCCCGGGGAACCGGGGATGGGACAAGCCCGGGGGTGGAGATGCCCTGGAGGTGCCATGGGGTGAACGGGCACGGAGATGGGGGGATGAACCCCAAAATCCCGGGGTCCGAATCCCGATAGCTCCGGGATCGGGGGAACCGAACCAGGAGGGTCCCGGGGGACCGAGGGTGGGACAAACCCGGGGTGCCCCTGGAGGTGCCATGGGGTGACGGGCACGAAGATGGGGGGACGAACCCCAAAATCCCGGGGGGATCAGGGGGAAGGAGCCGAGTCCCGATGGCTCCGAAGCTCCAGGACCGGGGAAACCGCACCGGGAGGGTCCCGGGGGAACGGAACGTGGAGGATCCCGAGGATCGAGGCTGGGGGGACGAACCCCAAAATCCCGAGGGGACCGGGAGGAAGGAGCCGAGTCCCGATGGCTCCGGAGCTCCGGGACCGGGGGGAGCCGAACCCGGAGGGTCTCGGGGATCGAGCCCCAAAATCCCGGGGGAATCAGGGGGAAGGAGCCGAGTCCCGATCGCTCCGGAGCTCCGGGACCGGGGGGAACCGAACCCGGAGGGTCCCGGGGGAACCGAACCCGGAGGGTCCCGGGGGATGGAGGCAGAGCACCCAGGACCCCCCGGTACCCCCACACCGGGCAGAGCTGGGGGCTGGAAGGAGACCTGAGGAGGGCAGGGATGGAAGGGCAGGGGGGACCCTCCGAGCTCGCTTTGTCCCCCCCGAGCTCGGCGGCCTCAGGAGCTCCAGGAGCGGCACCTCGGGGGCCTCCCCGTCCCCGCCATCGCCCTCTACTTCCTCCGGCAGCCCTTGGCCGCGTCGCCCATCATGTCCCAGTACTCCCCGAACTCCAGCTTGGCCTCGTTGGGGTCTCCCATGCACTCGATCTTCTCCTCCAGGGGTCCCACGCACTGCGGAGAGAACGTCGGGGTGATGGGGATGGAGGGGTCCCACCGAGACAATATTGGGGTGATGGGGGCGGGTCCCACAGAGACAACATCGGGATCCAGGACCCCATCGGGACATCCTGGGGGTGTCCAGGACCTTATTAGGACATCCTGGGGAGGGTCCCACCTCATCCAGGACCCCATTGGGGGGATCCCACCCCCATCCAGCGCCCCATTATGGGGGTCCCATCTCATCCAGGACCCCATCAGGGGCTCCCACCTCCATCCAGGACCCCAAGGGGACATCCTGGGGGGCTCCAGAACCCCATTGGGACATCCTGGGGGGATCCCACCTCACCCAGCACCCCTTTGGGGGGGGGGTCCCATTTCACCCAGGACCCCATTGGGGGGTCCCACCCCACCCAGGACCCCTGCCATCTCCTGCTGGTCACTCCCCTGACCTTGCCCAGGTGCGGCAGCTTCTGCACCAGCAGCTCCTGCATCTCGTTGGGGGTCAGGTACTCCTTCTGGCCCTTCACGGCGTAGCAGTGGAACTGGCTGATCACGGTCTCGATGGCGCGCTCCACGTCCGTCAGCTCCTGGCAGTCCTGAGGGGGGGGACAGGGGGTGAGAAAAGGGGGGACAGGTCCCCAAAGGGGTGGGACAGGTCCCCAAAGGGGTGGGACAGGTCCCCAGCGTCACCCTGGATTTTTAAGATTTTTCTAAGCCTTCTGATGTTGGCGTTCTTGTAGCAAACTTTCTCACACGTTTTCTGGAAATAACTCATGGTTTTGCATTTTTGCATTCTTTTACGGAAGAGGAGAAAGCTGACGGGCTGTTGGTTTGTCCGGTGTCGTTGGAGAGGTGGCACTGTCACCCTCCAACCCGCTGTCACTCTTGGAAAACTAGAAATGTTGGAGCCAGGAAATAAACTTCCTTTTCCTTCACCTTGGGAACAGCGGTGTGCGCTGGTGGGATTTTGTGTCCTATAGTGGCACCCCAGAGGGGCGGCACAGGTCCCTGGAGGGGTGACACTGCTCCATGGAGGGGTGGGACAGATCTCAGAGGAGCGGGACAGGTCCCCAGAGGGGTCACACAGGTCCTCAGAGGGGTGGCACAGCTCCATAGAGGAGTGGCACAGGTCCATGGAGGGGTCACACAGGTCCATGGAGGGGTCACACAGGTTCCCAGGGGGGTGGGACAGCTCCCTGGAGGGGTGGGACAGGTTCCCACAGGGGTGGCACTGTCCCCAGAGGGAGTGACACAGCTCCAGGATGGGTCATACAGGTCCTCCCGTGGGTGGCACTGTGCCCAGAGGGGTCACACAGGTCCCCAGAGGGGTGGGACAGATCTCAGAGGGGTGGCACAGCTCCATGGAGGGGTGGGACAGGTCCCTGAGGGGTGGCACAGCTCCCCAGGAGGGTGGACAGGTCCGGGAGGGTGGCACGATCTATGGAGGGGTCACCCAGGTCCCCAGAGGGGTGGCACTGGGCCCAGATGGGTGGCACTGTCCCCAGAGGGGTGGCACAGATCCATGGAGGGGTCACCCAGGTCCCCACAGGGGTGGCACAGCTCCCCAGGAGGGTGGGACAGGTCCCTGGAGGGGTGGCACTGTCCCCAGAGGGGTGGCACAGATCCATGGAGGGGTGGCACAGGTCCCCAGAGGGGTGGCACAGCTCCCGGAAGGGGTGACACGTCAGGAGGGGGACACAGGACAAGCCCCGAGCGGGTGGAACACCCCCCGATCAAACATTTAACCCCTTCACAACCACGGCATAAAAAAATCTCATCAGCACCAGGCCCGTCTGCGCAGATGTGAGACACCTCCCCATCCACCTCTGACCCCCTCATCCACCTGTGCCACCTCCCCATCCAGCTGTGAGCCCATCCAGCTGTGCCCTCCCCATCCAGCTGTGCCCCCTCGCAGCCCCCACACCGCTGTGATGCCCCCCAGATGTTTCTCGCCCCCATCCAGCTGTCGCGGCCCCTCCAGCCGCCACCTCCCGTCCCCCCGAGCTGTCCCCGCCCAGGCTCCGCCACCGCGGCGTCTCTCGCCACCCCCGGCGCGGGCCCGGCCCGTCCCGACTGGTTCTTCCTCTCCCTCCGTGACTCAGAGCCCGCCCGGAGCTCCTCGGCCACCCCCAGACCCCGGTACCGGCGGGGCAGGGGGCGCAGAATAACCGGACCCCCATCCCCGATCTATCCCGGTCAGTCCTGGTCAGTCGTGGTCACTCTCGGTCTCTCCCAGACTCTCCTGGTCAGTCCCGGTCATTCCCCATCAATCCCGGTCAATCTCGGTCCCTCCCGGTCTTTCCTGATCAATCCTGGTCAATCCCGGTCAATCCCCATCAATCCCGGTCAATCCCCATCTCTCCCTTTCTCTCCCGGTCTCTCCCGGTCAATCCCGGTCACTCCCGGTCTCTCTCAATCTCTCCCGGTCTCTCCCGCGGCTCCGTTTTAGTGAAACGCCGCTGATTCACCCCAAATCTGCGGCTTCCCCGTGAAACCACAGCCGGTGATGCCCAAAGCCTCAACGCGGTGCCCCCAAATCCTCCACCGGTGCCAAGGGTGGGGTGGGCACCTCCCGGTTGGGGTGGGCACCTCCCGGTTGCAAACCGAGCAAAAGAACGGGAGCTCTGCTACCACCGGGGCATCCTCGGAGGGGCTCCCGGAGCCTCCCAAAGCCCCGAGCAGCCCCCGCTTCCTGCGCCGTGCCCGGGGGTCACCCCCGATGTCACCCCCGGTATCGCCCCCATCCCTCCGGGGGTACCGGTCACCCCCGTTGTCACTCCCGGTGTCACCCCCGGTGTCCCCCCGGACCTTTCTCTTCTTGCGGCAGTTGCACTGGCCCATCCTGCTGCTCGCTGCTCCTCGGGGGTCCCTCCTGGGGTCTCTCGGGGTCTCTCGGGGTCTCTCCGGTGTCTCGGGGGTCTCTCCTGTGCCGCGGATCCGGGGGGAGCTGGCGGGGGAAGGAATCCAAGCTCAGCTCTGGGTTTGGGGTGAGCTCCCCCTATTCCAGCTCCAGGACTCCTCCTCCTCCTCCTCCTCATCGCGGAACGAGCCCCGGGATGCGGCTCCGGAGCTGCCGGGACACGTCCCCGGCGTCCTCGCAAGTCGCGGCAGAGCCGAGCGTGGGAGCGGAGGGGCCCGAGGCTCAAAAACCCAAAAACCCCTCCTGGTTCCATCCCAGAGCGCACAAACCCGCTCTGGTCCCATCCCAAATCGCACAAACCCAAAAACCCCTCCTGGTTCCATCCCAGAGTGCACAAACCCAAAACCCCCTCCTGGTTCCATCCCAGAGCGCACAAACCCGCTCTGGTCCCATCCCAGAGCGCACAAACCCAAAAACCCGCTCTGGTTCCATCCCGAGGTGCACAAACCCCTCTGGTCCCATCCCGAGGTGCACAAACCAAAACCCCTCTGGTCCCATCCCAGAGCGCACAAACCCCTCTGGTCCCATCTCATCCCACTCACCTGCAGCTCGGGCTGGCCCGGGTGTGCCCGGGCTGCGGCGGGCCGGGGTTTTATACCGGGCCAGGTATGAGTGGGAGCTCCGTGGTGCAAGGCAGTGATTTAGGAGCGCCTGGCCCGGCGCCAGCGTTGGGGCCGGGAAACGCCTCCTTCCCTCCTTCCCGGCCACACCGGCGGTTCCTCATCTTCCTCATCCCGTGTGGGAACGGCACCGAGAGCCCGCACCGGGATCCCAGCAGCGCCGGGATTCGGGAGGATGAATATTCCGAATATTCTGAATATTCGGGATATCCACAAGCCGGGATGTGCCCCCTGTGCCACCCAGGACCCTGTGGAGGAGCTGGTGGCCACCGTGACCAGCGTGGCATCGCTGTCGGGGATCTCCCGAGCCCCACCCCGGCCACAGCCCCCCACGCACCCCCCAATGCGGCAGGAAGGTGTTTGTGGGGCACCCCAAAAAGCCAAACCGGCGCCAGGGCGATTTGGGAACAGCCCCATCCATCGTAACCCCAACCCCACCACGAGATGGGGGCCCAAATCTGGAGCCCAGCAAGAACAGCAGCGATGCTCAGGCTCAGGGAAAACCTTTTTGTTTTATTTTTTAGAGGCCTCTCTGTCACTTCTTGGCCGCCTTGTCCCTGCGCACGGCCTTGGCCAGCTCCCCGACGAGCCGCCAGAACTCCCCGAACCGCAGCTCCTCGTCGTTGTTCACGTCCAGCTCGCTCATCTTCTCCTCCAGCGAGGGCACGTCCTGCCGGGGTGGGGGGAACACGGGAGGGGCGGCTTGGAGACCCCCAGAAACCGGGATGGGAATGAGGGGAGCGGGGGCTGACAGAGCTGGGGGGAGCGGGACAGAACCGCGGTTCTGGGGGACACCGGGGCACCGGTTCTGGGGGACACCGGGGGCACCGGGAGCATCCCCACGGTTCGGGGGGACCCTCAGGAGACCGATTCAGGGGGACATCCGAGGGACCAGCCCCGAGGGGACCCCTGGATTATCAGGAGCAGCCCCACGGTTCCAGGGGACCCTCGGGGCACCGGTTCAGGGGGACCCCCAAGAGATCGGGAGC
This sequence comes from Zonotrichia leucophrys gambelii, assembly GCF_028769735.1. Classification (NCBI taxonomy): domain Eukaryota; kingdom Metazoa; phylum Chordata; class Aves; order Passeriformes; family Passerellidae; genus Zonotrichia; species Zonotrichia leucophrys. The sequence goes on along the minus strand of NC_088194.1, from coordinate 3,046,375 downwards.
AGCCCCGAGGGGTCCCCCAGAGCATCGGGAGCAGTCTCGTGGTTCGAGGGGACCCCCGGGGCACCGTTTCTGGGGGACCCCTGGACGATCAGGAGCAGCCCCACAGTTCTGGGGGACCCCCGGGGCACCGGGAGCAGCCCCTCGGTTCTGGGGGACCCTCGGGAGCAGCCCCACGGTTCAGGGGGACCCCCGGGCCGCCGGTTCAGGGGGACCCTCAGAGCATCAGGAACAGCCCCACGGTTCTGGGGGACCCCTGGATGATCAGGAGCAGCCCCGTGGTTCAGGGGGACCCTCAATGGGGAGCAGGAAAGGCCCACGGTTCAGGGGGACACCGGGGGCATCGGTTCAGGGGGACCCCCAGAGCACCGGGAGCATCCCCACGGTTCTGGGGGGACCCCACAGTTTAGGGGGACACTCAGGGCACAGGTTCAGGGGGACCCCCGGGGGATCTGGAGCATCCCCACTGCTCAGGGGGACCCCCGGGAGCATCCCCACGGTTCAGGGGGACACCGGGAGCATCCCCACGGTTCTGGGGGACCCCCGGAAGCATCCCCATGGTTCAGGGGGACACCGGGGGGACCCCACAGTTTAGGGGGACCCCCGGGGGACCCCACGGTGCTGCTGCCGCCCCCCTCACCTTCATCATGTTGGGCAGCTGGAGCCGCACGAGCTCCTTGAACTCGCCGGTGCTCAGCGTCCCCTTCCTGCCCTCCTTGGCGGCGAAGGTGACAAACACGGTGACGATGCGCTCGATGGCCGCCTCCAGCTCCGTCAGCTCGGTCGGTTCGGTCCCTTCGGTCCGCTCGGTCCCTTCGGTCCGCTCGGTCCCTTCGGGCAGCTCGGCCATGGCACCGGACACGGGGCTGCGGGGACAGGAGCCCAGAGAGGGTCGGGGGATGTCCCATGGGGGACCCTCCCCAACCCTGCGAGGGTTTGTGCAGGACGCCGCTGGTGACACGGGGACATCAGGGAAGCGAGGCCGCACTCACCCCTGGCTGCCGCCGTTTCGAGGGGTTTTGGGCACTTTTGGGGCGTTTTCAGGCGGTTTTATAGCCGCGCTGCAGGAGGGGACAGCGCAGCCTTTGTGTGTCCCCCCCTCCCTCGGTGTCGCGCCGGTGTTGGGTTTCCTGATGCGGCCGGACGGACGCGGAGTCACCGCCCGTCCGTCGGTCCGTCCGTCCGTCCCTCCGTGCTCTGCTCCCTCCCAGCCCGGGCACCGGACCAAGCTCGGCCTGAAGCGGCCGCGGCCTCGGTGGCGCCGCTCGGGGAGCTCCGGTGGGGACAGGAGGGGACCGGGAGCATCACCGGGGCCGTGCACAGAAACATTCCCAAAATCGGGATGGGTTTGGGTGGAAAAGACCCCCGAGATGATTAAATCCAAACTTTGAGCCCCATTTTGTTGGTGCAGGGCAGGTGTCACCCCCAGGTCATTCCCTGCAAGGCTGGGGACAAAGAGGTGACCCCAGAGCCACGGTGACATTCCGGTGACCGGGTATCACCAGGGCTGTGCATGGAAACATTCCCAAAATCGGGATGGGTTTGGGTGGAAAAATGATTAAATCCAAACTTTGAGCCCCATTCTGGACAGGAGTCACCCCCAGGTCATTCCCTGCAAGGTTGGGGACAAAGAGGTGACCCCAGAGCCGCAGTGACATCCCGATGACTGGGGCTGGGGCATCACCGGGACTGTGCACGGAAATATTCCCAAAATCGGGATGGGTTTGGGTGGAAAAATTATTAAATCCAAACTTTGAGCCCCATTTTGGAGGTGCAGGGCAGGTGTCACCCCCAGGTCATTCCCTGCAGGGTTGGGGACAAAGAGGTGACCCCAGAGCCACGGTGACATCCCGATGACTGGGGCTGGGGCATCACCAGGGCTGTGCATGGAAACATTCCCAAAATCGGGATGGGTTTGGGTGGAAAAATGATTAAATCCAAACTTTGAGCCCCATTCTGGACAGGAGTCACCCCCAGGTCATTCCCTGCAAGGTTGGGGACAAAGAGGTGACCCCAGAGCCGCGGTGACATCCCGATGACTGGGGCTGGGGCATCACCAGGGCTGTGCATGGAAACATTCCCAAAATCGGGATGATTTTGGGTGGAAAAATGATTAAATCCAAACTTTGAGCCCCATTTTGGAAGTGCAGGGCAGGTGTCACACCCAGGCCCCTCCCTGCAAGGCTGGGGACAAAGAGGTGACCCCAGAGCCGCGGTGACATCCCAATGACCGGGGCTGGGGCATCACCAGGGCTGTGCATGGAAACATTCCCAAAATCGGGATGGTTTTGGGTGGAAAAATGATTAAATCCAAACTCTGAGCCCCATTCCTGGGCCGTGTCACCCCCAGGTCCTTCCCTGCAGGCCTGGGGACAAGGAGGTGACCCCAGAGCTGCGGTGACATCTCTGTCACATCCCTGTCACATCCCGGCTGGGCCCTCACCGAGTGAGAGTTGTGACTCAGCTTCCCACTGACATCATCCCTATTAATAGTGGGCTCTGTAAAAAATTAATTAATCCCAATTAATTAGGGGGTTGGGACGGCCCTCCCCTTTAATCAGTGGGTATTTATAACATGGCACATCTGGCACTCCCCATTCCCACGGGGACCCCAAATTGTGCCCCACACACCCCGAGGGGACCCTCAGCCTCAGGACTGTCCCCAATGTCCCCAACCTCACTCAGGGGTGTGACAAACAGGGGAACACGCAGGAATTGGGGGTCCCAAAGCCCCCAGAGGTGTTTTGGGGGCTCAGAGCGGGGGAGTCCCCAGGGCAATGTGACAATTGTCCATCTCAGCACTGTCCCCAACCTGGGTGACAAACTGTCCCGTTCCCAGGGTGACACGTGGGGATTTGGGGTCCCAAAGCTCCCAGGGGTGTTTTGGGGACCGAGGGCAGGGGTGTCCCCAGCACAATGTCACAATTATCAACCTCAGGACTGTCCCCAATGTCCCCAATGTCCCCAAGGCAGCTGCAGCCCCAATGTCCCCAAGGCAGCTGCAGCACCCCAGGGGAACACACAGGAATTTGGGGTCCCAAAGCCCCAGTGGTGTTTTAGGGCCCAGGACAGGGGTGTCCCCACCACAATGTCACAATTGTCCATCTCAGGACTGTCCCCAATGTCCCCAACCTGGGTGACAACCCCAACCTCACCCAGGGGTGTGAGTAAAAGTGAAGATGCAGCCCCCAGGGGAACACACAGGAATTTGGGGTCCCCAAAGCCCCAGGGATGTTTTAGGGTTTAGAACAGGGGTGTCCCCAGCACAATGTCACTGTCACCGCTCTGTGCTGAGACACTGATGGGGACAGGGAGGCTCCCAGGGGCTGGCATGGCCCTGTCCCCACCCCACAGTTGTCACTCCAGCTCACTGGGCAGGAATTGGTTTCCTGCAGCCCCCAAAGGCAAAACTCGGGAATTTGGGGTCTCCAAAGCCTATGGGGTGTATTAGGGGCAAGGACAGGGATGTCCCCAGCACTGTCACCGTCAGTGTCACTGTCACCAGGCTGTGCTGAGCTCTGAGACACTGATGGGGACAGGGAGGCTCCCACGGGCCCTGTCCCCACCCCGCAGTGTCACTCCAGCTCACGGGGCAGGAATTGGTTTCCTGCAGCCCCATCCGGCCCGGGCAGGACGGGAGGGGACACGGGAGGGGACACAGGACGGGGCTGGGACGGTCCCTGAGCCCCACGTCAGGACACCGGGGTGGCCTCTTGGGAAAGGGCAGGTGAGTCAGGGACGGGAGCGGGGACAGGTTTGGGGTGAATCAGCCAGGGACCAGAGCAGGGACAGGTTTGGGGTGAATCCGTCAGGGACAGGTTTGGGGTGAATCAGCGGCCCCGGAGCCAGGCGGGCCCGTGACTCCTGAGCCTGGAATTTGGGGTGAGCAAGGGGCAGGTGTCCCCACAGAGGGAAGGGGAGGGGACATCCCGGTGACATCCAGGGGGTTTTGTCACACTGGGATTCCCATCGGGGCGGTCCCCGTGGGTAGGGAGGGGTGAGATGGACTCGGGGACACCAGCGGGGACAGGAGGGGAGCATGGAGGGAACAGGACTGGGGTCGTAGACGGACTCAGGCCATATAGGGACAGAGGTGGGGGCCATACAGGGACAGGGATGGGACCATATGGAGATTTGGGGCATATAGGGGCAGAGACTGGGCCATATAGGAACAAGGAACATAGAGAGACTTGGGCCATATAGGGACAGGGATGGGACCATATAGGACTTGGCCCATATAGAGACTTGGCCATATGGGACAGGGACCATAGAGGACTGTGAGACTTGGGCCATATAGGGACAGGGATGGGACCATATAGAGACTTGGCCCATATAGAGACTTGGGCCATATAGGGACAGGGAGGGACCATACAGGACTGGGACTGTGTAGGAACTTGGGCCATATAGGGACAGGGATGGGACCATATAGGACTTGGCCCATATAGAGACTTGGGCCATATAGGGACAGGGACTGTGTAGGAACTTGGGCCATATAGGGACAGGGACCATATAGAAATTTGGGCCATATAGGGACAGGGACCATATAGAGATTTGGGCCATATAGGGACAAGGAACATGTAAGGACTTGAGCCATATAGGGACAGGGACCGGACCATATAGGGCCATATAGGGACTTGGGCCATATAGGAACAGGGAACATATAGGGACAGGGCCATTTAGGGACAGGGATGGGACCATATAGGGACGGGCCATACAGGGACTTGGGCCATATTGAGATTTGGGCCATATATGGGTACAGGGCCATATAGGGACAGGGACTGTATAGGAACTTGGCCCATATAGGGACAGGGATAGTGCAGGGACTTGGGCCAAATAGGGACAGGGACCACGTAGAGACATGGGCCATATAGAGACCTGGCCCATATAGGGACAGGGACCATAAAGGGCCTTGGGCTATATAGGGACAGGGACAGGGCCATTATAGGGTCTTGGGCCATATAGGGACAGGGACGGGACTCAGGCCATACAGGGACAGGGACCATGTAGGAACTTGGCCCATATAGGGACAGGGACCATATAGAGACTCAGCCCATATAGGACCCCAAGACCCTGTGTGACAGAGTGACCACGAGCAGGGGGTTCAGTGTCCACTTCCACATCTTCATCCTGGGCTTCTCCACACCCTGCCTGGGCTGGAGACCCCAGATTGGGGATGTCACCATGGCCACCAGGGTGACCAGCCCAGGGACCCCAACTGGGGATGTCACCACGGCCACCACAGTGACCAGCCTGGCAACGACCCCTGCATGAGCTGGAGACCCCAACCAGGGATGTCACCACGGCCACCACGGTGTCCCCAGCCCGACAATGTCCCCTGCTGTCCCCACCGTCTCTCTCTGCAGGTGACACTGATGCCACAGAGCCACCACGGGCGGTGTCCCCAGCCCGGCCACCTCAGCTCCTCCCTTCCCAAAGCCCGAGGAGGATGGAAAAGCCTCTTGCAGCCGATGGGATGTGGAGACAAGATCCGGCCCAGCCCCGGCACTGGTTTAAACTGGAGCAACTGGTTTGGCTGGGTCAAAGTGGAGCAGGGGCTGGGACCCGTTCCAAGCTGTGTGTAACGCTCCTGGCATGTCCCTCGCTGCTCCTGATTTGGGAAGAGATTCTGGGAATCTGCCTTGCAGGGTTTGGGACCCCCCCAGGACCCCCCAGATTTGGGGTTCACCCTCAGTGCTGCTGTCCCAAAGGATTTGGGGTGCTGGGAGCTGTTCTGAGCTGTGTGTAACGCTCCTGGCATGTCCCTCACTGCTCCTGATTTGGGAAGAGATTCTGGAAATCTGCTCTGGACCCCCAGGAGCCCCCAGGACCCCTCAGGAAGCCTCAGGACCCCCCAGATTTGGGGTTCACCCTCAGTCCCGCTGTCCCAAAGGATTTGGGGGGCTGGGATCTGTTTCAAGCTACGTGTAACGCTCCTGGCATGTCCCTCACTGCTCCTGATTTGGGAACAGCTCCTGGGAATCTGCCCTGGACCCCCAGGACTCCCCAGAGTTGGGGTTCACCCTCAGTGCTGCTGTCCTAAAGGATTTGGGGTGCTGGAATCTGTTCCAAGCTGTGTGTAAAGCTCCTGGAACTGGTCCTGCTTCAGGATCCAGGATCCAGGACCCCCCAGGACCCCCCAGATTTGGGGTTCACCCTCAGTCCCGCTGTCCCAAAGGATTTGGGGTGCTGGGAGCTGTTCTGAGCTGTGTGTAACGCTCCTGGCATGTCCCTCACTGCTCCTGATTTGGGAACAGCTCCTGGGAATCTGCCCTGGACCCCCAGGAGCCCCCAAAGTTGGGGTTCACCCTCAGTGCTGCTGTCCCAAAGGATTTGGGGTGCTGGAATCTGTTCCAAGCTGTGTGTAACGCTCCTGGCATGTCCCTTGTTGCTCCTGCTTTGGGAACAGCTCCTGGAAATTTGCAAGCCCTGAAGAGTCCAGGACCCCCACAGGAACTCCCAGGACCCCCCAGGGCCCCCCAGATTTGGGGTTCACCCTCAGTCCCGCTGTCCCAAAGGATTTGGGGTGCTGGGATCTGTTCCAAGCTGTGTGTAAAGTTCCTGGCACTGCTCCTGCTTCAGGATCCAGGATCCAGGACCCCCCAGGACCCCCCAGATTTGGGGTTCACCCTCAGTCCCGCTGTCCCAAAGGGTTTTGGGGTGCTGGGATCTGCTTTAGGGTGTGTGTAAAGCTCCTGGCATGTCCCTTGTTGCTCCTGATTTGGGAAGAGATTCTGGGAATCTCCAGCCCTGAAGGATCCAGGACCCCCCAGGACCCCCCAGATTTGGGGTTCGCCCCCGTTCCCGCTGTCCCAAAGGGTTTGGGGCGCTGGCAATGCCCCTCACACGTTCCACCCGTGCCAGTCCCGGTTCTGTCCCCTCTGTGCCCGCCTGGCACGGGCTGGGCCCGGGGTTATTTTTGGCCAATGCCCGTCCCTGTCACGAGCCCGGTGACGTTCCCGGGATCCTGATCCGCTCTGGGGACGGGGACACCGAGAGTGAGTGACACGGGACCCCTCCGGTACCCCCAAACTCGGGATTTTGGGATCTGGCCCCTCACGGTGCCCCCCAAATTCGGGATCTCGGGATCCCTCCCGGTGCCCCCCCCAACTCGGAATTTTGGGATCCGGCCCCTCCCAGTGTCCCCCAATCTCGGAATTTTAAGATCCGACCCCTCCTGGTGTCCCCCAAACTCGGAATTTTGAGGGACAGGACACAGAGATGGCGGGGACAGGAAATGAGGGAGCTGCAGGATGTTAATTAAATTAACCCCTAATTAGGGCTCGGCACCGCCCGGCCCTGCTGGAAATGGTGCTGCTGTTGGGGGGGGTCTCAAATCCTGGGGGGGGTCACGGAGAGGGGGTGAGGGATTTGGGAGGGGAGGAATTTGGGGGTGAGGGATTTGGGGTCTGAAAATTTTGGGGGATCAGGAATTTGGGGGATTGGGAATTTGGGGGATTGGGAATTTGGGGGATGAAGCATTTAGGGGTTGAGGATTTGGGGGATGAGGGATTTGGAAGATTAGGATTTTAGGGGATTAGGAATTTGGGGGATCAGGGATTTGGGGGATTAGGAATTCGGGGGATGAAGAATTTGGGGGATTAGGAATTTGGGGTCTGAAAATTTTGGGGGAGCAGGAATTTGAGGGATGAGGGATTTGGAGGATTAGGAAATTGGGGGATGAGGGATTTGGAGGATCAGGAATTTGGAAAATGAGGAATTTGGGGGCTGAAGCATTTGGGGGATGAGGAATTTGGGAGATTGGGAATTTGGGGGATTGGGAATTTGGGGGATTAGAAATTTGGGGGATGAAGCATTTAGGGGTTGAGGAATTTGGGGGATGAAGAACCTGGGGGATCAGAAATTTGGGGGATTAGGAATTTGGGAGATTGGGAATTTGGGATTGGGAATTGGGGATAGAAATTTGGGGATGGGAATTTGGGAGATTGGAATTTGGGGATTAGAATTTGGATGAAGCATTTAGGGGTTGAGGAATTTGGGGGATGAAGAACCTGGGGGATCAGAAATTTGGGGGATTAGGAATTTAGGGGATGAAGAATTTGGGGGATGAGGGATTTGGAGGATGATGAATTCAGGGGATTAGGAATTTGGAATTGGGGGCTGAGGAATTTGGGGCATCAGGAATTTGGAGGATGAGGAATTTGGGGGCTGAAGCTTTTGGGGGGGTTAGGAATGTAGGGGCTGAGGAATTTGAGGGCTGAGGAACTTGGGGCTGAGGAATTTGGGACATTAGGAATTTAGGAGATGAGGAATTCAGGGGATTAAAAATTTGGGGGATCAGGAGTTCGGGGCATCAGGAATTCGGGGGCTGAGGAGTTCGGGGGATCAGGAATTCAGGGGATCAGGAATGTGGAAGATCAGCAATCTGGGGGATCAGTAATTCGGGCACTGAGGAATTTAGGGGATCAGCAATCTGGGAATCAGCAATTCAGGGCACTCAGGAATCCGGTGCCGCTCTCCCCGGGGCCGCCGGAGCCGCGGGGGCTGCGGGGCTCCAGCCCGCTCGGCCCCGGGGCCGTAACGGGATCCCGGCCATTATCAGCATCCCCGGGGCCAGCTCGGCTCCGGTTTCCTCGGCCGAGCCGTTGCTGCAGCAACGCCGGGCCGGGCCTTGTGGGGCCTTTTGAGGGCGGACAAGAGCCCTTTGAGAGCGCCGAGTCACCCGATAGCCCCCGGCGCTCCCCCCGGGCCGCGCCGGCTCCCGGGGACACCGGATCCGTGATGGGCACCGGGAGCGACCCCGGGGATGCGGCCCCGGTGCCGGCGCTGACAGACGGGGGATGCCCTCGGTGCCACCGCGGTGCCACCACGGTGCCACCCCGAGGTCACCTCCGCAATGAGGGACCCCCGTGCCCATTCCAATCCTCGCAGTGTCCCCAGTTTTGACACATTTTGGGGGTGACAGGTGACGCTGGAGGGTGGCACGGGCACCCCTCCTGAGCGATGCTGTGCCCCCGCGGGTCTGGGGGCGCTGCCCGCGGGTTGTGCCCCCCATGCCCGGCCCCTGCGGGGCTGGCTCGTGGTGCCAGCCCGGCTGCCCAGCCCCGGTATCGGATCCTCCCGGAGGGAGGGGGATTGGAGCTTATTTAACGTGCCCGGCCCGGCCGGGAGGGAGCACTCGGAGCGCGGGGAGCTCAGGTGAGCGCAGGTGACTCTGGTGCCACCCCGAATCGGCCCTCAGAACCTCCTGGATCCCCCCAAACCCCCTGGGATCTCCTCAGAAAACCCTGGATCCCCTCAGACCCTCTGGGATCTCCTCAGAAAACCCTGGATCCCCCCAAACCCCCTGGAATCTCCTCAGAAAACCCTGGATCCCCCAAACCCCCGGGATCCCCACAAAACCCCCGGATCCCCTCAGACCCCTGCCCCAACCTCTGGGATCCCTCAGAGACCCCTGGGATCCCCTCAGAACCCCCTGGATCCCCTCAGAACCCCCTGGATCCCCCCAAACCCCCTGGGATCCCCTCAGAACCCCCCGCCCAACCTCTGGGATCCCCTCAGAACCCCCTGGGATCTCCTCAGAACCCCCTGCCCAACCCCTGGGACCCCCCAACCCTGACCCCCACCCTGATCCTCCCAGAACCCTGATCCCCCAGGTGGGATCCATACCCTTGGGATCTTCAGAACTCTGGATCTCAGGGATTAAATGGGAATTTGGGATCAATTTGGGGACCATCAGTGGATTTAGAATGCAACCTTGGGATCCAGGACTTGAGGCAGACACATGAGGGGTGGGTGAATTTTGGGGCTGAGGAATTTGGGGATTGGAGATAAATGTGGGGATCAGGAATTAGAGGGAGAGAATTTGGGGGATCAGGAACTTGGAGGATCAGGAATCTGAGGGTGGGGAATTTGGGGGCTGAGGAATTTGGGGGATTAGGAGATGAGGAATTTGGGGTAAGGAATTGGGATCAGGATGGGGATCGGAATTTGGGGGATAGATTTGGAGATCAGAATTTGAGGGCTGAGGAATTTGGGAGATCAGGAATTGGGATCAGGAATTGGGATCAGAATTGGGGGATCAAGAAATTAGGTGATCAGGAATTTGGAGGATTAGGAATTGGGGGGATCAGGAATTTGGGGGATCAGGAATTTGGGGGATCAGGAATTTAGGAGATGAGGAATTTGGGGGATCAGAAATTTGAGGTCTGAGGAATTTGGGAGAGGAGGAATTCGGGGGTTTAGGAATTTGGGGGATCAGGAATTTGGAGAATGAGGAATCGGGGGGCTGTGACCAGGACGTGTCACCCACACAGGGGGGCTGGCAGGTGACGTGCTGGGGGTCCCGCAGCCGCAGCCATGGCATCGCAGCTGGAAGGGGCCATGGAGACCCTGATCAACGTCTTCCACCACTACTCGGGCAAGGAGGGCGACAAGTACAAGCTGAGCAAGAAGGAGCTCAAGGAGCTGCTGCAGAGCGAGCTGGGATGTTTCCTGGAGGTAACTGGGACCAGTTTGGCCACTGGGAGGGCTCCTTTTCCCCCATTTTCCCCCCATTTCCCAGGGGAACGGCGCCTGGGCTCACCCTGTGTCACCCCCAGGCCCAGAAGGACGCGGGGGCCGTGGAGAAGATCATGCAGGACCTGGATGAGAACGGCGATGGAGAGGTGGATTTCCAGGAGTTCGTGGTCCTGGTGGCCACCCTGACCGTGGCCTGCAACACTTTCTTCTGGGAGAACGCCTGACCCTCCCCTCTCCTGCTGCAGATCCCAAAATCCAGAGCGCCCCCAGAGCCCCCCCAGCTCAGCCCCTCTGCACCCCGGAATTCCCAGGGGATCCTGATGGGATCCAGCTGCACAATAAAGGCACCGACCCAACCCGAGGGGTGTTTGAGCTCCTTCCTTCGGTCCTGCTCGGGATTCCTGCCCTGGATCCACCCTGTGAGTGCCCCCGGGGGATGTCCCAGTGTGGGGTCATGGGGAAATCCACCCTGGGTCACCCCCAAGGGGCTGGAAAAGGGCTTGGAAAGGGCTGAATCCATCCCTGGGATTCCTCCTGGGATCCACCCTCAGATTCACCCCGGAGTCATGGGGAAATCCACCCCCAAGGGGCTGGAGACAGTCCTGGATCCACCCTGGAATTCCATGATTCCACCTCACGATCCACCCCAGGATCCACCTCAGAATCCACCCGAGGATCCCCCTTGGGATCCACCCTGGGATCATGGGGAAATCCACCCTGGGTCACCCCAAGGGCCTGGAAATAGTCCTGGATCCAGCCTGGGATCCACCCTGAGGTCCATTCTGGGGTCACAGGGAAATCCACCCGGGGTCACCCCAAGGGTTTGGAAACCATCTTGGGATCCACCCTGGGATCCAACCTCGAATTCATCCCAGGGTCATGGGGAAATCCACCCTGGGTCACTCCAAGGGTTTGGAGACAGCCCTGGATCCACTCTGGGATCCACCCTCGAATTCATCCCGGGGTCATGGGGAAATCCACCCTGGTCACCTCAAGGGCCTGGAAATAGTCCTGGATCCAGCCTGAGGTCCATTCTGGGGTCACAGGGAAATCCACCCAGGGTCACCCCAAGGGTTTGGAAAACATCTTGGGATCCACCCTGGGATCCAACCTCGAATTCATCCCGGGGTCATGGGGAAATCCATTCTGGGTCACTCCAAGGGTTTGGAGACAGCCCTGGATCCACTCTGGGATCCACCCTCGAATTCATCCCAGTGTCATGGGGAAATCCACCCTGGGTCACCTCAAGGGCCTGGAAATAGTCCTGGATCCAGCCTGGGATCCTCCCTGGGATCCAACCTCGAATTCATCCCGGGGTCATGGGGAAATCCACTCTGGGTCACCCCAAGGGTTTGGAGACAGCCCTGGATCCACTCTGGGATCCACCCTCAGATTTACCCCGGGGTCATGGGGAAATCCACCCTGGGTCACCTCAAGGGCCTGGAAATAGTCCTGGATCCAGCCTGGGATCCACCCTGAGGTCCACTCTGGGGTCACAGGGAAATCCACCCGGGGTCACCCCAAGGGTTTTGACCCCATCTTGGGATCCTCCCTGGGATCCCCCTTGAATCCTCCCTTGAATCCCCCCTGGGATCCACCCCGGGATTCCCACTGGGATCCCCCCCAGGGCAGGGTGACCCCGCCGGGCTGTGGCACACCGGGATCACCGGGATTTGGGAACGGGGGGGAGGACGGGACAGGCCGGGACTCGCCACGGGCGGCTCCGGAGGCACCCGCGGGGCCGGAGGAACCGGTTGGGATCTCCCGGGAATGGGATGGGACGGGACGGGACGGGACAGTGGCCAAGGGCTCCAGCAGGGCCGCCAGCGCCATCGCCCGCCCGCCATCCCGGTTCGGGATCGAGATATAAAAATAGTAATATAATTACAGTAATAAAAATTCAAACAATTTGGATTTAGGACAATACGAGACAATAAAAATACAAGAAAATGGTCCAAGTTCCTTTTCTGGGCAAAATAAACCCAAAAAAGGACACACGTTAACAGAGGATTAACCCTTAAAAGCAACCGCCTGTTGAATATTCATATATCTCATACATAATGCATAAATTCCATTCAAATACAGCATTCTGTCTGGGCAGAGTCAGCTTCTTCCTCTGAATCTTAATGTCATCTTCAGGGTTAATCAAGGCAGGAAGAAGTTCGTTTCTCCTGATAATGGAGCAATAAATTCTTTTTCTTTGAAAGATTCAGGTGTCCTGTGGCTGCTATGTCAGTGTGAGTCCTTTCTTTAAAATAAGAATCTTACATAGCGTCGTTTCTATTTTAACATTTTGTTATAACCTAAAACTGTATTTAACATAGTACTTAAGAGAATTAATACAGCATCACTTTCTGACATAACACATATAATATTCATTTCTATATTTGCCAAAAGCCAATCATAAAATACGCATTTTTCACAGCATGGTTCCATGACAATTCCATGACAATTCCCCGACGACTCCCTGACAATTCCCCGACAATTCCATGACGATTCCCTGATGATTCCATGACGATTCCATGACGACACTGATCCCTATGACGTCACCAGGACTCCACCCCGAATTCCCGCCAGACTGGTCCCGCCTCCCCATCCGCCCCGCCTCTTTCCCCGCCCCCTCCACGGCTCCACCAATCACCGCCCATCAAGGGCGGGGCTCGCGCTAGAGGGGGCGTGGCCGGGAGCGCGGCCGCCATTTCGGCGGGGGCGGGAGCGGCGCGGGCGCCATTTTGTCGCGGGCAGCTGAGGGAGAAGCGGCGGCGGCGGCGGCGGCGGGAGCGGGCGGAGCTCAGCGCCAGCCCCGGCCCCGGCCCCGCGCCGGCCCCACACCGGCCCCGCAATCACCCGCTCGCCCGCCGGAGCCACCGGAGACCTGGCGACCGTGTGCTTCGGTGAGTGAGCGCCTGGGGGCGGAGAGCCGGGGGGGCGGTCCTGAGGGCCCTGGCGGTCTCCTCATGATCTCTTCATGGCCCCCTCACGTTCCCCCTCACGATCCCCTCATGGCCCCCTCACGATCCCCCTCATGATCCCCTCATGGCCCCCTCAGGGTCGGGGCTTTTCCCCCTTATCGAGCTCCAGAGCCGGGCCTGAGGGAGTCCGACCTTATTTATTTTTCCCTCAGGAAGAAAAACGCTTTAAAAATCACTTTAAATTGAAGAAGCTGCTGTGTATTAAAATCAAATTATTAAAATAATTTAAAACAGCAATAAGGCTTTCTGTTGCCGCAATTTCCAGGTGTAAATCCTCTCAATAAAGCGGTTTTTTGAGGGTATTATACAGTGAGCGCATCCCGGTAGTCATCCACCCGTTAAATTTGCTGCTAATTATAAATTAAATTAATAAATCGATCTGCAGAGCTCGGAGGTTGGAACCCAGCGTGTTTCTGTAGCATCCAGCACTGGGGGGTATTTAAATCCCTGCCCTGAGGGGATTTAAACCTCGATGTTTTTAGAGGATACGATGATGCTTTTGTAGCATCCTTTTGGATTTTTATTCCCAATTTTATTCCCTGTGCCCTTAAAATTGTGGTTTGCACCATGGTCATGCTAAGAATATGGGAAATGTGGAGGTGTCACTGTGCTAAAGGCATTTGGGTGCTATTTATTTACAGCTGGATTTTTGTGTTATTACTCAAAAAACTGATAAGATATTCGCTGTAAAAGATAAATATTTACTTATGGTAAATTAAAATAACTCCCATATTTGTTAAACCTGCTAGAGGGTTAGAAAACATTAGAAATACACAAATATAGTATTTATCATTTTTCTCACTCTTAGTGTTATCCACACAGAACAGAGGTTTTTTTAATGTTTGATTATGTAAATATGTAGTAATTGTATTAATTTGATGTCTTGGGCTCTGGTTTGCATCTTTGCTCCAAAGATGCCATTTGGTTTCCATCTTGCTGCTGGATTTTTATATTATTCCTCCTAATATTGCTGAAGCATTCACTGTGAAAATGTCAATTTTTGGTAAGGGAGAAATCAAGGAACTCCCTGATTGATTAAAACATTAAAAATCACAGAATCAGAACTGAAAAATTCCTGTCAGAGGGATAAAAATCACTGAAAATAAATGAATGTATTACACATAACCTGCAGTAATCTTCATTACCTTCACTCATGGAGGCAGAACAGAAGGGATTTTTGGTATTTAGCGATATAAATGTGTGCTAAATGTTTAAATTTTTATTTTTGGGTCCTTTATTTTGCAGATTCTCTGAAGATGGCTGCAGAACAGAAGGGATTTTTGGTATTTAGTGATATAAATGTGTGCTAAATGTTTAAATTTTTATTTTTGGGGCCTTTTTTTGTTGCAGATTCTCTGAAGATGGCTGCAGAACAGAAGGGATTTTTGGTATTTAGTGATATAAGTGTGTGCTAAATGTTTAAATTTTTATTTTTGGGTCCTTTTTTTTGTTGCAGATTCTCTGAAGATGGCTGCAGAACAGAAGGGATTTTTGGTATTTAGTGATATAAATGTGTGCTAAATGTTTAAATTTTTATTTTTGGGTCCTTTTTTTTGTTGCAGATTCTCTGAAGATGGCTGCAGAACAGCAGGGATTTTTGCTATTTAGTGATATAAGTGTGTGCTAAATGTTTAAATTTTTATTTTTGGGTCCCTTTTTTTTTGGTGCAGATTCTCTGAAGAAGGGATTTTTGGTATTTAGTGATATAAATGTGTGCTAAATGTTTAAATTTATATTTTTGGGTCCTTTATTTTGCAGATTCTCTGAAGATGGCTGCAGAACAGAAGGGATTTTTGGTATTTAGTGATATAAATGTGTGCTAAATGTTTAAATTTTTATTTTTGGGTCCTTTTTTTTTGCAGATGGCTGCAGAACAGAAGGGATTTTTGGTATTTAGTGATATAAATGTGTGCTAAATGTTTAAATTTTTATTTTTGGGTCTTTTTTTTTTGCAGATGGCTGCAGAACAGCAGGGATTTTTGCTATTTAGTGATATAAGTGTGTGCTAAATGTTTAAATTTTTATTTTTGGGTCCCTTTTTTTTTGGTGCAGATTCTCTGAAGAAGGGATTTTTGGTATTTAGTGATATAAATATGTGCTAAATATTTAAATTTTTATTTTTGAGTCCTTTTTTTGTTGCAGATTCTCTGAAGATGGCTGCAGAACAGAAGGGATTTTTGGTATTTAGTGATATAAGTGTGTGCTAAATGTTTAAATTTTTATTTTTGGGTCCTTTTTTTTGTTGCAGATTCTCTGAAGAAGGGATTTTTGGTATTTAGCGATATAAATGTGTGCTAAATGTTTAAATTTTTATTTTTGGGTCCTTTATTTTGCAGATTCTCTGAAGATGGCTGCAGAACAGCAGGGATTTTTGGTATTTAGCGATATAAATGTGTGCTAAATGTTTAAATTTTTAT
Source organism: Zonotrichia leucophrys gambelii (assembly GCF_028769735.1). NCBI lineage: Eukaryota > Metazoa > Chordata > Aves > Passeriformes > Passerellidae > Zonotrichia > Zonotrichia leucophrys. The sequence goes on along the minus strand of NC_088194.1, from coordinate 3,030,510 downwards.
TTTTGGGTCCTTTATTTTGCAGATTCTCTGAAGATGGCTGCAGAACAGAAGGGATTTTTGGTATTTAGTGATATAAGTGTGTGCTAAATGTTTAAATTTTTATTTTTGGGTCCCTTTTTTTTTGGTGCAGATTCTCTGAAGAAGGGATTTTTGGTATTTAGTGATATAAATGTGTGCTAAATGTTTAAATTTTTATTTTTTTTTGCAGATTCTCTGAAGATGGCTGCACAGTCAGCACCGAAGGTCGTGCTAAAGAGCACCACCAAGATGTCTCTGAACGAGCGGTGAGGAAGCCAACGGCACCTTCAGCTCCTAAGAAATCATATATATATATTTTTTATTTTTTATTTTTTTTTTTTACTTAATTCTCACTATCCAAAAACCAAAAAAAATCCAAAAAAAAAAAAAACCCGCCGTGGTTTTTCCGCCCTCTTTTAACCTCCTCCAGCCAGCGGGTGGTACCTTCCAACACCTGCCTTACCCAAGGTTAAAAGGGCCAAACCAAAATTCCGGAGAGGGGATTTCTCCGTGCCTTTTAGTTGTCGTAAATCCGGTGGGATGCGTTGTAAGAGCAGAGACCAACCTCACACCCTCCCTGTCTCTCCCACATGTTTTGACATTGGTATTTGGGCTCTGCTGCCGCGCCCGAGGGTCCCGCCCGCCCGGGTGGGCTCTGTAAGAGGCCGGCGGCGGCCTCGGAACCGGCCCGAAGGCCCCTCTGGGCCTTGTAAGAGGCACCAGCTTTGGCTTCACCTCCATCTCTCGCTGTGTTCCAGCTCATCCCGCTGGGTTTGTCCACGTCTGGCTCCTCCCTGATGGCTGACGGGTGTCTGTCTGTCTGTCTGTCTGTCTGTCTGTCCTGCTTTGGGGTTAAACACGCTGCGATGGGGCAGCCTGAGGGCAGGGACACCCTGCTGGCTCCTTCCCTCCCTGTCAGCCCAAACTCCTCCTTTATAAGGGGTAGATTTCATTTTTAGGCACTAAATTTCATTTCTAGGAGGTGGATTTCATTTTCAGGGGATGAGTTTTGTTTTTAGGGGGTTAAATTTTGTTTTCAGACAGTAAATTTCATTTCTAGGAGGTGGATTTCATTTATAGGGGGTAAATTTCATTTTTAGGGGATGAGTTTTGTTTTTAGGGGCCGGATTTCATTTTTAGAGGGTTAAATTTCATTTTTAGGAGGTGGATTTCATTTTTAGGGGATGAGTTTTGTTTTTAGGGGGTTAAATTTTGTTTTTAGGCAGTAAATTTCATTTTTAGGGGGTTAAATTTTGTTTTTAGACAGCAAATTTCATTTCTAGGAGGTGGATTTCATTTTCAGGGGATGAGTTTTGTTTTTAGGGGGTTAAATTTTGTTTTTAGACAGTAAATTTCATTTCTAGGAGGTGGATTTCATTTTCAGGGGATGAGTTCTGTTTTTAGGGGCCGGATTTCATTTTTAGGGGGTTAAATTTTGTTTTTAGACAGTAAATTTCATTTTTAGGAGGTGGATTTCATTTTTAGGGGGTTAAATTTTGTTTTTAGACAGTAAATTTCATTTTTAGGAGGTGGATTTCATTTTTAGGGGATGAGTTTTGTTTTTAGCGGCTGGATTTCATTTTTAGGGGGTTAAATTTTGTTTTTAGACAGTAAATTTCATTTTTAGGGGGTTAAATTTTGTTTTTAGGCAGTAAATTTCATTTCTAGGAGGTGGATTTCATTTATAGGGGGTAAATTTCATTTTCAGGGGATGAGTTTTGTTTTTAGGGGGTTAAATTTTGTTTTTAGACAGTAAATTTCATTTCTAGGAGGTGGATTTCATTTTTAGGGGGTGAATTTTATTTTGAGAGGGTAAATTTAATTTTTTAAAGGGTGAATTTCCTTTTTAGAGAATAAATTTCATTTTTAGGAGGTGGATTTCCTTTTTAAGAGGTGAATTTCATTTTTAGGGGGTGAATTTCATTTTTAAGGGGTAAATTTCATTTTTAGGAGGTGAATTTCATTTTTAGGGGGGTGAATTTCCTTTTTATGGCGTGAATTTCCTTTTCATGGGGTGTATTTAATTTTTAGGTGGTAAATTTAATTTTTAGGGGGGTGAATTTTTGTTTTTAGGGGCTGACTTTCATTTTTAGAGGATAAATTTAATTTTTAGGGGGTGAATTTCGTTTTTACGAGGTAGATTTCATTTTTAGGAGGTAGATTTCATTTTTAGGGGGTGAATTTCATTTTTAATGGGGTTCATTTCCTTTTTAGGGGGTGAATTTCATTTTTAGGGGTTAAATTTCATTTTTAGGGATTAATTTTCATTTTTATGGGATGGATTTTGCTCACCAGCTCCCAGGAAGCTGCTGGAGCTCAGCATCTTTATTTACCACCTCTCTTCAATGGAGAAATTCAATTTCTCATCAATTCCCAAGTGGCCTCATTTCAGGAGAACAATTTGGCAGAATTCAGGAGATTCTTGGTGGTGGAATTTTGTACAATCACGGTTGGAAAAAGCTTTAACGTGATCCCATCCAACCTTATGCTGGTGTCTTCCCAACCTCCCTCCTAACCTGGAATTTTGCCACTTTTCCCAGATTTTTTGGGGCTTCATTTTGCTTTTTTCTGTCCTGTTTCTCCCTTCTCTGTCACGACCATCCCTGCTTTTTGCTGATTGTCACCCCTTCTACCATCTCTTAACCTCCACCTTTCTCATTCCCACTGAAAAACTTCCAAAACCTCATTTCCTGCCTCTCCAACGAGGGATCCATAAATCCCATCAAGTTCCACTCTTTGCATAAAAATATTGATGGGAGCTGGAGCCCCACTCGAGCACCGTGAAAATGGCGATAATTGTTTATTTAAGCTTTAATTAAACCCCGTTTTATTCGACCTTGAAGCTTCACTAACATGCTGAAGAACAAACAGCCGATGCCGGTGAATATCCGGGCCACCATGCAGCAGCAGCAGCTGGCCAGCGCTCGAAACAGACGTTTGGCCCAGCAGATGGAGAACAGGCCGTCAGTGCAGGCTGCTCTCAAACTCAAACAGGTGAGGGGAAAACAGATTTGAGACCTTGCAGGATGTGGAGAAAAAAAAAACAGCTCCGGAAAGAGAAAATGGCCAGAGAAGGGAAGGGGATGGAGGGTGAGTGTGGGGAGATCAGGGGGGATCTTCTGGTTCTTCCTAAATCCTTGATAGGAGGGTGGGATGGGACACATCAGGAGGAATTGTCTGGGAAGGGAAAGGAAAAATCCTGGATGTGGCACCTGGGCTGGGCACAAGGTGGGGATTGTACTCAGTGCTCTGGGAGGTCTTTTCCAACCTGGAAACTTTTTTGGAATTGTGTAAAAAAAGGATGTTGGAAAGTGTCCAGAGGATGGAGAAGGGTCTGGAGGAATGGCTGAGGGTGTTACAGGACACTCAGGGATCTGCAGCTCTGAGAACAGAGCTGGGACAGGATCCTGGGAATGGCTGGAGCTGTGCCAGGGGAGGTTTAGGATGGATTTTAGGGAAAGGTTCTTCCTCCACAGAGTCCCCAGGAAATGGCTGAAGCTGTGCCAGGGGAGGTTTAGGATGGATTTTAGGGAAAGGTTCTTCCTCCACAGTGCCCAGGCTTCTGAGGAAATGGGATGAAACTGCCAGGGAAGGTTTAGGATGGATTTTAGGGAAAGGTTCTTTCTCCAGAGAGCCCCAGGAATGAGGTGAAACTGTGCCAGGGGAGGTTTAGGATGGATTTTAGGGAAAGGTTTTCCTCCACAGTGCCCAGGCTTCTCAGGAAATGGGATGAAGCTGCCAGGAAGGTTTAGGATGGATTTTAGAGCCCCGGAGGGTGCTGGCACTCCCATGCTTCCCAGGAATGGGAATGAGGTGAAGCTGTTCCAGGGGAGGTTTAGGATGGATTTTAGGGAAAGGTTCTTCCTCCAGAGAGTCCACAGGGAATGAGGTGAAGCTGTGCCAGGAGAGATTTAGGATGGATTTTAGGGAAAGGTTTTTCCTCCACAGAGTCCCCAGAAAATGGGATGAAGCTGTTCCAGGGAAGGTTTAGGATGGATTTTAGAGCCCCCAGAGGGTGCTGGGCACACCCAGGCTCCCCAGGGAATGGGGAATGGGGTGAAGCTGTGCCAGGGGAGGTTTAGGATGGATTTTAGGGAAAGGTTCTTCCTGCACAGTGTCCCCAGGAAATGGGGTGAAGCTGTGCCAGGGGAGGTTTAGGATGGATTTTAGAGCCCCCAGAGGGTGCTGGGCACTGCCCAGCCTCCCCTGGCAATGGGCACATTCCCAATGCTGCCAGAGCTCCAGGAGATGCTCCCAGTGATGCCCAGGGTGGGATTTTGGGGTGTCTGTGCAGGGCCAGGAGTTGGCCTGCATGATCCTCATGGATCCCTCCCAACTCTGATCATTCCATAATCCTAAAAACGAAATACCTGGCAGAAAATTTCCACTTTTTCCCTCAGCTCAGTGACACCCCCTGGTTGTCAGTGGGGGTTTTCCCTCCCTGGTTCTCACTAGGGATGTTGGGTGCTGCTGCCTGTTGATGTCTCCTCTCTATTTTTCCAGACCAAACGCTCATCCCGGCCTCCGGGAGCTGCTTCACCTCACAACCCATGGCAACAACACCCCCTAAAACCCCTCCCTCCCTCTTTACCCTTCCTGCCCAGCCTCCCCTGGCAATGGGCACATTCCCAGTGCTGCCAGAGCTCCAGGAGATGCTCCCAGTGATGCCCAGGGTGGGATTTTGGGGTGTGTGTGCAGGGCCAGGAGTTGGCCTGGATGATCCTCATGGATCCCTCCCAACTCTGATCATTCCATAATCCTAAAAACAAAATACCTGGGAGGGACTGGCAGAAAATTTCCACTTTTTCCCTCAGCTCAGTGACACCCCCTGGTTGTCAGTGGGGGTTTCTCACTGGGGATGTTGGGTGCTGCTGCCTGTTGATGTCTCCTCTCTATTTTTCCAGACCAAACGCTCATCCCGGCCTCCGGGAGCTGCTTCACCTCACAACCCATGGCAACAACACCCCCTAAAACCCCTCCTTCCCTCCCTCCCTCCCTCTTTACCCTTCCTGCCATGGAGCCCTGTGGTGTCCCCAATCCCAGATGGCTGCATGACCCCTGTCCCCCTCCAAATCTTCTCTTCCAGAAGAGCCTGAAGCAGCGCCTCGGCAAGAGCAACATCCAGGCGCGGCTGGGCCGGCCGGCGGGGGCGCTGGCCCGGGGGGCCCTGGGCCAACGGGGGCTGGCCCTGGGCCAGCGGGGGCTGCCCCGGGGGGCTCTGCGGGGCCGCGGGGCCCGGGCCATCCTCCGAGGAGGGGTGGCGCTCCGAGGTCAGTGCCCACGGGTGAAATTGGGTTTGTTGGTGTTGCTGATAGTGCCTTGGCTGGGCTGAGCCAAATGGGGGCAACTGTGGGGTTTGTTTCACCCCAGAGACGCTTCTGGCCAGCTGGATGTGGTGTTTCTACCCCAGATACACTTTTGGCCAGCTGGATCACCCCAGAGACAATTTTGGCCACCTGGATCACACCAGAGATACTTCTGGCTGACCGGATGTGTGGTGTTTTCACCCAAAGACACTTTTGGCCAGCTGGATCACCCCAGAAATGCTTTTGGCTATCTGAATCACCCCAGGGACACTTTTGGCTATCTGAATCACCCCAGGGACACTTTTGGCTATCTGAATCACCCCAGGGACAGTTTTGGCCACCTGGATCACCCCAGAGACAATTTTGGCCAGCTGGATCACCCCAGAGACAATTTTGGCTATCTGAATCACTCCAGGGACACTTTTGGCCAGCTGGATCACCCCAGAGACACCCCAGATCACCCCAGAAACACTTTTGGCCAGCTGGATGTGGTATTTTTACCCCAGAGACACTTTTGACTGGCTGGGTGTGTGGTGTTTCACTCTAGAGACACTTTTGGCCAACTGGATCACCCCAGATACACTTTTGGCTATCTGAATCACCCCAGGGACAATTTTGGCCAGCTGGATCACCCCAGAAACACTTTTGGCTATCTGAATTACCCCAGGGACAATTTTGGCCACCTGGATCACCCCAGATACAGTTTTGGCTATCTGGATCACCCCAGAAACACCCCAGATCACCCCAGAAACACTTTTGGCCAGCTGGATGTGGTGTTTCTACCCCAGAGACACTTTTGACTGGCTGGGTGTGTGGTGTTTCACTCTAGAGACAATTTTGGCCAGCTGGATCACCCCAGAGACACTTTTGGCTATCTGAATCACCCCAGGGACAATTTTGACCACCTGGATCACCCCAGAGACACTTTTGACTGGCTGGGTGTGTGGTGTTTCACCCCAGAGACAATTTTGGCCAGCTGGATCACCCCAGAGACAATTTTGGCTATCTGAATCACCCCAGAGACACCCCAGATCACCCCAGAGACACTTTTGGCTATCTGGATCACCCCAGAGACACTTTTGGCCACCTGGATCACCCCAGAGACACTTCTGGCTGACCGGATGTGTGGTGTTTTCACCCAAAGACACTTTTGGCCGGCTGGATCACCCCAAAAAGGCTTTTTGGCCAGCTGGATGTTGCAGTTGGGTGCATGGAGAGAAGTCCAAACATTTCAAGGCTCTGGTGGTGGCAGGATGGATTTTCCTCCCATGGAAGGTTCCTCAGGTTTCCCTCTGATGGAGAAGTTTTAAGGTGATGGTGAAGGACAGGAGTTGGTTCTGATGGAGAGTTTTAATGCAGAGTTTTATTCTGAATCTGCAACAGCTCCAACAGAACTCCCAGACCGTGTGGTTGCTGGGGGAGAGGAGGAGGAACAGGGTACAGGAGGGGAGGTTTCAAGGGACAAAGGACACCTGGATGTCCCAATGTCCCTCCTGGAATTCCAGGACTGACCGACAGCGCTCAGCAGGGCTCAGGGTGGGGAAAGGAGGGATGACTGACACACCTGGGAGGGTGAGATTTCCCACCTCAGGAGCCGTTTTTCTGTGTTTCCCACCCAAGGTCAAGGCCTGCTGCGTGGCGGGAGAGGGATTGCCCCCAGGATGGGCCTGCGCAGAGGCGGCATCAGGGGCCGCGGGGGCCCGGGCAGAGGCGGCCTGGGCAGGGGCGCCATGGGCCGGGGCGGCATCGGCGGCAGAGGTCAGTGCCCTGGCATGGCAGGGGTTAATCCAGGGTAATCCTGATCCAGATGGAATCCTTCTGTGAGGCTGGAGGCCTGCAGCACCAAGAGTTCCCAGCCTGGAATTCAAAGCTTTAATCCAAGATTGTGATGGTTTTTTCAGCAGGGTGGGATGGGAAAGCCAAGAGGCAGATGTTGGTGTTAGACTGGGATTGAGGAATTTTCAGGAAGCTCTTAACTTGAGTGGTGAGAAGGAGCTGGGAGTGTAGCCATGAGTCAGACACATCTCTGGGAATCACCAAGGGGCTGAGAGGGGTGGGAAATTCCAGGATTTGGAGGCAAAGAAGGGTGGGAAATCCTGGGATGGTGCAGAGAGGCGGCATCGGCGGCAGAGGTCAGTGCCCTGGCATGGCAGGGGTTAATCCAGGGGTAATCCTGATCCAGATGGAATCCTGTCCTGGCTGAAACAGGGGAGTGGTGCCTGCAACCACAGAAATTCCCAGCCTGGAATTCAGAGCTTTAATCCAAGATGTGGTGGAAGCTCAGCAGGGGTGGGAGGGGAAATGCCCTATTGGTGTTAGGCTGGGATTAGGAATCCTCTGAGTGATGAGAAGGAGCTGGGAGTGTAGCCATGAGTCAGACACATCTCTGGGAATCACCACGGGGCTGAGAGGGGTGGGAAATCCCAGGATGGAGGCAAAGAAGGGTGGGAAATCCTGGGATGGTGCAGAGAGGCGGCATCAGGGGCCATGTGCCCAGGTGGCATCGGTGGCAGAGGTCAGTGCCCTGGCATGGCAGGGGTTAATCCAGGGGGAATCCTGTCCTGGCTGACACAGGGGAGTGGAGCCTGCAAACACAAAAATTCCCAGCCTGGAATTCAGAGCTTTAATCCAAGATGTGGTGGAAGCTCAGCAGGGGTGGGAGGGGAAATGCCCTATTGGTTTTAGGCTGGGATTAGGAATTCTCTGAGTGATGAGAAGGAGCTGGGAGTGTAGCCATGAGTCAGACACATCTCTGGGAATCACCAAGGGGCTGAGAGGGGTGAGAAATCCCAGGATGGAGGCAAAGAAGGGTGGGAGATCCTGGGATGGATGAAATGAGGGGTGGGAATCCTGGGATGGTGCAGAGAGGCGGCATCAGGCACCATGGGCCAGGTGGCATCGGCGGCAGAGGTCAGTGCCCTGGCATGGCAGGGGTTCATCCAGGGGGAATCCTGTCCTGGCTGACACAGGGGAGTGGAGCCTGCAAACACAAAAATTCCCAGCCTGGAATTCAGAGCTTTAATCCAAGATGTGGTGGAAGCTCAGCAGGGGTGGGAGGGGAAATGCCCTGTTGGTGTTAGGCTGGGATTAGGAATTCTCTGAGTGATGAGAAGGAGCTGGGAGTGTAGCCATGAGTCAGACACATCTCTGGGAATCACCAAGGGGCTGAGAGGGGTGGGAAATCCCAGGATGGAGGGGTGGGAAATGTGGGAAATCCCAGGAATGAGGGGTGGGAAATCCTGGGATGCAGGCAGTGATGGGGTGTGAAATCCCAGGATGGAGGCAGTGACCAGGTAGGGTGAGAAATCCCAAAATGGACAAAATGAGGGGTGTGCAATCCCAGGATGCAGGCTGTGATGGAGTGTGAAATCCCAGGATGGAGGCAGTGACCAGGTGGGGTGAGAAATCCCAAAGTGGATGAAATGAGGGGTGTGCAATCCTGGGATGCAGGCTGTGATGGAGTGTGAAATCCCGTGAATGAGGAGTGTGAAATCCCAGGGAATGAGGGGTGGGAAATCTGGGGATGGAGGCAGTGACAGTCACAGGGTGGGAAATCCTGGGATGGATGAAATGAGGGGTGGGAAATCCTGGGATGCAGACAGTGATGGAGTGTGAAATCCCAGGATGTAGGCAGTGACAGGGTGGGGTGTGCAATCCCAGGATGGAGGGATGCAGACAGTGATGGGGTGTGAAATCCCAGGAATGAGGGGTGGGAAATCTTGGGATTCAGGCAGTGACAGGGTGGGATGAGAAATCCCAAAATGGACGAAATGAGGGGTGTGCAATCCTGGGATGGAGGCAGTGACAGGGTAGGATGAGAAATCCCAAAATGGACGAAATGAGGGGTGTGCAATCCTGGGATGGAGGCAGTGACAGGGTAGGATGAGAAATCCCAAAATGGACGAAATGAGAGGTGGGAAATCCCAGGATGGAGGGGTTGGAAATCCCAGGATGGAGGGGTGTGAAATGTGGGAAATCCCAGGAATGAGGGGTGTGCAATCCTGGGATGCAGTGTGAAATCCCAGGATGGAGGGGTGTGAAATCCCAGGAATGAGGGGTGTGCAATCCTGAGTTGGAGGCTGTGCTGGAAACCCCAGTTCAGTCCCTTCCCACCCCGCAGGGCGCGGCATGGCCGGGCGCGGCCGGGGCGGCTTCGGCGGGCGCGGCAGAGGCCGGGGCCGCGGCAGAGGCTCGGCACGGCCCGCCCTCACCAAGGAGCAGCTGGACAACCAGCTGGACGCCTACATGTCCAAGACCAAGGGACACCTGGACGCCGAGCTGGACGCGTACATGGCACAGACGGACCCCGAGGCCGCCGACTGAGGCGCCGGGATCGACCCCCGGGGGAAATCAGACTTAGTGTGTTCTTGGATGTTTTGATACTCTCTGTTGTATTAAACTTTTTTTGGATTGTTCTTTTCCCTGGGATCTTTTTTTTTGGTGGTTTTGCACTGAGGATGGGGTGGAGCTGATGTGGGGAAGTCTGGTGGTGGCAGGGCCAGGGGTGCACCTGTGGCTGTGGAGCTCCATGGAGGGGTTTTGGGATGAGTTGTTGGGTTTTGGGACAAATTTCTTGGGTTTTGGGATGAGTTGGTTGGGTTTTGGGATGGTTTGGTTGGGTTTTGGGATGGTTTGTCAAGTTTTGGGATGGGGTTGTTGGGTTTTGGGATGGTTTGGTTGGGTTTTGGGATGGTTTGGTTGGGTTTTGGGATGGGGTTGTTGGGTTTTGGGATGGTTTGGTTGGGTTTTGGGATGAGTTGTTGGGTTTTGGGACAAATTTCTTGGGTTTTGGGATGGTTTGTCAAGTTTTGGGATGGGGTTGTTGGGTTTTGGGATGGTTTGGTTGGGTTTTGGGACAAATTTCTTGGGTTTTGGGATGGTTTGGTTGGGTTTTGGGATGGTTTGGTTGGGTTTTGGGATGGTTTGTCAAGTTTTGGGATGGGGTTGTTGGGTTTTGGGATGGGTTGGTTGGGTTTTGGGACGGGGTTGTTGGGTTTTGGGATGGGTTGGTTGGGTTTTGGGATGGTTTGTCAAGTTTTGGGATGGGGTTGTTGGGTTTTGGGATGGTTTGGTTGGGTTTTGGGATGGTTTGGTTGGGTTTTGGGATGGTTTGGTTGGGTTTTGGGATGGTTTGTCAAGTTTTGGGATGGTTTGGTTGGGTTTTGGGATGGTTTGTCAAGTTTTGGGATGGGGTTGTTGGGTTTTGGGATGGTTTGGTTGGGTTTTGGGATGGGGTTGTTGGGTTTTGGGATGGTTTGGTTGGGTTTTGGGATGGTTTGGTTGGGTTTTGGGATGGGGTTGTTGGGTTTTGGGATGGTTTGGTTGGGTTTTGGGATGGTTTGTCAAGTTTTGGGATGGTTTGTCAAGTTTTGGGATGGGGTTGTTGGGTTTTGGGATGGTTTGGTTGGGTTTTGGGATGAGTTCTTGTGGTTTGGGATGGATACCTGCGGTATAACCGGGGCCGGATCCATGGCATTCCTGGTAGGATCAGGACCGGACCCGCGGGATAACCGGGGTATAACGGGGGCCGGACCCGCTACATTCCCGCGGTGTAACCGGAGCCATTCCCGCGGTATAACGGGATCCGCTCCCGCGGTATAACCGGGGCCGGACCCGCTACATTCCCGCGGTATAACGGGATCCGCTCCCGCGGTATAACCGGGGCCGGACCCGCCGCGCTCCCCGTGCGAGCCGGGCCCGGCGGCGCCGGGGGCGGGACCCGTCTGGGGGGGGGCCGGGTTGGTGCCATGAAAGCTCGGCCGCCATTGGCTGGCGGGGCCCGGCCCGGCTGTCACGGGCGCTGCCATTGGCTGAGGCGCGGCGGCGCCTCACGCGCTCCGGCCGCTCCTTTTGTTATTGTAGGGCCGGAGTTGGCAAAGGGCCGAGAGAGCGGGAGCGGGACCGGGGAGAGGAGGAGGAGGAGGAAAAAGCTGGGAGCAGGAGGAGAGGGCTCAGAGAAAGCGAGGGAGGTTGAGGGAAAGGGCTGACAGGAGAAGGAGGCTGAGGGAAAGGCAGGGGCTGATGGAAGGGCAGGGGGCTGAGGGGAAGGGCTGAGAGAAGAGCAAGGAGCTCAGGGCAGGACAGGGGCCTGAGGGAAAGGCAGAGGACTCAGAGAAGGCCAGGAAGCTCAGGACAGGGGGCTGAAGGAAAATCAGGGCTCTGCAGGCACCACCGTGAGCCGGAGGAGATGCGGCGGGAGCCGGGCCGCGAGTGACGGCAGCGGGGCCGGTGCAGGTGAGTCCAGCCCGAGCCACCCCGAGGGTCCCCGATGTGTCCCCTCCTCCTTGAAGCGTCACCCCCTTCTTAAAGCCTGTCACCCCTCAGAGCCCCTGCGCTGTCCCTGTCACCTTCCCGTGGTGTCCCAGGAACATCCCCAGGACGAGTTTTGGGACTGGGATCAGCCGGGGGTTCTGACAGGGCGATGTGGGGTGAGGACGGGGCTGGGTCTGGCCCCACTGAGCCCAGCTTGCCCCAAACCCGGGCTCCGACCCTTCCAGCCTTCCCTGGAGCAGCCTTGGGATGCAGGGAGGGAGAGCAGGACCCCAAATCCCCTCTCCCACCGCTTTTAACCCCAAAACACGAGGCAAGGAGCAGGGATGAGATGCCCGGGGTGAACCCCAGAGCATGGCGGGGGGTGAGGGTCTCACCTCCCTCAGCATCCCTGGAAGTGTCCCCATACTGAGATGGCATTTGGGGGCATACTGGGGGTGCTGGCAGGACGCTCAGGCTCGGATAAGGAGCAGAGAGCGGCGATTGTTGTGTCTGCCGCCATCCCGAGGATTTTCCAGGCTCTGGCAGGAAAGGGAGAAGCCGAGAGAGACAGAGCGGGGTTAAGGAGCGGCGCCAGGCCGGGCTCTGTTTAGTCTGGGCTCGGCGGCGGCTGCGGGAGCGGCTCCATCGCGGCTGTTCCGTGCCAGCCTGGGGACAGCGCTGTCCCCGAGCGTGTGCCAGCGCCCAACTCTGCCTGGGGACACCCCGAGTGTCCCTGTGAACTGTGCTGGGTCACGTCAGCCCAATCTGGGGACAAACTCTGTCATTCAGGGACCACAGAACTCAGGCTTTGGGTGACATGGTTTTGTCACCGGTGCCAGCAGCTCGGTGTCCCCTGCAGCAGGGTGACCCTCTGGGGACAAACTCTGTCATTCAGGGACCACAGAACTCAGGCTTTGGGTGACATGGTTTTGTCACCAGTGCCAGCAGCTCGGTGTCCCCTGCAGCAGGGTGACCCCAATCTGGGGACAAACTCTGTCATTCAGGGACCACAGAACTCAGGCTTTGGGTGACATGGTTTTGTCACCGGTGCCAGCAGCTCGGTGTCCCCTGCAGCAGGGTGACCCTCTGGGGACAAACTCTGTCATTCAGGCTTTGGGTGACATGGTTTAGTCACCAGTGCCAGCAGCTCGGTGTCCCCTGCAGCAGGGTGACCCTCTGGGGACAAACTCTGTCATTCAGGGACCACAGAACTCAGGCTTTGGGTGACATGGTTTTGTCACCGGTGCCAGCAGCTCGGTGTCCCCTGCAGCAGGGCGACCCTCTGGGCACACGCCATGTCCCTGGGCGGCGACAGCGGCCCCGGCATCGTGCACAGCCTGCTGTGCCACCGGCAGGGAGGGGACAGCGAGGCCTTCGCCCGCCGCGCCATCCAGAGCCTGCTGAGGAAGCTCAAGGAGAAGAGGGACGAGCTGGACGCGCTGGTGGCCGCTGTCACCTCCGGAGGGGCCCAGCCCGGCCAGTGCGTCACCGTGCAGAGAACGCTGGACGGGCGGCTCCAGGTACCCCGCGAGGGAGGTTAAACCCCCCCGCCCATGGGGACCCCCAGAATAGGGGTAACCCCCTGGGAATGGGGGCTGACCCCTGTGGGGACCCCCAGAATAGGGGTAACCCCCTGGGAATGGGGGATGACCCCTGTGGGGACCCCCAGAATAGGGGTAACCCCCTGGGAATGGGGGCTGACCCCTATGGGGACCCCCGGAATAGGGGTAACCCCCTGGGAATGGGGAATGACCCCTATGGGGACCCCCAGAATAGGGGTAACCCCCTGGGAATGGGGAATGACCCCTATGGGGACCCCCAGAATAGGGGTAACCCCCTGGGAATGGGGGCTGACCCCTGTGGGGACCCCCGGAATGGGGGTAACCCCCCCGGGATGGGAGCTGAGCCCCTTGGGGACCCCTGGGATGGGGGCTGAGCCCCCTGGGGACCCCGGTGTTGTCACCCCAGGGGGTTCCCGGTGTGGGGGTTTGGGGGGTCCCAAACCTCCCAGATCCTCCCCAGGGGTATCTCGCTGTTGTCCCCCCGGGGGGACCCCGACGTTGTCACCCTGGGGTCATCCCAGTATTGCCACCCTGAGGGGATCCCAGTGCTGTCACCCCAGGGCTATCCCGATATTGTCACCCCGGGGAGGGGTCCCACCCGTCCGTGTCCCCCTCCCCACAGGTGGCCGGCAGGAAGGGTTTCCCTCACGTCATCTACGCGCGGCTCTGGCGCTGGCCCGACCTGCACAAGAACGAGCTCAAACCCGCCCGCTTCTGCCAGTTCGCCTTCGACCTCAAGTGCGACAGCGTCTGCGTCAACCCCTACCACTACGAGCGCGTGGGGACCCCCGGCGGCGGTGAGCGGGACCCCCGAAATGGGGAGGGGTCACCAAGGGTGGGGGGGGCACCAAGGGGTGGTCACAGCACCGCTGATCCTAATGATAAACCCTTAATCCCCCAAAACCCCACATCGAGATCCCCCCAGTCCCCCACACCGGGACCCCCCAATCCCCAACACCAGGACCCCCCAATCCCCCACACCGGGACCCCCCTAAACTGGGATCCCGGTCACCAAGGGGGGGTCACAGCACCGCTGATCCTAATGATAAACCCTTAATCCCCCAAAACCCCACATCGAGATCCCCCCAATCCCCCACACCGGGACCCCCCAATCCCCCACACCGGGACCCCCCAATCCCCCACCTAACCCTAACCCTAACCCCTAAACTGGGATCCCGGTCACCAAGGGGGGGTCACAGAACCGCTGATCCTAATGATAAACCCTTAATCCCCCCAAACCCCACATCGAGATCCCCCCAATCCCCAACACCGGGACCCCCCAATCCCCCAAACCGGGACCCCCCAATGCCCCACACCGGGACCCCCCTAAACTGGGATCCCAGTCACCAAGGGGGGTCACAGCACCGCTGATCCTAATGATAAACCCTTAATCCCCCAAAACCCCACATCGAGATCCCCCCAATCCCCAACACCAGGACCCCCCAATCCCCCACACCGGGACCCCCCAAACCCCCACACCGGGACCCCCCAAACCCCCACACCGGGACCCCCCTAAACTGGGATCCCGGTCACCAAGGGGGGGTCACAGCACCGCTAATCCTGATCCTAAACCCCTCACCCCAACCCTGTCCCGCAGGTCTGAGCATCCCGCGCACAGGTGAGACCCCGGCCCGGAGCCCCCCGAGCCCCCCGCCACGGGTCCCCGTGTCCCCCCCGTGCCCGGTGTGTGTCCCCAGTGTCCCCCCACGGTGCCCGGTGTGTGTCCCCAGTGTCCCCCCATGCCCGGTGTGTGTCCCCAGTGTCCCCCCACGGTGCCCGGTGTGTGTCCCCGTGTCCCCCCCATGCCCGGTGTGTGTCCCAGTGTCCCCCCGTGCCCGGTGTGTGTCCCCAGTGTCCCCCCCGTGCCCGGTGTGTGTCCCAGTGTCCCCGCCATGCCCGGTGTGTGTCCCAGTGTCCCCCCCGTGCCCGGTGTGTGTCCCAGTGTCCCCCCCATGCCCGGTGTGTCCCCAGTGTTGCCGCCGTGCCCGGTGTGTGTCCCAATGTCCCCCCACGGTGCCCGGTGTGTCCCCAGTGTCCCCCCGTGCCCGGTGTGTCCCCAGTGTCCCCCACGGTGCCCGGTGTGTCCCCTCCATGCCCGGTGTGTCCCCAGTGTCCCCCCATGCCCGGTGTGTGTCCCCCTGTGCCCGGTGTGTGTCCCAATGTCCCCCCGTGCCCGGTGTGTGTCCCCAGTGTCCCCCCATGCCCGGTGTGTCCCCAGTGTCCCCCCCATGCCCGGTGTGTGTCCCCCGTGTCCCCCCATGCCCGGTGTGCCCCAGTGTCCCCCCGTGCCCGGTGTGTGTCCCCCCCATGCCCGGTGTGTGTCCCCGTGTCCCCCACGGTGCCCGGTGTGTGTCCCCAGTGTCCCCCCACGGTGCCCGGTGTGTGTCCCAGTGTCCCCCCCGTGCCCGGTGTGTGTCCCCAGTGTCCCCCCACAGTGCCCGGTGTGTGTCCCAGTGTGCCCGGTGTGTGTCCCCGTGCCCCCCCATGCCCGGTGTGTGTCCCCCCACGGTCTCCGTGTGTGTCCCCGTGCCCCCCCATGCCCGGTGTGTGTCCCCAGTGTCGCCCCCGTGCCCGGTGTGTCCCCAGTGTCCCCCATGGTCTCCGTGTGTGTCCCAGTGTCCCCCCCGTGCCCGGTGTGTGCCCCAGTGTCCCCCCACGGTGCCCGGTGTGTGTCCCAGTGTCCCCCCACGGTGCCCGGTGTGTGTCCCAGTGTCCCCCCATGCCCGGTGTGTGTCCCCCCAGTGTGCCCGGTGTGTGCCCCAGTGTCCCCCCCATGCCCGGTGTGTGTCCCCAGTGTCCCCCCCGTGCCCGGTGTGTGTCCCAGTGCCCCCCACGGTGCCCGGTGTGTCCCCAGTGTCGCCGCCGTGCCCGGTGAAGCAGGAGCGTGTCCATGAGTGTCTGGTGCCAATGGAGCTGCCGGAGCTGGGGGAGGAGACCCCCGGGTGCCCCCACCGAGCGCTGCCCCCCCGAGTGCCCCCCCGGAGCTGCCCGGAGCTGCCCCAAGGTGAGACCCCCACATAACACCCAACACTGAGGGAGTTTGGGGTGTCACACTGAGCCCCCCACTCCACTATATAGAAATATATATAAATATATATGGATATAAATATATAAATATATGTATAATAAATAATTATAATATATATTATATTTATTATAATTTTTATTTATTTATATTTATTATATTTATAATTTATATTTATTTATTATAATTATTTAATATATATTTATTATAATTATAATAAATAATTAAACTATATGCATATATAAATATATACAAATACATAAAAATATACATACTATGTTAAAATATATAAATATACATAATATATTAAATATATAAATATACATATATATAAAAAATAAAATATATTAAAAAATATATATAAAAATATATAAATATGTATATAAATATATAGATATATAAATATATAAAATATCTAGAACTATATATAAATATAATATATATATAATAATATGCATATTTTAAAATATATGAAGTATATAAATATATATAAAATATATAAAATATATAAATGTATATAAAACTGTATTTAAATATATACATATATTAATATCGAAATATATATAAAAAAATATATTAAATAATTAAATATTAAAATATAAAATAAAAATAATAAATAAATTAAACCCAAATAAAAACTCTCCCCACAGACCCCCAGGACCCCCAGGCCCACCCCGAGCGCCCCCCAGCACAGAACGGGTGCCCCAAACCCCCCCAGCACGGTGAGTATGGGGGTGCCCCACTGCCCCCCAACCCCTTTGGGGGGACCCTCCTCATGTCCCCCCATGTCCCCCTGCAGGTTCCCCGCTGAGCTGGAGCCCTGCCACCATCCACACCCCGACTTTGGGGGGCTCACAGCCCCCTCCCCACCACCACCCCAGCAGCCAGAGCCACCCCCAGCACTGCTGTAGGTTTGGGTTTGGGGGGCACTGGGTGACACTTTGGGGGGGATCTTCACTGTGCTGACCCCTCTGTACCCACCCAGGGCCCCCCATGCTGCAGCCCCCCGTGTCCACCCACCCTGGTGAGTGCCCCCCACCCTCTTTAGCACCCATGGGTGCCGTTACCCCCCCCAAAAAACCCCCAATTTTCCCCCCGTTTCAGGCCCGGAGTTCTGGTGCTCCATCGCCTACTTCGAGCAGGACGTGCAGGTGGGGGAGATCTTCAAGGTGCCCTCGAGCTGCCCCTCGGTGGTCGTGGATGGATACGTGGATCCCTCGGGGGGCGCTCGGTTCTGCCTGGGGCAGCTCTCCAACGTGCAGCGCTGTGCTGCCAGCGAGAGGGCACGGTGGGCATGGGGGGCACAGGGGGCATGGTGGGCATGGGGGGCACACAGAGGGCACGGTGGGCATGGGGGCACAGGGGGGCACGGTGGGCATGGGGGGCACAGGGGGCTTGGGGGCATTGGGGGCACACAGAGGGCACGGTGGGCATGGGGGGCACGGGGGGCATGGGGGGCATTGGGGGCACAGGGGGCATGGTGGGCATGGGGGGGTCACAGGGCATGGGGGGCATTGGGGGCATTGCTCTCCAACGTGCAGCGCTGTGCTGCCAGCGAGAGGGCACGGTGGGCATGGGGGGCACAGTGGGCACGGTGGGCATGGGGGGGTCACGGGGAATGGGGGTCATGGGGGGCATTGGGGGCATTGCTCTCCAACGTGCAGCGCTGTGCTGCCAGCGAGAGGGCACGGTGGGCATGGGGGGCACAGGGGGCATGGGGGGCATTGGGGGGTCACAGGGCATGGGGGGCATGGGGGGCATTGGGGGCATTGCTCTCCAACGTGCAGCGCTGCGCCGCCAGCGAGAGGGCACGGTGGGCATGGGGGGCACACAGAGGGCACTGGGGGGCACAGGGGGAATGGGGGGCACAAGGTAAATGGGGGACACGGAGAGCGCACGGTGGGTCGGGGGCACGGGGTCATGGGGGACATGGGGGGTGAGGAGACACGGGGGGCATGGGGGAGATGGGGATCAGGGGGGCATGGGGGGCACAGAGGGGCATAAGGGGGAAGGGGGCATGGGGGGTGAGAGGGGCATAGGGGGAATGGAGGGCAGGGAGGGGATGGGGACAGTGGGCACATAGGGGACATGGGGGAGATGGGGGTCGGGAGGCATGGGGGGCACAGGGGGGTGTGGAGGGCATGGTGGGCATGGGGTGCACTGGAGGGTTAAGGGGGGCACAGAGGGGACGGGGGGCGTTGGGGAGGGTTGGGAGCAATGGGGGAATCAGGTCTGGGAATGGGGCAGGGGGTGTGAAGGATGGGGGGCAAAAAGGGGAGGGTTGGGGGATAAAGGGGAAAAGGGGATAGGGGGGAAATAGGGGATAGTTAGGGCAGAAGGAGGAAAAAGGGGAAAATCAGGAAAAAGGGGGAAAATGGGGTGATGAGGAAAAGAGGGATCCAGAAGAGATAATAAGGGCAGAATAGGAGTGGATAACACGGGGTAATCGGGGAATATGTGGGATAATCAGGGCAAAACAGAACCTGGGGCAGGTGGGACAGGGACTCAGGATTCCTGGGGAGTCCTGGGGGGACTCAGGGGTCCTGGGGTGCTCAGGGGTCCATGCTGACACATCTCCAGGCTGCACATCGGCCGGGGCGTGCAGGAACTGGGGGTGGGCAGGTGGAACAGGGAACTGGGGGGTCCTGGGGGGGCTCGGGGGTCCTGGGGGTGCTCAGGGGTCTGCACTGACGCTCTCTCCAGGCTGCACATCGGCCGGGGCGTGCAGCTGGAGCGGCAAGGGAGATGAAACAGGGGCAGGAACTGGGGGTGGGCAGGTGGAACAGGGAATTGGGGGGTCCTGGGGGGCTCGGGGGTCCTGGGGGTCCGTCCTGACGCTCTCTCCAGGCTGCACATCGGCCGGGGCGTGCAGGTGGAGCGCCAGGGAGAGGGCTGGGCAGGTGGAACAGGGAACTGGGGGGTCTGGGGGGGCTCGGGGGTCCTGGGGGTCTGTCCTGACGCTCTGTCCAGGCTGCACGTCGGCCGGGGCGTGCAGGTGGAGCGGCAAGGGAGAGGGCTGGGCAGGTGGAACAGGGAATTGGGGGGTCCTGGGGGGGCTCGGGGGTCCTGGGGGTGCTCAGGGGTCCTGGGGGTCCGTCCTGACGCTCTCTCCAGGCTGCACATCGGCCGGGGCGTGCAGCTGGAGCGCCGCGGAGAGGGCGATGTGTGGATGCGCTGCCGCAGCGAGCACGCCGTGTTCGTGCAGAGCTTCTACCTGGACAGGGAGGCGGGCAGGGCCCCCGGAGACGCCGTGCACAAGGTGTACCCCGGAGCGCACGTCAAGGTGGGCACCCCAGAGCTCCCCGAGGGTCCCCAAGGGGCTGGGGGGGGTCTGTGTTTGGATTTTGGGGGGTTCAGAGCAGTGGAAGCGCCCCAGGGATGGAGAGACGCCCCCAACCCTAAATGTGCCCTGCTCAGTGGTGCCCCCGTGTGGTGGAGTTTGGTGTTTGCAGGGGTTTGAGGATGAGGGAAGAGATGAGTGTTGATGTTTTAGAAGGTTTGATTTATAAATAAATAAATTTTTATTCTTATTTACTTTAATCTTTATATTTATTCTATTTTGCATTTATTTATTTTTACTTATTATTAATAATTTTGTATTTTATTTATAAATCAAACCTTCTAAAACATATGTTTTTATAAATAAACATATATTCGATAAATAAATTTATAATATATTATATATATATAATATAGTACATATTATACATTTATTTATATATTGTATCAAATATATATCTACTATATAGTAGCATAATTATTATATGAATATATACCAAATGTAAAATAACATATGATAATGTAATTTATTATATAAATATATAAAATATATAATAAGATATATAATATATATAATGTAATATATAATATATAACAATATCTATAATATCTATAATATCTATAATATATAGTATATAATGATATATATTAATATAATATATAGTAGTATATAATAATATACGAATATGTGTAATATAATTTATAAATTTTATACATTATATCAAATAGATATTTATTAAGAAATAAATATATGATAAATATATAAATTATCTATTTATATATTTATTTATTTATATTATATTAAAAAATAGAAGAAAGGAGGTTAGTTAGAATAGAAAAGGAACGATGATAGAGGTTTGTGGTTGACTGAGACAGTCCAGACAGATTAATTAGAAATAATTAGAATAATTCATTAGAAATAATTCCATGAGACCAATCACAGATCTACCTGTTGCATTTTATAGCAGTAGATAATTAATTGCATTTTCTAGCAGTAGACCAATCACAGATCTACTTGTTGCATTTTTACAGCAGCAGATAATTATCATTTACATTTTCTTTATGAGGTTTCTCAGCTTCTCAGGAGAAAAAAACTGATTTTGATAAAAGAAAGGATTTTTGCTAAACCTGTGTGCCCTCGGCAGGTGTTTGACCTGCGGCAGTGCCACCGGCAGATGCAGCAGCAGGCGGCCACGGCCCAGGCTGCGGCCACTGCCCAGGCGGCCGCGGTGGCCGGGACCATCCCCGGGGCGGGGTCTGTGGGGGGCATCGCCCCGGCCATCGGTGAGTGACCACGGGGGTGGTCAGTGCCTGTGAGTGACCACGGTGCTGGTCAGTGCCTGTGCTGACCCCCCTGAGTGACCACGGGGGTGGTCAGTGCCTGTGAGTGACCACAGTGCTGGTCAGTGCCTGTGCTGACCCCCCTGAGTGACCACAGTGGTGACAGGACCCCATGGTGACCCCCCCTGAGTGACCACGGGGATGGTCAGTGCCTGTGCTGACCCCCCTGAGTGACCACAGTGCTGGTCAGTGCCTGTGAGTGACCACAGTGCTGGTCAGTGCCTGTGCTGACCCCCCCTGAGTGACCACGGGGGTGGTCAGTGCCTGTGCTGACCCCCCTGAGTGACCACAGTGGTGACAGGACCCCATGGTGACCCCCCCTGAGTGACCACAGTGCTGGTCAGTGCCTGTGCTGACCCCCCCTGAGTGACCACGGGGATGGTCAGTGCCTGTGCTGAACCCCCCTGAGTGACCACGGGGGTGACAGGACCCCATGGTGACTCCCCCTGAGTGACCATGGGGATGGTCAGTGCCTGTGCTGAACCCCCTGAGTGACCACGGGGATGGTCAGTGCCTGTGCTGACCCCCCCGGGGCTGTCCCACCATCTGTGAGTGACCACAGGGGGGCAGGACCCCATGGTGACCCCCCCTGAGTGACCACAGTGCTGGTCAGTGCCTGTGCTGAACCCCCTGAGTGACCACAGTGCTGGTCAGTGCCTGTGCTGACCCTTCCAGGGCTGTCCCACCACCCAGGGTGGGCTGGGACCCCCGTGCTGACCCCACTGACCACCCATGAGTGACCCCAGGGCAGTTTGGGACCCCCATGCTGACCCCCCCAGGGCTGTCCCACCACCCCTGAATGACCACAGTGGGGCCAGGACCCCCATGCTGACCCCCCCCACCACCCATGAGTGACCCCAGGGTGGGCTGGGACCCCCATGATGACGCCCCCCACCATCTGTGAGTGACCACAGTGGGGACAGGACCCTGTGCTGACCCCTCCCACCATCCATGAGTGACCACAGGGTGGGCTGGGACCCCCATGAGTGACCCCAGGGCAGGTTGGGACCCCCGTGCTGACCCCCCAGGGCTGTCCCACCACCCCTGAATGACCACAACAGGGCCAGGACCCCATGGTGACCCCCCCGGGTCTGTCCCACCATCTGTGAGTGACCACAGCAAGGACAGGACCCTGTGCTGACCCCTCCCACCATCCATGAGTGACCCCAGGGTGGGCTGGGACCCCCATGATGACGCCCCCCACCATCTGTGAGTGACCACAGAGGGGACAGGATTCCCATGCTGACCCCCTTGGGGCTGTTCCACCACCTGTGAGTGACCACAGAATGGGCTGAGACCCCCATGCTGACCCCCACCACCACCCATGAGTGACCCCAGGGCAGGTTGGGACCCCCATGCTGACCCCCCCCACCATCTGTGAGTGACCACAGGGGGGACAGGACCCCCATGCTGACCCCCTTGGGGCTGTTCCACCACCTGTGAGTGACCACAGGGTGGGCTGGGACCCCCATGAGTGACCCCAGGGCAGGTTGGGACCCCCGTGCTGACCCCTCCCACCATCTGTGAGTGACCACAGGATGGGCTGGGACCCCCATGAGTGACCCCAGGGCAGGTTGGGACCCCCTGTGCTGACCCCTCCCACCATCCATGAGTGACCCCAGGGCGGACTGAGACCCCCATGAGTGACCCCAGGACAAGCTGAGCCCCCCATCCTGACCGTGTCCCCCCCCCAGGGCTGTCGGTGGCCGCGGGGCTCGGCGTGGACGACCTGCGGCGCCTTTGCCTCGTTAGGCTGAGCTTCGTTAAGGGCTGGGGGCCCGACTACCCCCGCGCCAGCATCACCTGCACGCCCTGCTGGATCGAGGTGCACCTGCACCGCGCCCTGCAGCTGCTGGACCACGTCCTGCACGCCCTGCCCGACGCACACGCCTGAATCCTGCAAGAAATGCCAAAAAAAGGAAAAAAAATGAAGAGAAATGGCAAAAAAACGAAGCAAAATGACCAAAAATTTGTTTGTTTAACGGTTATTTAATGGATTGGGTCAGGCCTTGTGGCCTGGGTGTAGTGCAGCCCTCAGTGCTGATTTCCACCTCCTGCTTTAACTTTTGTACGAAAATAAACCAAAAAAGAAAATTTTAAAACAAGGCGAAAGGACCAACACCGTGTTGTTTTTACCATTATTTAGTTATTTAATGGATGGGGTTGGAATCTGTGGCCTGTGACGGACGCTGAGCAGTGCAGATGTGCCGCCCGATGCACTTCCAGATGTGCCTCCCTCTGTGCCTTTTAGGACTACATTTCCCAGCAGCCCCCGCGGCGCGCACCGGAAGCTTCAGCTCCTCCCCCTCATTGCGGACTCTGTTTCCCATCAGCCTTCGCGGCGCGCACCGGAAGCGGCCTCTCCCTCTCCACACGGACTCGGTTTCCCGGCAGCCCCCGCGGGTTAAGATGGCGGCGGGGAGCGGCCCCGGTGCTCGGGAGCTCTTTGCTGAGGGGCTGCTGCAGTTCCTGCGCCCCGCCGTGCGACAGCTCGACCGCCACGTCCACAGCGTCAGGTGCGGGCACCGAGAGCGGCCGGCGGCGGGGCTGGGACGGGCCGGGAGCGGGGCTGGGCGGGCTGCAGGGCTGAGGGGTAGGGAGAGCCGGGGAGGGCAGTTCTGAGGGGATGAAGGGATTTGTGAGGGCGTGAGGGTGAATTTTGGGGATGTAGGAGTATGTGAGGGTGAGTTTTGGGGCTGAAGAGCTTTAGGGGTACATGAGGGTGAATTTTGGGGCTGAAGGGATTTTGTGGTATGTGAGGGCAAATTTTGGGGATGTAGGAGTACACGAGGGCGAATTTTGGCACTGAAGAGCTTTGGGGGTTCATGAGGGTGAATTTTGGGGCTGAAGGGATTTGGAGGTACGTGAGGGCGAATTTTGGGGGATTTGGGGGAACGTGAGTTGGGCAATTCTTGGTGTTGTTGCCTGGGGGTTGCTGGCCACACATCTCCCATCATTTTATGGGTGAACACAGCCGAATTTAGGGTATAAATCCCAATTTTCCCCCATCCCCAGGGAGAGCCAGGTGGAGCTGCGGGAGCACATCGACAGCCTGGCCACAGGTGAGCCCAACGCAGGGTGGGGGTCCCCCCTGTCCCCCCATCATCCCGAGGGGGGCAAGGGGGGCTCACGCAGACCCCTCCCCAGAGCTCTGCCGCATCAATGAGGACCAGAAGGTGGCTCTGGACCTCGACCCCTACGTGAAGAAGCTGCTGAACGCCCGGCGCCGCGTGGTGCTGGTCAACAACATCCTCCAGAACGCCCAGGTGAGGGATGAACAAAGAAATTTGGGGGTCTCAGAGCCCCCCAAGGTGCTGACAGATGATTTTTGTGAATTTTTGTGATTTTTTGTCACGTCCAGGAGAGGCTGAGGAGGCTGAACCACAGCGTGGCCAAGGAGACGGTGAGGAGGAGAGCAATGCTGGAGGCTGGGGGCTACCAGGCCAAGTGACCAAATGACCATCCAGGTGACCATCCAGGTGACCAAGCAGGGCATGATGATGGAGCAGGAATTGTGGAATTGAGGAGCTGTCCCCCCCATCACCTGCACATGAGGGATTTGGGATGCTCGGAGCCGCGATCCCGGATTTGGGGGCGCTGGAATAAAAGTGACTGAGAGTTTGTGGTGATGCTGATCCCACATCCCTGAGGGGCCTTGGGGACAACAGAGGTGCTGCCAGGGGGGTTTGGGCACCCCCAGGTTGGATTTGGGCACCCCCAGGTTGGATTTGGGCACCCCCAGGTTGGATTTGGGCACCTCCAGGTTGGATTTGGACACCCCCAGGTGGAATTTGGGGAGCCCATGTGGGGTTTGGGCACCTCCAGGTTCAATTTGGGCACCTCCAGGTGGAATTTGAGAGGCTCAGGTGGAATTTGGGCTGCTCCAAATGGGATTTGGACACCCCCAGGTAGGATTTGGGAGGCACAAATGGGGTCTGGGCACCTCCAGGTGGGATTTGGGAGGCTCAGGTGGGGTTTGAGCAGCTCCAGGTTGGATTTGGACACCCCCAGGTGGAATTTGGGAAGCCCAGATGGGGTCTGGGCACCTCCAGGTTGAATTTGGAACATCCCAGGTGGAATTTGAGAGGCTCAGGTGGAATTTGGGAAGCCCAGGTGGGGTTTGGGCACCTCCAGGTTCACTTTGGGCACCTCCAGGTGGGATTTGGGAGGCTCAGGTGGAATTTGAGAAGCCCAAGTGGGGTTTGGGCAGCCCCAGGTTGGATTTGGACAACTCCAGGTGAAATTTGGGAAGCCCAGGTGGGGTTTGGGCACCTCCAGGTTGGATTTGGACACCCCCAGGTGAAATTTGGGAAGCCCAGGTGGAATTTGGGAAGCCCAGATGGGGTCTGGGCACCTCCAGGTTGGATTTGGACACCCCCAGGTGAAATTTGGGAAGCCCAGATGGGGTTTGGGCACCTCCAGGTTGAATTTGGAACATCCCAGGTGGAATTTTGGAAACCCAGGTGGGATTTGGGAGGCACAATTGGGATTTGGGCTGCCCCAATTGGGGTCTGGACACCCCCAGGTGTTTCCTTCAAGTTCTGGATCCTTCTCCTGCTGCCCCTCAACCCCACACACCCCCGAGCAAACAGCACACGCTGCAAAGGTGGGAAGGCTTTAATGTGCAAGTACAAAACAGGGACAGGGCACAGGGACACTGGGCTGTGTCCCCTCACCTGCTGCAGCTGCCACAGGTGTCACTCCTGCGTCTCCATGCTCTCCTCTTCCTCCCCGGCCGCCGGCTCCTCCTGGTTCTCCTCCTCTTCCTCCCCTTCCTTCTTCTCCGGCGGTTTCTCGTACGCCTTCTCCGACGGCGTCACAATCACCCCGTCCCACGTGGACATCTCAGAGGCCAGGTCTGCCCCACGAGGTGACAATGGGCACCTCCTCGAGGTGACACCAACCCCGTGCCCACCCTGACACCCCCCCAAACCCCAAACTCACAGCTGGCATCACCCTCCTGCCCCAGGATCTTCCTGTACCCTCCGTGGCTCAGGATGCGCACCAGGGTCTGGGCGGTGTAGCACACCATGTCCTGGTGATGAGGAGGGGACAATGTGAGGACAGAGAGACCCCCAAAAGTGTCCCCTGGCCTTTTGGGGTCCCCTCCTTGCCTGCTGCTCCAGCGTCATCACCGTGTGCACGCGGAAGTTGCCGCTCTCGCACGGGTCCGTGATGCCCACGGAGCCGGGCAGGAAGAGCCCGGCCGCCAGGATCTGCAGGCAGCGCCTGCAAAACGGGGGGAAATCGGGGTGAAAAATGGGTCACAAAGGGAAAAAACGGCCCAGGAAATCCCTGAGGGAGGAGATGGGTTTGTCACCCGTGAGATTCCAATGGTTTTGTTGGGAAAATGGAACCACAAAGGGAAAAAACAGCCCAGGAAATCCCAGCTGGATTTATCACACGGTCAGCCCATGAGATTCCAGTGGTTTTGTCAGGGAAACACCACCAGGAAATCCCTGCTGGAGGAGATGGGTTTGTCTCCCATGAGATTCCAATGGTTTTGTTGGGAAAATGGAACCACAAAGGGAAAACACCACCAGGAAATCCCAGCTGGATTTATCTCCCAGTCAGTCCATGAGATTCCAATGGTTTTGTTGGGAAAATGGAACCACAAAGGGAAAACACCACCAGGAAATCCCAGCTGGGTTTATCTCCCAGTCAGTCCGTGAGATTCCAGTGGTTTTATAAGGAAAATGGATCATTTCAGGAAAAAACAGCGCCAGGAAATCCCTGATGGAGGAGATGGGTTTGTCACCCAGTCAGCCTGTGAGATTCCAATGGTTTTGTTGGGAAAATGGAGTCACAAAGGGAAAACCACCAGGAAATCCCAGCCTGTGAGATTCCAATGGTTTTGTTGGGAAAATGGAGCCACAAAGGGAAAACAGCGCCAGGAAATCCCTGCTGGAGGAGATGGGTTTGTCTGCCATGAGATTCCAATGGTTTTGTTGGGAAAATGGATCATTTCAGGAAAAAACAGCCCAGGAAATCCCAGCTGGATTTATCTCCCAGTCAGCCCATGAGATTCCAATGGTTTTGTTGGGAAAATGGAACCACAAAGGGAAAACCCCACCAGGATTTAACTCCCACTCAGCCCATGAGATTCCAATGGTTTTATCAGGAAAAATGGAACCTCAAAGGGAAACCCCATTAGGAATTCCCAGCTCCCAGTCAGCCCATGAGATTCCAATGGTTTTATCAGGAAAAATGGAACCTCAAAGGGAAACCACCACCAGGAAATCCCAGTTGGAGGAGATGGGTTTGTCTGCCATGAGATTCCAGTGGTTTTATAAGGAAAATGGAGCCACAAAGGGAAAACAGCACCAGGAAATCCCTGCTGGATTTATCTCCCAGTCAGCCCATAAGATTCCAATGGTTTTGTCAGGAAAATGGAACCACAAATGGAAACCACCACCACGAAATCCCAGCTGGGTTTATGCCCAGTCAGCCCGTGAGATTCCAATGGTTTTGTTGGGAAAATGGAATCACAAATGAAAACCCCACCAGGAAATCCCAGCTGGGTTTATCTCCCGTGATATCCCAGTGGTTTTATCAGGAAAAACGCTTTTATCCCACGAGGGGAACCTGTGGAATGGAAACCCCACAGACCTGTAGGCGATGTTGAGGGCCAGGGGCTGCCGGGTGGGGTTGTTCATCACGGCGTAGTGACCCTGCAGAGGGAATGGAGAGGAATTAGGAGATTCCCAGAACCCCAGCTCCTGTTGGGATCAGGATCAGGATCAGGATCATCAGGTGGCCCCACCAGCAGGTCCAGGATCCAGGGTGTGAGCGGTTCGAAGCCGGGGAAGCGAATCCTCAGGTCCTTGAGCAGCCGGATCAGAACCTTCACCCTGGAGAGAGGCAGGAGCAGCTCAGGCCCACACCAGGAACTGCTCTGGGATCTTGGGAATGGGATTGGGGATCCAGATCGAGGATCTGGACCCAGAACAATGATCTGGACCCAGAATCAGCATCTGGACCCAGAACAAGGATTTGTATCTAGAACCGGGTTTAGGATCTAGAACCAGGATTTGGATCCAGAAGGAGAATCTGGATTCAGACCCACCTTGAGAATCTGGAGCCAGAACTAAGATCTGGACTCAACAGGAGGGTTCAGACCCACACTGAGAATTCAGATCCAGGAGGATCTGGACCCAGATTGATGATCTGGACCCAGATTGATGATCTGGACCCAGATTGATGATCTGGACCCAGAACTATTATTTGGATCCAGAAGGAGAATCTGGACCCAGACTGAAGATTCAGACCCAGAACTAAGATCTGGACCCAGATTGAAGATCTATATCCAGGACTGAGGATCCAGACCCAGATTGGAGACCTGGACCCAGATTGAAGATTTGGATCCAGAATGAGGATCCAGACCCAGAATGAAGATCTGGACCCATAACTAAGATCTGGACCCAGACTGAGGATTCAGACCCAGAAGGAGAATCTTAATCCAGATTGAGGATCTGGATCCAGAAGGAGGATCTGGACCCAGAATGAGGATCTGGACCCAGATTGAGGATCTGGATCCAGACTGAGGATCCAGACCCAGACTGAGGATTCAGACCCCGATTGAGAATCCAGATCCAGAAGGAAGATCTATACCCAGACTGAGGATCTGGACCCAGAATAAAGATTTGGACCCACATTGAGGATTCAGACCCAGATTGAGAATCTGGACCCAGATTTTGGATTCAGACCCAGAGTAAGGATCTGGACCCAGAAGGAGGATGTGGATTCAGACCCAGATTGAAAATCTGGACCCAGACTGAAGATCTGAACCCAGAAGGAGGATCTGTAACCAGACTGAGGATCTGGACCCAGATTTAGGATTTGGATCCAGACTGAGGATTCAGACCCAAAATGAGGATCTGGACCCATAACTAAGATCTGGACCCCGATTGAGGATTCAGACCCAAAATGAGGATCTGGACCCAGATTGAGGATCTGGACCCAGACTGAGGATTCAGACCCAAAATGAGGATCTGGACCCAGACTGAGGATCTGGACCCAGATTTAGGATCTGGACCCAGATTTAGGATCTGGATCCAGAAGGAGGATCTGGACCCAGACTGAGGATTCAGACCCCGATTGAGAATCCAGATCCAGAAGGAAAATCTATACCCAGACTGAGAATTTGGACCCAGAATAAAGATTTGGACCCACATTGAGGATTCAGACCCACATTGAGGATTCAGACCCAGAATGAAGATCTGGACCCAGACTGAGGATCTGGAGCCAGAAGGAGGATCTGGACCCAGAAGGAGGATCTGGACCCAGATTTTGGATTTGGATCCAGAATGAGGATCCGGACCCAGAACTGAAGATCCATCCCCATCGCAGCCCTCACTCACGTGGACTGCGACGCGTTCTCCTCGAACCACCGCGCGTGCCGGATGGCGGCCAGGGCGCTCTGCAGCACCTTGATGTCCACTGCGAGGAGCAAAATCCCAGTGCTCCCAGTGTTCCCAGTATTCCCAGTGCTCCCAGTGCCCCCAGTGTTCCCAGTGTTCCCAGTGCTCCCAGTGTTCCCAATGCTCCCAGTGCTCCCAGTGCCCCCAATGCTCCCAGTGTTCCCAGTGTTCCCAGTGCCCCCAGTGCTCCCAGTATTCCCAGTGTTCCCAGTGCCCCCAGTATTCCCAGTGTTCCCAGTGCTCCCAGTGCTCCCACTGATCCCAGTATTCCCAGTGCTCCCAGTGTTCCCAGTATTCCCAGTGCTCCCAGTGTTCCCAGTGCTCCCAGTGCTCCCAGTGTTCCCAGTGCTCCCAGTGCTCCCAGTATTCCCAGTATTCCCAGTGTTCCCAGTGTTCCCAGTGCTCCCAGTGTTCCCAGTGTTCCCAGTGTTCCCAGTGCTCCCAGTGTTCCCAGTGCTCCCAGTATTCCCAATGCTCCCAGTGCCCCCAGTGTTCCCAGTGCTCCCAGTGCCCCCAGTCCTTCCCAATGCTCCCACTGCTCCCAGTGCCCCCAATGTTCCCAGTGCTCCCAATGCTCCCAGTGTTCCCAGTCCTTCCCAGTTCTGCCTAGTCCCTTCCCAGTCCTTCCCAGTGCTCCCAGTGCTCCCACTGCTCCCAGTGCCCCCAGTGTTCCCAGTGCTCCCACTGCTCCCAATGCCCCCAATGCTCCCAATGCTCCCAGTATTCCCAGTGCTCCCAGTGCCCCCAGTGTTCCCAGTGCTCCCAGTGCTCCCAATGCTCCCAGTGCTCCCAGTATTCCCAGTGCCCCCAGTGCCCCATTCCCAGTGCCCCCAGTGCTCCCAGTATTCCCAGTGCTCCCAGTGCTCCCAGTGCCCCCAGTGCTCCCAGTGCCCCCAATGTTCCCAGTGCTCCCAGTGCCCGCAGTGCCCGGGGGCAGGGGCAGGGCTGGGTACCCACGGTGCAGCTCCGGGTCCAGCTTGCGCAGGTTGGGCGGCACCGTGGTGATCAGGATCTTCACCGTGGCGTCGGCCGAGCTGATCTCAAAGCCGGTCTCGTTGGTCAGCATGGTCAGCACTGCGGGACAGAGCGGCAATGGGGGCTGGAGAAACCAGGAATTGGGGCTGGAAAATTCAGGAATTGGGTCTGGAGAAACCAGGAATGGTGTCACAATCCCAAAATTTACCTGTCACAATCCCAAACATTTACCTGTTACAATCCCCAGTTTTACCTGTTAAACTCCCAAATTTTACCTGTCACAATCCCCAAATTTATGTGTTACAATCCCCAAATTTACCTGTGACAATACCAACATTTACCTGTCAAAATTCCAAAATTTACCTCTTACAATCCCAAAATTTGCCTGCTACAGTGCCAACATTTACCCATTAAAATCCCAAAATTTACCTGCTACAATCCCAAATTTTATGTTTTACAATCCTGAAATTTACCTTTGAAAATCCCAACATTTACCTGTTAAACTCCCAAATTTTACCTGTCACAATCCCAAATTTTACCTGCCACAATCCCAAAATTTACCTCTTACAGTCCCAAAATTTACCCATTAAAATCCCAAATTTTATCTGTCAGAATCCCAACATTTACCTCTTACAATCCCAAATTTTGCCTCTTACAACCCCAAACTTTACCTGTGACAATCCCAAAATTTACCTGTGATAATCCCAACATTTACCTCTTACAATCCCAAATTTTACCTGTTAAAATCCCAAAATTTACCTGTTACAATCCCAAATTTTACCTGTTAAATCCCAAAATTTACCTGTGATAATCCCAACATTTACCTCTTACAATCCCAAATTTTGCCTCTTACAATCCCAAAATTTACCTGTTATAATCCCAAATTTTATATGTTTAAAATTTTTTAAAAATCTTTAGAAAATATTAAAAAATATTTTAATTTTTTTTTTTTAATTTTAAAAAATTTTTAAAAATTTAAAAAATTTTAAAAACCAGGGCTCACCTTCGCTGGGGTCCTGCGCTCTCAGGCTCTCCACCACCTTGTTCCCCAAGGCTGCCACGGCTTCCACTGGGAAAGGAGAGGAGGATGAGGATGAGGATGAGGATGAGGATGAGGAGGCTTTGGAGGAAGGCCGGGCACCGAGGCTGCCCCGGCCCCACACTCACGGGTGGGCAGGATCTTCAGGATCACCACCAGGTCGGCCACGTTGTGCCCCGTGGTCATGGTGCCCTTCTTGTAGGAGCCCACCTGGCGAACCTCCTCGATTTGCTGGGGGGGAAAGAACCAAAATCCTCAAAAATTCAACCCAAAATTCAACCCAAAATTCAACCCAAAATCCTCAAAAATTCAACCCAAAATTCAACCCAAAATCCCAAAAATTCAACCCAAAATTCAACCCAAAATCCTCAAAAATTCAACCCAAAATCCCAGAAATTCAACCCAAAATTCAACCCAAAATCCCAAAAATTCAACCCAAAATTCAACCCAAAATCCTCAAAAATTCAATCCAAAATCCCAGAAATTCAATCCAAAATCCCAGAAATTCAACCCAAAATTCAACCCAAAATTCAACCTGAAATCCCAAAAATTCAACCCAAAATTCAACCCAAAATCCTCAAAAATTCAACCCAAAATCCCCAAGCTTCAACCCAAAATTCAACCCAAAATCCCAAAAATTCAACCCAAAACTCAACCCAAAATCCCAAAATTCAACCCAAAATTCAACCCAAAATCCCAGAACTTCAACCCAAAATTCAACCCAAACTTCAACCCAAAATTCCAAAAATTCAACCCAAAATTCAATCCAAAATCCCAAAAATTCAACCCAAAGTCCCAGAAATTCTACCCAAAATTCAATCCAAAATCCCAAAACTTCAACCCAAAATCCCCAAACTTCATCCCAGAAATTCAACCCAAAATCCCAGAAATTCAACCCAAAATCCCAAAAATTCAACCCAAAATTCAACCCAAAATCCCAGAAATTCAACCCAGAATCCTCAAAAATTCAACCCAGAATCCCAGAAATTCAACCCAAAATTCGATCCAAAATCCCAAAAATTCAACCCAAAATTCAACCAAAAATTCAACCAAAAATCCCAAAAATTCAACCCAAAATCCTCAAAAATTCAACCCAAAATTCAACCCAAAATTCAACCCAAAATCCCAAAACTTCAACCCAAAATTCAACCCAAAATTCAACCCAAAATCCCAGAAATTCAACCCAAAATTCAATCCAAAATCCCAAAAATTCAACCAAAATGCTCAAAAATCAACCCAAAATCCCAAGCTTCAATCCAAAATCCCAAAATTTCAACCCAAAATCCCAAAAATTCAACCCAAAATTCAACCCAACTTCAACTCAAAATCCTCAAAATTCAATCCAAATTCAACCCAAAATCCCCAAAAATTCAACCCAAAATCCTCAAAAATTCAACCCAAAATCCAGAAATTCAACCCAAAATTCAACCCAAAATTCAACTCAAAATCCTCAAAAATTCAACCCAAAATTCAACGAAAAATCGCAAACTTCAACCCAAAATTCAGCCCAAAATTCCAAAACTTCAACCCAAAATTCACGAAAATCCCAGAAATTCAACCGAAATTCAACCCAAAATCCTCAAAAATTCAACCCAAAATCCCCAAGCTTCAACCCAAAATTCAACCCAAAATCCCCAAAAATTCAACCCAAAACTCAACCCAAAATTCCAAAAATTCAACCCAAAATTCAACTCAAAATTCCAAAAATTCAACCCAAACTTCAACCCAAAATCCCAAAAATTCAACCCAAATTCCACCCAGGACAGGGAGAATTTCCCATTCCCCCCTCTCTGGATTTTTCCCCAATTTCCGCACTCACCACCTCGAACGTTCCCGGTGCCACAATTAAATTATCGATGACGTTGTTGATCTTGGTCACCAGGGACAGGATGGAAGCCTGGAAAAGAAAATTATCCAGCAAAAATCCCATTTACACAGCACTAAATCCACTTTATTTCCAGAAAATATTTCATTTTTAGGTTATTCCTGAAGGTTATCCCCAAATTTTGGGGATTTTGGGCTCAATTCCCCAGGAATAATCCCATTTACAGAGCACAAAATCCACATTATTCCCCACAAATCTCCCCAAATATTAATTAATTATAGAAAATAATTATTTTTAGATTGTTCCTGAAGAAGTTTGGGTTCCCCAAACCCCAAATTTTGGGCTCAATTCCCCAGGAATAATCCCATTTACAGAGCATAAAATCCACATTATTTCCCCCAAAAAAATTCATTAATTCCAGAAAATAATTCATTTTTAGGTTATTCCTGAAGAAGTTTGGGTTCCCCAAACCCCAAATTTTGGGGATTTTGGGCTCAATTATCCAGGAATAATCCCATTTACAGAGCACTAAATCCACTTTATTTCCAGAAAATATTTAATTTTTAGATTATTCCTGAAGGAGTTTGGGTTCCCCAAACCCCAAATTTTGGGCTCAATTCCTCTGGAATAATCCCATTTTCAGAGCACAAAATCCACATTATTTCCCCCAAAAATTCATTAATTCCAGAAAATATTTCATTTTTAGGTTATTCCTGAGGAAGTTTGGGTTCCCCAAACCCCAAATTTTGAGGATTTTGGGCTCAATTATCAAGGAATAATCCCATTTACAGAGCACAAAATCCACATTATTTCCCCCAAATTTTCATTAATTCCAGAAAATATTTAATTTTTAGGTTATTCCTGAAGGAGTTTGGGTTCCCCAAACCCCAAATTTTGGGCTCAATTCCTCTGGAATAATCCCATTTACAGAGCACAAAATCCACATTATTCCCCACAAATCTCCCCCAAATATTAATTAATTATAGAAAATAATTAATTTTTAGGTTATTCCTGAAGAAGTTTGGGTTCCCCAAACCCCAAATTTTGGGGATTTTGGGCTCAATTATCAAGGAATAATCCCATTTACAGAGCACAAAATCCACATTATTCCCCAAAAATCTCCTTCAAGGAGCTAATACCAGAAAATAATTCATTTTTAGGTTATTCCTGAGGAAGTTTGGGTTCCCCAAACCCCAAATTTTGAGGCTTTTAGGTGGATTTTGAGCTCAATCCCCCAGGAATAATCCCATTTACACAGCACAAATTCCCCAAAAATTCATTTTTGGGTGATTCCTGAGGAAGTTTGGGTTCCCCAAACCCCAAATTTTGGGGATTTTGTGGGTTTTTTGGGAATTTTGGGGTTTTTTTGGGGCCAGCACCTGCTCAGCAGCGGTGGGAGCCAGGTCCTGGTTCCTCTTGAGCAGCGCCTCGCTGAACGCTGACTCGTCTGCCGCGGGTTTGACGCGGGGAAACGCCATCTCACACTGGGAAAAGGTAAAAAATCCGATTTTATAATTCAGAAACAGGAGAAAAATCACATTTTATAATTCATGGAAAAGCCATCTCACACTGGGAAAAAGCAAAATTCACATTTTATACACATTTTATAATTCCATCTCACACTGGGAAAGGAGAAAAATCTGATTTTATAATTCCATCTCACACTGGGAAAGAGAAAATTCACATTTTATAATTCAGAAACAGGAGAAAAATCACATTTTATAATTCATGGAAAAGCCATCTCACACTGCAAAAATGAGAAAAATCCGATTTTATAATTCATGGAAAAGCCATCTCACACTGGGAAAAGGCAAAATTCACATTTTATAATTCAGGGAATTCCATTTCACACTGAAAACGGGACAAAATTCCCATTTTCCAATTCCATCTCACACTGGAACAGGAGAAAATTCCCATTTTCCCAATTCATGGAATTCTCCCCATTTCACACTGAATGAAACAGGAGAAAATTCCCATTTTTCCAATTCCATCTCACACTGAAACAGGAGAAAATTCCCACCTGGAATTCATTAAATTCTCCCCATCTCACACTGGGAAAAGGACAAAATTCACATTTTATAATTCATGGAATTCCATCTCACACTGGGAAAGGACAAAAATCCGATTTTATAATTCATGGAAAAGCCATCTCACACTGGGAAAAGGCAAAATTCCCATTTTCTAATTCCATCTCACACTGGAACAGGAGAAAATTCACGGAAAATTCCCGGTAAATCCCGGGAAATCCCGTTAATTCCCGGTGCCACTCACCACATAGAAGTCGAAGGGGATGTGGGGCACAAAGGGCCGGAACCTGCAGAGGATAAAAAATCCCGAAATCACTCCCGGAGCCTCCGGGACCCCCGCCCGCCCCTCCGGGACCCCCGCCCGCCCCTCCGGGACCCCCGCCCGCCCCTCCGGGACCCCCGCCCGCCCCTCCGGGACCCCCGCCCGCCGCTCCCGCCCCACCGGGGCCGCCCCGGGACTCGCCTGGAACCGAAGCGGCCGCCGCGGCCGCGGCCTCGATCGCCCCTGCGGGAGAGAGAACGGGAGCGGCGCTGAGTGAGGGAACCGAGCACCGGCAGCGATCCTCCGGTGCCGCTTCTGCCTTCCCGGTGCTGCCCGGTCCCTCCCGGTGCTCCCCGGTCCCTTCCAGGTCCCCTCCCGGTGCTTCCCAGCCCCTTCCCGGTTCCTCCCCGGTGCTCCCCCGTCCTTTCCCGCTCCTTTCCCGCTCCCCTCCCGGTGCTCCCCGGTCCCTTTAAGGCTCCGCCCACCCCCGGTTTCGCTGCTGCTCTCCCCCATCCCCCGGTTCCCTTTGGTGCCGCCCCTCCCGGTGCTCCATTCCCGGCCCCATTCCCCGGTTCCCCTTGGTTCGCCCCGTTCCCCACCCCGCGCTCCCGTGGCCCCCCAGTCCCGGTCGCTCCCGGTGCCCGTCCCCCCCACGGTCCTCGTGATTCCTCCAGGCTCGGTTCTCCCTCCACTTCCCCCCTTCCTCCCCTAATCCCGGTATCCCCCCGGTCTCAGTGCCGGTGTCCCCCCGGTATCCCCCGGTCCCACCTCATGTCGCCGCCGCTGCCGTTCCCGACAATGAAACGCCGCTCGCAGACCCCGCAGCAACCCGCCCGCTCATTGGCCGCCGCTTTCCCTCATCCCGCCCCTGGCGGGCGCTTCTCCAGCAGCCATTGGTGAGGTGGCGCGTCAATCAGAGCGGGAGGTGGCCAATGGCGGCGCGCGCCGAGGCGGCCGCTGGAGGGGGCGCGGAGCTCATGAATGGAGCGCGCGCGCCGCGGGTATAAACCGCGCGGCAGGGGCCGCACGCGGCAGCAGAGTGGCGCAGCGGGAGCGTGCTGGGCCCATAACCCAGAGGTCGATGGATCGAAACCATCCTCTGCTAGCATAACTTTTTCCTTCCACACAAGGTTCGTTTTGCCAGTTATTATTTTCTTTATTTGCTGCGTTGGATTCTTAACGCTTCCCTCGTGCTCGTCCAGGCTTGTCTGGCCTGCTGGCGAGCCAGCAGCTGCGTGGGGTTAGGGGTTTCACGTGTGTTACCCCACTCGTGACACTGATAACCGAGACCCCGCCGAGCCATTGCGCGCGTCCCCCTGTGCGTGTCCCCAACCTCTGCCCGTGTCCCCCGAGCGCTGCCATCGCCGCGCAACCCCCGAGTGGCACATCCAGGGTCACCCCCGCGCTGCCGTGGGGCTGCCGTGACCCCTCCGTGGGGCCGAACCTCCCACGGATGTTGGGGGGCCAGAGGTGTCCGAGCCCCTCCGGGTTCCCCAAAACCCCCAAAGCGAAGCGAAGGCTGCGGATCTGCGTGGGGTCAGCGCGGGCTGCGTGGGTCGCGATATCCCCGCACCTTAACGAGTCCCTCGGCTCTCATCGCCCCACGCGTGACCTGGGTGAGACCGGAGCGGGACAAATCCCTCCACACCCCACGGGTGGCAATGTCCCCATGTCCCCACCCCCCCACCCCCGATCCCGGCTGGAATGCCGCTCGGACGGGGGGGGGGTGGCACGGGCAGGAAGGAGTTAATGATAACAGCCCTTTGTGTCACCAGTGGGGGCGGCGAGCCAGGGCTCAGCCCCGCCGCGGGGGGGTCGCGAACGCCGCCACTCTCGCTCCGTGGGCGATGCTGGCCGTGCTGGCCCCGCTGCTGGCCCCGCTGCTGGCCCCGGTAGCGGCGGCGGCCACCACGGCGGCCCCGGCGCTCCCGCTGACCCTCGCCGTGGTCCTGCCCCGCCGCAACCTCACCTACCCGTGGGCTTGGCCGCGCGTGGGTCCCGCCGTCAGCCTGGCCGCCGCCGCCGTCAATGCCCGCCGCGATCTGCTGCCCGGTTTCACCGTGCGCTGGGTGTTCGGCGACAGCGAGGACCGCCACGGGGTCTGCTCCGAAATGGCCGCGCCGCTCGTGGCCGTGGACCTGTGGCTCGCCCACCGCCCCGCCGCCTTCCTCGGGCCGGGCTGCGTCTACTCCGCCGCTCCCGTGGCTCGCTTCACCGGGCACTGGCAGCTGCCGCTGCTCACGGCGGGGGCCGAGGCTCACGGGTTCGACGACAAGAGCGAGGAGTTCCGTCTGACCACCCGCGCCGGTCCGAGCCACCGCAAACTGGGCGAGCTGGGCGTGCGGCTGCACCGGCGCTTCAACTGGACGCGGCGGGCGCTGCTCGTGTACTCGGACGAGCCCGCCGGGGACCGGCCCTATTATTTCGCCGCCGAGGGTCTGTACGTGCAGCTGCCCACCGTGCGCAACCTGACGGTCATGGACGTGGTGTTCCGCGACGGCGGCAACTTCTCCTTCATCATCCACGAGATCAAGGCGAAGGGGCGCGGTGAGTGCGGGCAGCGCCGTGGGGCGGGCGGGGATGGGCATGGGCACGGGGGGCACGGGGCGGGTGCGGCGGCGCTGGGGGGGCACGGCCCCATAGAGGGAGGAACGGCCCCATAGAGGAGTCAGGTCCCCATAGAGGAGGGAACGGCCCCAAGAGGGAAGGTTCCAGAGAGGAACGCCCATAGAGGAGTGCACGGCCCCAAGAGGAGGGAAGGCCCCATAGAGGAGTTCAGAGCCCCATAGAGAGGAACGGCCCCATAGGGATGGACGGCCCCATAGAGGGGAGCCTCATGAGGGAAAGGCCCCATAGAGGGAGAACGGCCCCATAGAGGAGTTCACGGCCCTAAAGAGGGACGGCCCCATAGAGGAGTTCAGGCCCTAAAGGAGTGCACGCCCCAAGAGGAGTGTCCGGCCCCATAGAGGAGGGCACGGCCCCATAGAGGGAGGAACGGCCCCATAAGGAGTACGAGCCCATACAGGATGTGCGGCCCTATAGAGAGAGGGAACGGCCCATAGAGGGGTGACCGGCCCCATAGAGGAGTGTCCGGCCCCATAGAGGAGGGCACGGCCCCATAGAGGGGGGAACGGTCCCATAGAGGAGTACAGAGCCCTACACGGATGTGCGGCCCCATAGAGGAGGGAACGGCCCTATAAGGAGGGAAACGGCCCCTAGAGGAGTTCAGAGCCCATAGAGGAGGGAACGGCCCCATGGGAGTGGCAGAGCCCCTACAGGGGGGCGGCCCCATAGAGGAGGGAACGGTCCCAACAGGGTAACAGGCCCATATAGGAGTCACAGCCCCATAGAGGGTGCACGGCCCATATAGGATGAACGGCCCCATAGAGGAGGGAACGGCCCCATAGAGGAGTTCAGAGCCCCATAGAGGAGGGAACGGCCCCACTGGGGTGGGCACGGCCCCATAGAGGAGGGAACGGTCCCATAGAGGAGTACCCAGCCCCACTGAGTGGGAAGGTGTACCCAGCCCCATAGGGATGCCCAGCCCCACACAGAGCCGTGCCTACGTGCCGGCCCCACTGGGGTGTACCCAGCCCCACTGGGCAGTGCCCAGCCCCATTGGGGTGTACCCAGCCCCATAGGGCAGTGCCCAGCCCCACACCGGTGCCCGTGGCTGTGCCAGCCTTGGCACGCCGTGCTGTGCCCGGGGTGTTGTTGTTCATGGCCATACATGGCTGTGCCCAACTTTACAGGGGTGTTCACAACAGCCGGCCCCGGCTGTGCCCGGCTGTGCCCGCCTGTGCCCGGCCTCACAGGGGGGTTTGTGGGTTCGTGGCTGGCTGGCACAGCTGGGCACAGCTGGGCACAGCTGTATGGGGGCGTTTGCAGCTGTGCCCAGCTGTGCCTGGTTGGATTTCAGGGTTATTCACGGCTGTGCCGAGGTTTCCGTGGGCAGACAGGGCTGTGCTGAGCTCTGCACGGGGATTTCATGGCTGTTCATGGCTGTTCATGGCTGTTCATGTTTTACATGGCTGTTCATGGTTTTACATGGCTGTTCATGATTGTGCACGGTTGTACATGGTTTTACATGGCTGTTCATGGCTGTTCATGGCTGTTCATGGCTGTTCATGGCTGTTCATGATTGTGCACGGCTGTACATGGCTGTACATGCCTGTACATGGCTGTTCATGGCTATACACAGTTGTTCATGGCCGTTCATGGTTGTTCACAGTTGCTCATGGTAACACACTGTTGTTCATGCCTGTTCATGCCTGTTCACGGTTGTTCATGGCTGTTCACAGTTGTTCATGGTCGTTCCTGGTTGTTCATGCCTGTACATGGCTGTTCACAGTTGTTCATGGTTGTTCATGCCTGTACATGGCTGCTCATGGCTGCTCATGGTTGTTTAAGCTTTTTCATACCTGTACACAGTTGTTCATGGTAGCACATGGCTGTTCACGCCTGTACATGGCTGTCCACAGTTGTTCACGGCTGTTCATGGTTGTACATGGTTGTTCATGGTAGCACATGGTTGTTCATGGCTGTTCATGCCTGTTCGTGGTTGTTCACAGTCGTGCCTGGTAGCACACGGTTGTTCATGGCTGTACAGGGTTGTTCATGGTTGTTCATGGCTGTACATGTTTGTTCATGGTTGTACACGGTTGTTCATGGTTATTCATGGCTGTTCATGCCTGTTCACAGCTGCTCACGGTTGTTCATGGCTGTACAGGGTTGTTCATGGTTGTTCATGGCTGTACATGTTTGTTCAGAGTTCTTCATGGCTGTTCATGGCTGTTCATGGTTGTTCCCGGTTGTTCATGCCTGAACGTGGTAGTCCATGGCTGTTCATGCCTGTACATGCTTGTTCATGGCTGTACAGGGTTGTTCATGCCTGTACATACTTGTTCATGGCTGTTCACGGTTGTTCATGATTGTTCATGCCTGTACGTGGTTGTCCGTGATTGTTCACAGCTGTTCATGGTTTTTCATGCCTGTTCATGGTTGTTCACAGTTGTTCATGGCAGCACATGGATGTCCATGGCTGTTCATGGGTTTTTTATGGTTTTTTATGGTTTTTTCATTTTTTTTTTCATGGTTTTTTTCATGGTTTTTTCATGGTTTTTTTCATGGTTTTTTATGGCTTTTTCTTTTTTTTTTATGGTTTTTTTCATGGTTTTTTCATGGTTTTTTCATGGTTTTTTCATGGTTTTTTATGGTTTTTTTATGGTTTTTTTTTATGGTTTTTTTATGTTTTTTTCATGGTTTTTCATGGGTTTTTTCATGGTTTTTTTCATGATTTTTTCATGGTCTTTTTATGGTTTTTTATGGTTTTTTATGGTTTTTCATGGTTTTTTTCATGGTTTTTCATGGTTTTTTATGGTTTTTTCATGGTTTTTTTTTATGGTTTTTTCATGGTTTTTTATGGTTTTTTATGGTTTTTTCATGGTTTTTTATGGTTTTTCATGGTTTTTTCATGGTTTTTTCATGGTTTTTTTCATGTTTTTTTTCATGGTTTTTTTCATGGTTTTTTTCATGGTTTTT
This sequence comes from Zonotrichia leucophrys gambelii, assembly GCF_028769735.1. Classification (NCBI taxonomy): domain Eukaryota; kingdom Metazoa; phylum Chordata; class Aves; order Passeriformes; family Passerellidae; genus Zonotrichia; species Zonotrichia leucophrys. The sequence goes on along the minus strand of NC_088194.1, from coordinate 2,989,638 downwards.
TCATGGTTTTTTTATGGTTTTTTCATGGTTTTTTTCATGGTTTTTTCATGGTTTTTTCACGGTTTTTTATGGTTTTTCATGGCTGTCCACGCCTGCCCACAGCCCCCCCCAGCCTTGCCCCCATATCCCACCCCCCAACACCGCCCCTGCCCCACCCACCCCGGTGTCCCCCCCAAATCTCCGGGCGTTGTCACCAACCCCGAGGGCACCGGGAACCCCAGGGAGGCCCCGGGAACCCCGGGTTTCACCGGGGAGCACCGGGAACACCGAGGGGCACCGGGAACACCGAGGGGCACCGGGAACCCCAGGGAGGCCCCGGGAACCCCGGGTTTCACCGGGGGGCACCGGGGGGCACCGGGATCCCGGGAAAGCACCGGGAGGCACCGGGGGGCACCGGGATCCCGGGGTTTGTCGGTGCGGGCTCGGTCCCGCGGGTGAATTTCGGCTCCCCCGGGGCGGCCACGGCCGGAGGGGCCCCCGGGGTCACGGAGCCGCCGGGAATCCGTCAGGGCCGCGGCGAGGAGGAAACGGAGTCGGGAAAACAGGAAACGGCACCGGGGCTGCGCCCGGGCCAGCGCCGGGCAGGGCGCGGGGGGCGGGACCCCCACACCGGGACCGCCGGGATTTGGGTGGGGGTCTCGGGGCTGTGTCACACAGCAATCAGGGACCCCCAGGATGTGGGGCTGGGGTCTCCCATGGGGTCTTGGGGCTGTGTCACACAATAACCAGAGACCCCCGGGATTGGGGCTGGGGTCTCCCATGGGGTCTCGGGGCTGTGTCACACAATAACCAGAGACCCCCGGGATTGGGGCTGGGGTCTCCCATGGGGTCTCGGGGCTGTGTCCCCCCATTGACCTGGAACTCCATGATTTGGGTGGGGGTCTCGGGGCTGTCACACAATAATGAGAGACCCCCAAAACTGGGGCTGGGGTCTCCCATGGGGTCTTGGGGCTGTGTCACACAATAACCAGAGACCCCCGGGATTGGGGCTGGGGTCTCCAGGGGTGTTCCCAGGGGGTCTCGGGGCTGTGTCCCCCAATAACCCGGGATTTGGGTGGGGGTCTCGGGGCTGTGTCCCCCAATAACCCGGGACCCCGGGGATTTGGGTGGGGGTCTCTTTGCTGTATTTGGGTGGGGGTCTCTTTGCTGTATTTGGGTGGGGGTCTCGGGGCTGTGTCCCTCAATAACCAGGGACCCCCAGGATTTGGGTGGGGGTCTCGGGGCTGTGTCCCCCAATAACCCGGCACCCCGGGGATTTGGGTGGGGGTCTCGGTGCCATCCCCCTTTTCCCAGTTGTGTACCTGTGCTGCCCCGGACACGCTGCGGGAGCTGCTGCTGCAGCCGGGGCTGTGTCCCCCAATAACCCGGGATTTGGGTGGGGGTCTCTTTGCTGTATTTGGGTGGGGGTCTCAGCGCCATCCCCCCCCACATTGGTGTACATTTGCTGCGCCCCGGACACGCTGCGGGCGCTGCTGCTGCAGCCGGGGCTGTGTCCCCCAATAACCCGGCACCCCAGGATTTGAGTGGGGGTCTCTTTGCTGTATTTGGGTGGGGGTCTCGGGGCTGTGTCCCCCAATAACCCGGGATTTGGGTGGGGGTCTCGGGGCTGTGTCCCCCAATAACCCGGGATTTGGGTGGGGGTCTCGGTGCTGTATTTGGGTGGGGGTCTCTTTGCTGTATTTGGGTGGGGGTCTCTTTGCTGTATTTGGGTGGGGGTCTCAGCGCCATCCCCCTTTTCCCAGTTGTGTACCTGTGCTGCCCTGGACACGCTGCGGGCGCTGCTGCTGCAGCCGGGGCTGTGTCCCCCAATAACCCGGGATTTGGGTGGGGGTCTCGGTGCTGTATTTGGGTGGGGGTCTCGGGGCTGTATTTGGGTGGGGGTCTCAGCGCCATCCCCCCCCCACAGTGGTGTACATTTGCTGCGCCCCGGACACGCTGCGGGCGCTGCTGCTGCAGGCGGAGCGCGCGGGGCTCACGGGCGGCGATTTCGCCTTTTTCTACATCGACACCTTCGGGGCGAGCCTGCAGGGCCGCGGCTTCCCCGAACCGCAACGGCCCTGGAAACGCGGGGACAGCGACGATGCCCGAGCCCGCCGAGCCTTCCAGGTGAGCACCGGGGGCACCCACAGCGACGGGCGGGCAGGGAAATGCCCAGGTGAGCGGGGGGCACGGACAGGTGGGCATGGGGGCATAGCCAGGTGGGCAGGGGAATGCCCAGGTGAGCGGGGGGCACGGACAGGTGGGCATGGGGGCATAGCCAGGTGGGCAGGGAAATGCCCAGGTGAGCGGGGGTACGGACAGGTGGGCATGGGGGCATAGCCAGGCGGGCAGGGAAATGCCCAGGTGAGCGGGGGGCACAGAGAGGTGGGCATGGGGGCATAGCCAGGTGGGCAGGGAAATGCCCAGGTGAGCGGGGGGCATAGCCAGGTGGGCGGGACATGGACAGGAGAGTGGAGGGGCGCGGACAGGTGGGCAGGGGAATGCCCAGGGGAAGGGACACACACAGGTGGGCACAGATGTCCTCAGGTGGGCAGTGAAATGCCCAGGTGGGCACAGGGACACCCCCGGGTGGGCACAGGGACACAGCCAGGTGGGCACTGACGGCCCCAGGTGAGCAGGGAAATGCCCAGGAGGGCAGGGACATGCCCAGGTGAGCACGGGGGCACGGCCAGGTGGGCATGGGGGCATAGCCAGGTGGGCGGGGACATGGACAGGTGAGCGGAGGGGCACGGACAGGTGGGCAGGGGAATGCCCAGGGGGGCAGGGACACACACACAGGTGGGCACAGGGACACCCCCGGGTGGGCACAGGGAGGGCATCCAGGTGGGCACTGATGGCCCCAGGTGAGCAGGGAAATGCCCAGGAGGGCAGGGACATGGACAGGTGAGCACGGGGGCATGGCCAGGTGGGCACAGATGGTTCCTGGTGGGCAGAGATGGCCCCAGGTGGGCAGGGGGCATGGCCAGGTGGGCAGGGAGAGGTGGGCACGTGGATACACCCAGGTGGGCAGGAAATGTCCAGGTGGGCAGGGGGCACGGCCAGGTGGGCACGGCGACAGTCAGAGGTGAGCACGGCCTGCCCAGGTGGGCACGGGGGATGCAGCCAGGTGGGCACAGGGACATAACTAGATGGGCAGGGGCACGGCCAAGTGAGCAGGGACACACCTAGGTGGGCACAGATGGTTCCAGGTGGGCACAGATGGTTCCAGGTGGGCACAGATGGTTCTAGGTGGGCACGGGGCACCCCCAGGTGGGCACGGGACACCCCCAGGTGGGCACAGGGCACCCCCAGGTGGGCACGGGGCACCCCCAGGTGTGCCCAGCCCCGTCCCCGTGTGTCCCCAGGCCGTGACCATCATCACGTACGCGGAGCCGCAGAACGCCGAGTACCGACCGTTCCTGCAGAGGCTGCACCGGGAGGCCCGGGAGAGATTCAACAGCTCCCTGCAGGACGGGCTGGTGAGGGACACTGGGGACATTGGGGACACTGAGGGGACAATGGGGACATTGGGGACAATGGGGACATTGGGGACAATGGGGACACTGAGGGGACATTGGGGACAATGGGGACACTGAGGGGACATTGGCCACAGGGAGAGATTCAACAGCTCCCTGCAGGACGGGCTGGTGAGGGACAGAGGGGACACTGAGGGGACAATGGGACACTGAGGGGACATTGGGGACAATGGGGACATGAGGGACAATGGGGACACTGAGGGGACATTGGGGACAATGGGACACTGAGGGGACATTGGGGACACTGAGGGGACACTGAGGGGACACTGAGGGGACATTGGGGACAATGGGACACTGAGGGGACATTGGGGACATTGGGGATATTGGGGACATTGGGGACACTGAGGGGACAATGGGGACAATGGGGACATTGGGGACACTGAGGGGACACTGAGGGGACAATGGGGACATTGGGGACACTGAGGGGACATTGGGACTATGGGGATATGGGGACACTGAGGGACATTGGGACACTGAGGGACACTGAGGGGACAATGGGGACATTGGGGACACTGAGGGGACACTGAGGGGACAGCAGGGACACTGAGGGGACATTGGGGACAATGGGGACACTGAAGGGACATTGGGGACACTGAGGGGACATTGGGGACACTGAGGGGACACTGGGAGGGGACACCAGGGGGACACAGCATCAATCTGGAGCTATCAGGGGAACACAGGATGGGTCTGGGGATGGGGACCCCCGGCTGTGCCCTGTCCCCTCGAGCTGTCACCGTGTCCCCAGATGAATTCCCTGTCCAGATGAATTCCCTGTCCCCAGATGAATCCATGAATTCCCTGTCCCCACATGAATTCCCTGTCCCCACATGAATTTCATGTCCAGATGAATTTGGTGTCCCCAGACGATTTTCATGTCCCCAGATGAATTCCCTGTCCCCAGATGAATTCCCTGTCCCCACATGAATTCCCTGTCCCCAGATGAATGTCATCGCCGCCGCCTTCCATGACGGGGTGCTGCTCTGGGCCCAGGCGCTCAACGAGACCCTGGAGCGCGGCGGCTCCGTCAGCGACGCCTCGGCCGTCACCCGCCAGATGTGGAACCGAACCTTCTACGGTGAGACCCGACCTGGACCCTCCCGAACCTTCCCGAACCTTCCTGAACCCATCAGGACCCTCCCGGACCTGCTCGGACCTTCCCGGTCCCTCCCGAACCTTCCCGGACCCTCCCGAACCTTCCTGAACCCATCGGGACCCTCCCGGTCCCACCCGGACATTCCCGAACCTTCCCCGATCCCTCCCGAACCTTCCCCGATCCCTCCCGAATCTTCCCGATCCCTCCCGGACATTCCCGATCCTCCCGGACATTCCCGATCCCTCCCGGACCTTCCCGATCCCTCCGATCCTTCCCGATCCTCCCGAACCTTCCCGATCCCTCCCGGACATTCCCGACCTTCCCGATCCTTCCCGGACCCTCCCGATCCCTCCCGAACCTTCCCCGATCCCTCCCGATCCCTCCCGAACCTTCCCGATCCTTCCCGATCCTTCCCGAACCCATCGGGACCCACCCGGACCCTCCCCGGACCCCTCCCCATCCTGTCCTTGTCCCCAGCCCTGTCCCCCTCCCAGGACAGAGATTTTGGGGACTGGGATCCCCCCCCAGCCCCACTCCCAGGTGAGATTTTGGGCTTGGACCCCCGTTTTGAGTCCCCCAATCCCCCCACGCCCCCTCCCCAGGTGTCACCCACCCAGCCCCAATCCCAGGTGAGATTTTGGGGCTTGGACCCCGTTTTGAGCCCTCAATCCCCCCACGCCCCTCCCCAGGTGTCACCCACCCAGCCCCATTCCCAGGTGAGATTTCAGGGACTGAACCCCCCCTTTGAGCCCCCCCAAGCCCCCCACGTCCCTCCCCAGGTGTCACCCACCCAGCCCATTCCCAGGTGAGATTTTGGGGACTGAACCCCCCCTTTGAGTCCCCCCAAGCCCCTGACGCCCCCTCCCCAGGTGTCACCCACCCAGCCCCAATCCCAGGTGAGATTTTGGGGCTCGGACCCCCCCAAGCCCCACTCCCAGGGGGATTTTGGGGATCAGAGCCCCCCGGAGGGCCCCCCAGCCCCTCACCCTCCCCAGGGTGATATTTTGGGGATCAAAGCCCCCCCCCCCCCAAGCCCCTGACGCCCCCTCCCCAGGTGTCACCTGCCCATCCCCATCCCAGGTGAGATTTTGGGGCTCAGAGCCCCCCAAGCCCCACTCCCAGGTGATATTTTGGGGATTTTGGGGCTCAGAGCCCCCCTTTAAAGCCCCCCCAAGCCCCTGACGCCCCCTCCCCAGGTGCCACCTGCCCAGCCCCACTCCCAGGTGAGATTTTGGGGCTCAGACCCCCCTTTTTGAGCCCCCCACGCCCCCTCCCAGGTGTCACCTCCCAGCCCCACTCCCAGGTGAGATTTTGGGGCTCAGACCCCCCTTTTTGAGCCCCCCACGCCCCCTCCCCAGGCGTCACCGGCTTCCTGAAGATCGACGAGCAGGGCGACCGCGAGAGCGATTACTCCCTGTGGGACATGGACCCCGAGCTGGGCGAGTTCCAGGTGAGCCCCCAGACCCACGGGGGGTGTCCTGACCGGGGGATGGGTCTGGGGGCTTCCCCCCACCCACTCCCCACCCCCCGCACCCCACAGATCGTGGCCAACTACAACGGCACCACCAAGGAGATCCAGATGGTGCCGGGCAGGGATTTCCACTGGCCGGGCAGCTCGGTGCCCGCCGATGTCCCTCCCTGCGGCTTCGAGGGCACCGACCCGCGCTGCCGCAAAGGTGAGGGGGGGTCCCAGCCCCGAGACCCCCGCCCGACCCCCAGATCGGGTCCTGATTGTCCCCTCCTGTCCCCGCAGCCTCGCTGTCCACGCTGGAGGTGCTGTCGCTGGTGGTGAGCCTGATGCTCATGGCCATCACCGTCACCTCCTTCTTCATCTGCAGGTTTGGGGGGGTCCGGGGGGTCCGGGGGGGTTTGGGGGTGTGGGGAGGGGTCTCACGGAGCCCCCAATGGGTGCAGGAAGCTGCAGCTGGAGAAGGAGCTGGCGGCGGAGCTGTGGAGGGTGCGCTGGGAGGATCTGCAGATGAGCAGCCTGGAGAAACACCTGAGGAGCGCGGGCAGCAGGATGACGCTGTCGCTGGTGGGGAACCGGGGAGATAACGGGGGGATAACGGGGGGAACCGGGGGAACCCGGACCGGGGAAACCGGGGGATAACGGGGGGGATAACGGGGAAACCGGACCGGGGAAACCGGGGAGATAACGGGGGGAACCGGGGGAACCCGGACCGGGGAAACCGGGGAGATAACGGGGGGATAACGGGGGGAACCGGACCGGGGAAACCGGGGAGATAACGGGGGGATAACGGGGGGAACCGGACCGGGGAAACCGGGGCAGCAAACTGACGCTGTCACTGGTGGGGAACTGGGGAAACCGGGGGGATAACGGAGGGATAACGGGGGGATAACGGGGGGAACCGGGACCAGGGGAACCGGGGCAGCAAACTGACCCTGTCCCTGGTGGGGAACGGGACCGGGGGAACCGGGGAAACGGGACCGGGGTAAGAACGGGGACCGGGGTCGCCCCACAGCCCCGGGACCGGGGGTTTTGGGGACCGGGGGTTTTGGGGACCGGGCCCCCCCCAGCCCCTCCGGGTCTCTCTCTGGGCGGTTCGGGGTCGGTTCCCGTTCTCACCCCGCACCCACCCCGGGCACAGCGAGGCTCCAACTACGGCTCGCTGCTCACGGCCGAGGGGCAGCTCCAGGTGTACGCCAAGACCGCCTACTACAAGGTACGGGGAGGGGACAGCATCGGGACCCCTCCCACGGCGTCACCACCGTGTCACCACCCCGGTGTCACCGTGTCACCACCCCCGGTGTCACCGTGTCACCACCCCCGGTGTCCCACCCCCGGTGTGACCGTGTCCCCACTGTGTCCCCACTGTGTCCCCACTGTGTCCCCATCCCGGTGTCACCGTGTCACCACCCCCGGTGTCACCGTGTCCCCACCCCGGTGTCACCGTGTCCCCACTGTGTCACTGTGTCCCCATCCCGGTGTCCCCACTGTGTCCCCACCCCCGGTGTCACCGTGTCCCCATCCCGGTGTCACCGTGTCCCCACTGTGTCACCGTGTCACCACCCCCGGTGTCACTGTGTCCCCATCCCGGTGTCACCGTGTCCCCATCCCGGTGTCCCCACCGTGTCACCACCCCGGTGTCACCGTGTCCCCATCCCGGTGTCCCCACCGTGTCCCCATCCCGGTGTCACCGTGTCCCCACTGTGTCACCGTGTCACCACCCCCGGTGTCCCCACTGTGTCCCCACCGTGTCCCCACCGTGTCCCCACCCCGGTGTCCCCACTGTGTCACCCCCCGGTGTCACCGTGTCCCCACTGTGTCCCCATCGTGTCCCCACCGTGTCCCCATCCCGGTGTCCCCACCGTGTCCCCATCCCGGTGTCACCGTGTCCCACTGTGTCCCCACTGTGTCCCCACTGTGTCACTGTGTCCCCACCGTGTCCCCATCCCGGTGTCCCCACCGTGTCCCCACCCCGGTGTCACCGTGTCCCCATCCCGGTGTCACCGTGTCCCCATCCTGGTGTTACCGTGTCCCCACTGTGTCACCGTGTCACCACCCCCGGTGTCACCGTGTCCCCATCCCGGTGTCACTGTGTCCCCATCCCGGTGTCCCCACCGTGTCACCACCCCGGTGTCACCGTGTCACCACCCCCGGTGTCCCCACTGTGTCCCCACCGTGTCCCCACCGTGTCCCCACCCCGGTGTCCCCGCAGGGTAACCTGGTGGCCGTCAAGCACGTGAACCGCAAACGCATCGAGCTGACCCGCAAGGTGCTGTTCGAGCTCAAACACGTACGTGAAAACCGCGGGGGGGGACACCGGGATGTGACACCGGGCACCACCGGCAGGGAGGACACACGGCGGGGGGACCCCCCCACCCACCCGTGCCCGGTGTCCCCGGTGTCCCCGGTAGATGCGGGACGTGCAGAACGAGCACCTGACGCGGTTCATCGGCGCCTGCACCGACCCGCCCAACATCTGCATCCTCACCGAGTACTGCCCGCGGGGCAGCCTGCAGGTACCGGGAACGGCACCGGGAACGGCACCGGGAGCCTCCGGGGATGCACCGGGATGGGACCGGGACAGGACTGGGATGGGACTGGGAGCCTCCCGGGCTGCTCCGGCACCGGGGGGGCACCGGGAGCTTCCGGGGATGCACCGGGACTGCGAGGGCACCAGGATGGGACCGGGACAGGACTGGGATGGGATTGGGAGCCTCCGGGCTGCTCCGGCACCGGGAGCCTCCGGGGATGCACCGGGATGGGACCGGGACAGGACTGGGATGGGACTGGGAGCCTCCCGGGCTGCTCCGGCACCGGGGGGGCACCGGGAGCTTCCGGGGATGCTCCAGGACCGGCACCGGGAGCCTCTGGGGCTGTGACGGGACCGGGATGGGACCGGGAGTCTCTGGGGCTGCATCAGGACCGGATGGGACGGGAGTCTCTGCGGCTGCATCAGGACCGGGGAGCACGGAGCTTCCGGGGATGCTCCAGGACCGGCACCGGGAGCCTCTGGGGCTGTGACGGGACCGGGATGGGACCGGGAGAGCACCGGGAGCCCGTCCCGATCCCTGCCCTCACCCCCCATCCCGTCCCCAGGACATCCTGGAGAACGAGAGCATCACCCTGGACTGGATGTTCCGCTACTCCCTCACCAACGACATCGTCAAGGTACCGGGGACGGTCCCGGGGGTCCCCCCATGACACAGAATCCCCCCATCCCATAGAAATCCCCCCCATTCCACAGGGATCCCCCATCCTACAGGGGTCCCCACCCCACAGGAACCCCCATCCCATAGAAATCCCCTATTCCACAGGGGTCCCAATCCCATAGGAATCCCCCATCCCATAGAAATCCCCCCATTCCATAGAAATCTCACATCCCACAGATTGTGGGTGTCCCCATCCACAGGAATCCTCCACCCTAGAGAAATCCCCATCCCATAGGAACCCCACCCACAGAATCCCATATCCACAGATCTTCCCCCCCACCCCAGAGGTCTCCTCCACCCCATAAGAATCCCCATCCCATAGAAATCCCCCATCCCATAGAAATCCCCATCTCACAGGGATCCCATATCCCACAGATCTCCCCTGTCCCATAGAAATCCCCCATCCCAAAGGGCATCCCCCATCCCATAGAAATCCAGAAATCCCCCACCCCAAAGGGGTCCCCATCCCATGAGTGTCCCCCATCCCACAGAAATCCCCCCCATTCCACAGGGATCCCCCATCCTACAGGGGTCCCCACCCCACAGGAACCCCCATCCCATAGAAATCCCCTATTCCACAGGGGTCCCCAATCCCACAGGAATCCCCCATCCCATAGAAATCCCCTATTCCACAGGGTCCCATCCCAAGGAATCCCCCATCCCATAGAAATCCCCTATTCCACAGGGGTCCTCACCCCACAGGAATCCTTCACCCCATAGAAATCCCCCATCCCACAGGAATCCCCCACCCAAGAGGACCCCCATCCTATGGGCACCCCCCATCCCACAGATCTTCCCCCCCCACCCCAGAGGTCTCCTCCACCCCATAGGAATCCCCTCCCCACAAGGATCCCCCATCCCATAGAAATCCCCCACCCCACAGGAATCCCCCACCCCACAGATCTCCCCATCCCCATCCATAGGAATCCTGTGTCCTACAGGGGTCCTCCATCCCACAGGGGTCCTCATCCTGTAGAAATCCCACAGATTTCCCCATCCCAAACGGGTCCCCATCCCATAGAAACCCCACATCCCCACAGGAACCCCCATCCCATAGAATGCCCCACCCTATAGACATCCCCCACCCCACGGATCTCTCCCACCCCACAGGAATCCTGTGTCCTACAGGGGTCCTCCATCCATCCTGTAGAAATCCCACAGATTTCCCCATCCCAAACGGGTCCCCATCCCATAGAAATCCCACATCCCCACAGGACCCCCATCCCATAGAAATCCCCACCCACGGATCTCTCCCACCCCACGGATCTCTCCCACCCCACAGGAATCCCCTATCCCATAGGAATCCTGTGTCCTACAGGGGTCCTCCCTCCATCCTGTAGAAATCCCACAGATTTCCCCATCCCAAAAGGGTCCCCATCCCATAGAAACCCCACATCCCCACAGGAACCCCCATCCCATAGAATGCCCCACCCTATGGACATCCCCCATCCCATAGAAATCCCCCACCCCACGGATCTCTCCCACCCCACAGGAATCCCCTATCCCACAGGAATCCTGTGTCCTACAGGGGTCCTCCATCCATCCTGTAAAATCCCACCGATTTCCCCATCCCATAGAATGCCTCACCCTATGGACATCCATCCATCCTGTAGAAATCCCACAGATTTCCCCATCCCAAAAGGGTCCCCATCCCCTAGAATGCCTCACCCTATGGACATCCCCCATCCCACAGAAATCCCACATCCCCACAGGAACCCCCATCCCATAGAATGCCTCACCCTATGGACATCCCCCATCCCATAGAAATCCCACATCCCATAGAGTCACCCATCCCACAGGGGTCCCCATCCGATAGAAACCCCACATCTCTCCCCATCCCATAGAAATCCCCCACCCCACATCTCTCCCCCGACGCCCCCGTGCCCTTTTAGGGGATGCAGTTCCTGCACAGCGGCGTCATCGTGTCCCACGGCAACCTCAAGTCCTCCAACTGCGTGGTGGACTCGCGCTTCGTGCTCAAGATCACCGACTACGGCCTGGAGAGCTTCCGCGCGTGCCCCGACGGCGACGGCGACACCCACGCGCTCTTCGCCAGTGAGGCCCCAAAAAACGCGTCCCCAACCCCCCAAAAAACGTCCCCAAAGTGTCCCCGGAGTGTCCCTGACGGGGTCCCCGTGCCGCAGAGAAGCTGTGGACGGCGCCGGAGCTGCTGCGCATGGAGGAGCCGCCGGCGCGGGGCACGCAGAAAGGCGACGTCTACAGCTTCGGCATCATCCTGCAGGAGATCGCGCTGCGCTGCGGCGTCTTCTACGTGGAGGGCGTGGAGCTCAGCCCCAAAGGTCGGCGGGGACAGGGGACGCTCAGGGGACACTCTGGGGACACCCAGAGGGGTGGCCGGAGAGGATGGTGGGGTCTGGAGGTGTTTGTGGGTGGTTGGAACTGTTGATCCATTCTTGGAGGTGTTTGTGGGTGGTTGGAAGTGTTGGTGGGTTCTTGGAGGTGTTTGTGGGTGGTTGGAACTGTTGATCCATTCTTGGAGGTGTTTGTGGGTGGTTGGAAGTGTTGGTGGGCTCTTGGGTGATCCATTGATCCATTCTTGGATGATCAGTTGATCCATTCTTGGGTGGTCCATTGATCCGTTCATGGGTGCTTGGAATCATTGATGGCTCTTGGACAATCCATGGATCCATTCTTGGATGTGTTCTTGATATGTTGGAACCATGGATGGGTTCTTGGGTGATCCATTGATGGGTTGGAACCGTTGGTGGGTTCTTGGGTGATCCATTGATCCAGTCTTGGATGTTTTGATGGGTTCTTGGATGATCCATTGATGGGTTGGAACCATGGATGGGTTCTTGGGTGATCCATTGATCCATTGATGGGTTCTTGGATGATCCATTGATGGGTTCTTGGATGATCCATTGGATGATCCATTGATGGGTTGGAACCATTGGTGGGTTCTTGGGTGATTGATCCAATCTTGGAGGTGTTCATGGGTGGTTGGAACCATTGATGGGTTCTTGGAGCTGGTGATGAGTTACTGGGCTGGCCAACGGGTTCTTGGACCCATGGATGGGTTCTTGGACCTTCTGATGACTTCCTGGACTGGCCAATAGGATTTTGCATCCTCAGAAGGGCTCCTGGACCCACAGATGGGTTCTAGGACCTGCTGATGAGTAACTGGACTGGCCAATGGGTTCTTGAACCCATGAATGGGTTCTTGGACTTTCTCATGAGTTACTGGATTGACCAATAGGTTCCTGGACCCTCAGATGGGTTCTTGGACCCTCAGATGGGTTCTTGGACCCCCGTTTGGGTTCCTGGACCCTCAGACGGGTTCTTGGACCCTCAGATGGGTTCTTGGACCCTCAGACGGGTTCTTGGACCCCCGTTTGGGTTCCTGGACCCTCTGTTGAGCCCCGGTGGGTGACGGGTCCCCGATCCCCCAGAGATCATCGAGCGGGTGAAGAGCGGCGAGCGGCCGAGCTTCCGGCCCTCGGCCAACGTGGGGTGCCACCTGGAGGAGCTGGGGCAGCTGATGCAGCACTGCTGGGCCGAGGACGTCCTGGAGCGCCCCGACTTCAACCAGATCCGCGTCCAGCTCCGCAAGTTCAACAGGTGCCACCAGGGACCCCTGGAGAGGGCCCCTGGGTGGGTGGTGACCATCAGAAAGGGTCCTCAGATGAGGGGTGGCATCCAGAGAGGGTTCCTGAGTAGGTGGTGACCCCAAGGAAGAGTCCCCAGTTGAGGGGTGGCCTCCAGAGAGGGTCCCTGGGTGAGGGGTGACCCCCAAAAAGGGTTCCTGGGTGGGTGGTGACCATCAGAAAGGGTCCTCAGATGAGGGGTGGCATCCAGAGAGGGTTCCTGAGTAGGTGGTGACCCCAAGGAAGAGTCCCCAGTTGAGGGGTGGCCTCCAGAGAGGGTCCCTGGGTGAGGGGTGACCCCCAAAAAGGGTTCCTGGGTGGGTGGTGACCATCAGAAAGGGTCCCCAGATGAGGGGTGACATCCAGAGAGGGTCCCTGGGTGGGAGGTGACCTCCAAAAAGAATCCCGAGATGAGGGATGACATCCAGAGAGGATTTTGAGGTGGGAGGTGACCCCTGAAAAGAGTCCATGGATGGGAGATGACCCCTGAAAATGGTCCATGGGTGGGAGATGACTCCCAAAAAGGGTCCTGAGATGGAAGATGACCCCCAAAAAGAGTCCCTAGATGGGAGGTAACCTTCAAAAAGAGTCTGTGGGTGGGAGATGACCTCCAAAAAGATCCCCCAGCTGGGAGGTGACCCCTGAAAAAGGTCCCCAGATGTGAGGTGACACCCTAAAATGGTCCATGGGTGGGAGGTGACCCCCAAAAAGAGTCCCCAGATGAGGGATGACATCCAGAGAGGATTTTGAGGCGGGAGGTGACCCCCGAAATGAGTCCATGGGTGGGAGGTGACCCCTGAAAAGGGTCCAGGGGTGGGAGATGACCCCCAAAAGAGTCCCCATGTGCGAGCTGACCCCGTCCCCGCAGGGAGAGCAGCACCAACATCCTGGACAACCTGCTGTCCCGCATGGAGCAGTACGCCAACAACCTGGAGGAGCTGGTGGAGGAGCGCACCCAGGCCTACCTGGAGGAGAAGCGCAAGGCCGAGGCCCTGCTCTACCAGATCCTGCCCCAGTGAGCTCCGGGGGGCTCTGGGGGTCCCGGGGGGCTCTGGGGGTCCCGGGTGGCTCTGAGAGGGTGGTGCCCGCCCTGACCCAGCCCCGCTGTCCCCAGCTCGGTGGCGGAGCAGCTCAAGAGGGGCGAGACGGTGCAGGCCGAGGCCTTCGACAGCGTCACCATCTACTTCAGCGACATCGTGGGCTTCACGGCGCTCTCGGCGCAGAGCACGCCCATGCAGGTGGTGACGCTGCTCAACGACCTCTACACCTGCTTTGATGCCATCATCGACAACTTCGACGTCTACAAGGTGAGGGGACACCCTGGGGACATTTAGGGACAGGTAGGGACACCTGGGATGTGTTGGACCTGCTCTACACCTGCTTTGATGCCATCATTGACAACTTCGATGTCTACAAGGTGAGGGGACACCCTGGGGACACCTTGGGGACAGGTAGGGACATGTTGGACCTGCTCAATGACCTCTACACCTGCTCATCGACAACTTCGATGTCTACAAGGTGAGGGGACACCTTGGGACACCTTGGGGACACCTTGGGGACAGGTAGGGACAGGTAGGGACATGCTCAACACGCTCAACATTGGCCATGCTCAATGACTTTGACGCCATCATCGGCAATTTTGGTGTCTACAAGGTGAGGGGACACCCTGGGGACACCCTGGGGACATTTAGGGACAGGTAGGGACACCTGGGATGTGTTGGACATGCTCAATGATGTCTACACCTGCTTTGATGCCATCATCGACAACTTCGATGTCTACAAGGTGAGGGGACACCCTGGGGACAGGTAGGGACAGGTAGGGACACCTGGGATGTGTTGGACATGCTCTACACCTGCTTTGATGCCATCATTGACAACTTCGATGTCTATAAGGTGAGGGGACACCCTGGGGACACCTTGGGGACAGGTAGGGACATGTTGGACGGACCTGCTCAACGACCTCTTCATCTGCTCATTGACAACTTTGATGTCTACAAGGTGAGGGGACACCTTGGGGACACCTTGGGGACACTTAGGGACAGGTAGGGACATGCTCAACATGCTCAACATTGGCCATGCTCAATGACTTTGACGCCATCATCGGCAATTTTGGTGTCTACAAGGTGAGGGGACACCCTGGGGACATTTAGGGACAGGTAGGGATACACTCAACACGCTCAACGTGCAGAATTCCTGGGGCTGGTCCCTTCCTTCCTGGGATCATTCCCTGAGGAATTCCCGGGGCTGGTCCCTCCCCTCCCGGGGCTGTTCCCTGTGGAATTCCCGGTATTCGCGGCGCTTGTCCCGTTGTCCCGGCGGGGCCGTTCCCTGCAGAATTCACAGAGCGTTCCTTCCCTTCCCTTCCCTTCCCTTCCCTTCCCTTCCCTTCCCTTCCCTTCCCTTCCCTTCCCTTCCCTTCCCTTCCCTTCCCTTCCCTTCCCTTCCCTTCCCTTCCCTTCCCTTCCCTTCCCTTCCCTTCCCTTCCCTTCCCTTCCCTTCCCTTCCCTTCCCTTCCCTTCCCTTCCCTTCCCCGGGGCCGTTCCCTGTGGAATTTCCGGAATTCCCGTTGTCCTGCGGGGCCGTTCCCCGCCGAATTCCTGGGGCTGGTCCCTCCCGTTCCCCGCGGAATTCCCGGGATTCCCAGTGCTTGTCCCGTTGTCCCTTCCCCGCGGAATTCCCGGGGCAGTTTCCTGTGGAATTCCCAAAATTCCCGGGGCCGTTCCCTGCGGAATTCCAGGAATTCACGTTGTTCTCCCGTTGTCCCGCGGGGGCCGTTCCCTGTGGAATTCCCGGGGCCGTTCCCTCCCTTCTCGGGGCCGTTCCCTGTGGAATTCCTGGAATTCCCGTTGTTCTCCCGCGGGGCCGTTCCCCACGAAATCCCCGGGGCCGTTCCCGTTGTCCTGCGGGGCCCGTTCCCTGGGGAATTCCCGGGGCCGTTCCCCGTGAAATTACCGGGACTGATCTTTCCTATCCCGGGGCCGTTAACTGTGGAATTCCCGGTGCCGTTCCCTCCTGTTCCCCGCGGAATTCCCGGGGCCGTTCCCGGCGAAATTACCGGGACTGGTCTTTCCTATCCCGGGGCCGTTAACTGTGGAATTCCCGGTGCCGTTCCCTCCTGTTCCCCGCGGAATTCCCGGGGCCGTTCCCCGCGAAATTCCCGGGACTGATCTTTCCTATCCCGGGGCCGTTAACTGTGGAATTCCCGGTGCCGTTCCTTCCTGTTCCCCGCGGAACTCCCGGGGCCGTTCCCCGCGGAATTCCCGGGGCCGTTCCCTCCTGTTCCCAGCGGAATTCCCGGGGCCGTTCCCCGCGAAATTACCGGGACTGGTCTTTCCTATCCCGGGGCCGTTAACTGTGGAATTCCCGGTGCCGTTCCTTCCTGTTCCCCGCGGAACTCCCGGGGCCGTTCCCTATGGAATTCCCGGTATTCCCGTGGCTCATCCCGCCGCAGGTGGAGACCATCGGCGACGCGTACATGGTGGTGTCGGGGCTGCCGGTGCGCAACGGGAAGCTGCACGCGCGGGAGGTGGCGCGGATGGCGCTGGCGCTGCTGGAGGCCGTGCGCTCGTTCCGCATCCGCCACCGGCCCCGGGAGCGGCTGGAGCTGCGCATCGGCATCCACACCGGTGGGGATGAACGGGAACAACGGGAGTGGGAATGGGAAGGAAATGGGAATGGGAATGGGGAATGGGCATCGCATCCCCACCGGCTGGGGCTGCAGCACACACGGGGATAACGGGAACAACGGGGAAAAAGGGAGATGGGAATGGGAATGGGAACGGGGAACGGGCATCGGCATCCACACCGGTGGGGAGGAACGGAACAACGGGAAAAACGGGAATGGGAATGGGAAAAATGGATGGAATGGGAATGGGAAATGGGAACGGGAAACGGGCATCGGCATCCACACCGGTGGGGATGAACGGGAACAACGGGAAAAACGGGAATGGGAACGGGGAACGGGCATCGGCATCCACACCGGTGGGGATGAACGGGAACAACGGGAAAAACGGGAATGGGAATGGGATTGGGAATGGGAATGGGAACGGGGAACAGCATCCGCCACCGGCCCCGGGAGCGCCTGGAGCATCCACACCGGTGGGAATGAACGGGAACGAACGGGAAAATGGGTGGGAACGGGAAAATGGGATTGGAATGGGAATGGGAAGGGCATCGGCATCCACACCGGTGGGATGAACGGGAATAACGGGAAAAACGGAGGAATGGAGAAATGGGAAATGGAATGGAACGGGATGGCATCCACACGGTGGGATAACGGACAACGGAAAAACGGAATGGGATGGAGAAATGGGATGGGAATGGGAATGGGGAACGGCATCAGCATCCGCCACCGGCCCCGGGAGCAGCTGGAGCTGCCATCGGCATCCACACCGGTGGGGATGAACGGGAATGGGAACGGGAAAAATGGGTTGGGAATGGGAACGGGAATGGGAACGGGGAATGGGCATCGGCATCCACACCGGTGGGATGAACGGGAACAACGGGAACAACGGAATGGGAATGGGAGAAATGGGATTGGGAATGGGAATGGGAATGGGAACGGGGAACGGGCATCGTATCCCACACCGTGGGATGAACGGAACAACGGAAACGGGAATGGGAACGGGAATGGGAACGGGGAACGGCATCGGCATCCACACCGGTGGGGATGAACGGGAACAACGGGAATGAAAATGGGAAAAATGGGATTGGGAATGGGAGATGGGAACGGGGGAATGGGCATTGGCATCCACACGGTGGGGATGAACGGAACAACGGGAAAAACGGGAATGGGAACGGGAATGGGATGGAGGGAACGGGCATCGGCATCCACACCGTGGTGGATGAACGGGAACAACGGGAAAAACGGGAATGGGAAAATGGGAATGGGAAATGGGGAATGGGGGAATGGGCAATCGACATCCGGCCAACCAGCCCTGGGAGCGCATGGAATGCACATTGGCATCCACACCGGTGGGATGAACGGAAACGGGAAAACGGGAACGGGAACGGAAAAATGGGAATGGGATGGGAATGGGAAAGGGAACGGGGAACGGGCATCGGTATCCACACGTGGTGGAAATGGGAACAGGGAAAATGGAACGGGAACGGAAAATGGGATGGAATGGAATGGGGAATGGGAATCAGCATCGACATGCCCAGGGACGGGAACGGGCATAGGCTCAACGGTGGGATAACGGAATGGGAAGGGAAAATGGGATTGGGAAAATGGATTGGGAATGGGAACGGGGAAAGCATCGCACTGGCCGGGAGCGCCTGGAGCATCCACACCGGTGGGAATGAACGGGAACAATGGGAAAAATGGGATTGGGAAATGGGAATGGGATTGGGAATGGGAACTGGGAAATGGGAATGAGGAATGGGCATTGGTATCCACACTGGTGGGAATGGGGATGGGGATGGGAACGGAGAAATGGGAATGGGAAATGGGATTGGGAATGGAAATGGGATTGGGAAGGGGAATGGGATTGGGAAATGGGAATGGGATTGGGAAGGGGAATGGGAAATGGGAATGGGAAATGGGAATGGGAAATGGAGCTGCGCATCGGCATCCACACCGGTGGGAACAGGAACAGGGATGGGAATGGGAAATGGGGACGGGAATGGGAACGGGAATGGGAACGGGAATGGGAATGGGAAATAGATGGCAATGGGAACAGGAATGGGAAAAGGGATGGGACGGGAATGGAATGGGAATGGGGACAGGAATGGGAATGGGAATGGGGACGGGAATGGGGACGGGAGTGGCACCCCAGCGGTGACGCCCAGGTGTCCCCAGGCCCGGTGTGCGCGGGCGTGGTGGGGCTGAAGATGCCGCGGTACTGCCTGTTCGGGGACACCGTGAACACGGCGTCACGCATGGAGTCCAACGGGGAGGGTGAGCGGGTGGGGACACCTGGGGACACCATGGGGACATTGGGGACACCACAGGGACACCATGGGGACATTGGGGACACCTGGGGACACCATGGGGACATTGGGGACACCTTGGGGACACATGGGGACACTGTGAACACGGTGTCACACATGGAGTCCACGGGAGGGTGAGCGGGGTAAGGACACCTGGGGACATTGGGGACACCATGGGGACACCTGGGGACATTGGGGACACCTTGGGGACATTGGGGACACCACAGGGACACCGTGAACACCGCGTCACACATGGAGTCCAACGGGGAGGGTGAGCGGGGCGGGACACCTGGGGACACCTTGGGGACATTGGGGACACCATGGGGACACCATGGGGGACACCTGGGGACACCTGGGGACACCACGGGGATACCTGGGGACATTGGGGACACCTGGGGACACCATGGAGACATCTTTGGGACACCTTGGGGACACTGAGGGTGCCATCCCCCAGCCCTGAAGATCCACATCTCACCTTGGGGACACTCTGGGGACACCCTGGGGACACCTTGGGGACACTGTGGGGTCACCTTGGGGACACTTTGGGGACAGTGATGGTGCCACCCCCCCAGCCCTGAAGATCCACATCTCGGGGGTCACCAAGGCCGTGCTGGAGGAGTTCGGGGGCTTCGAGCTGGAGCTCAGGGGGGACGTGGAGATGAAGGTGAGGCCTGAACCCCAAAACTGCCCCAATACCCCCAAAACTGCCCTGAAACCCCCCCAAAACTGCCCCAATACCCCAAAACTGCCCCAATACCCCCAAAACAGCCCTGAGACCCCAAAAACTGCCCTGAGACCCCAAAACTGCCCCAATACCCCCAAAACTGCCCTGAGACCCCAAAACTGCCCCAATACCCCCGAAACTGCTCTGACACCCCAAAACTACCCCAGACTGCCCCAATACCCCCCCAGAACTGCCCTGATAACCCCAAAACTTCCCTGAGACCCCCCTAAACTGCCCTGATAACCCCAAAACTGCCCTGAACCCCCCAAAACTGCCCTGAGACCCCCAAAACCACCCCAAACCCCGGGGTCCCCCCAAATCCCCCCCCGCACCCCAAAACCCAAATCCTCCCCAAACCTTGGGGTCCCCTCAATCTCCCCCAAATCTCCCCCCCCAATTTCTGGGGCCCCCAAATCCCAAATCCCCATCACTCACCCCAAACCCCGGGGTCCCCCAAACCCGGGATACCCCCAAATCCCCCACACCCCAAATCCCAGCGGATCCCCAATCCCACCCCCCCAAATTCTGGGGTTCTCCCAAACCCAGGGGTCCCCCCCAAACTCGGGGTTCCCCCCCCCCAGGGCAAGGGCAAGCTCAGGACCTACTGGCTGCTGGGGGAGCGCGGGGGGTGACCCCGAAATCGGCACCCCGAAATCGGCACCCCGAAATCGGCACCGGGACCAGCACCGGGGGCTGGGTCACGCTAAAATCCCTGCACCCCAAAACCTGCACCCCAAAACCTGCACCGGGGACCATGGAACGGGGGCTGGGTCACCCCCAAATCTGCACCCCGAAATCTGCACCGGGGGCTGCGGGGCACCCCAAAATCCCTGCACACCCTGAGGGGGCACCGGGGGTGTCCCCCCAATCTGGGGGTGTCCCCAAAACCGGGGGTGCCCCCCAAAATCGGGGGTGCCCCCCAAAATCGGGGGTCCCGTTTGCAATAAAGCTGCTGTGGAAGCACCCGGGGGTCTCCTTTGGGGGGGTCGGCGTCCCGGGAGGGTTCCCGGTGAATTTGGGGTTCCCGGAGGTTCCCGGGGGGTTCATGGGAGGTTTTGGGGTTCCTGGGGGCGGTTCTTGGGGGTCTCGGGGGGGGGGGGTTTCTGGTGGGTTCGGGGTTCCTGGGAGGTTTTGAGGGTCCCGGTGGGTTCCCGGTGATTTGGGGGCTCCCGGTGATTTCGGGGTTCCCGAGGGGTTCCGGGGAGGGGGATTCTGGAAGGTTCCCGTTGATTTTGGGGCTCCCGGGGTGTTCCCGAGGGGGTTCCCCGGTGATTTCGGTGTTCCCGGTGGGCTCCCGGTGCGTTTCCCGGGGGTTCCCGGTGGTTTCGGGGTTCCCGAGGGGTTCCCCAGTGGTTTCCCGGTTATTCCCGGTGATTTCGGGCTTCCCCAGCGGTTTCCCGGCCATTCCCGTTTATTCTGGTGTTCCCGGTGGGTTCCCGGTCCATTTCCCGGTTATTCCCGTTCATTCCGGTGCTCCCGGTTCTCCCGGGGCTTTTCCCGCGCTTTCCCCGCCCCTGCGGGTGGGCGGAGTCTGCTCCCCTCACAAGCCCCGCCCCCTCTTCCCCATTGGCCAACCCTCCGCTACGCCCCGCCCCTCAGTCCCCGCCCAGCGCGCTGTCACTCACACCCATCCCTCCCCTTCCATTGGCCGACGGAGGAGGGGAGGGCGGGACTTCCTCCCTCGCCGCGCTTCCGCTTCCGGCCCAGCTCCTCCGTCGCTCTCCGGTAACTTCCGGCCGCCGCCGTCTCACCGGGCCCGGCCCAAACGGGACCGGCCCGGCCCGGGCTCCGCTCAGCGGCTCCGAGCCCCGCACGGCAGCGCCGCAACCGCGCCGGAACCGCGCGGTGCCCCCGGGGCCGCTCCGCTCCCGTTCCCTCACCGGGCACCGACCGCGGCCGCCGCCTCCCGCCGCCCGTCCCGGGCCATGGAGCTCGCCAAGGGCAAGGCGGGGGCGGCGGCGGCCGGGAAGCTGCTGGTGAGCTCGCTGCTGGACTCCAAGGATGAGCTGGAGGAGGTGCGGGGATACCGGGGATACACCGGGAATAACGGGGGGTACCGGGCTGGGGGCGCGGATCTGCGCATGCTCCTGCTCCGAAATGTCTTAAAATTTCCTCAAAAATTCCTCCAAATCCCCAAAATTTCCCCCACTTTTTCCTCCATTTTTTCCTCAATTTTTCCCCATTTTCCTCCCATTTTTTCCCCAATTTTCTCCTCTTTCCTCCCCATTTTTATCCAATTTTCCCCTTTTTTTCCCCATTTTCCCTCTGTTTTCCCCCCATTTTTTCCCCTTTTTTTCCCTCCTGTTTTTCCTCTGATTTTCCCCTTTTTTCCCTCCTGTTTTTCCTCTGATTTTCCCCGGTTTTTTTCTCAGTTTTTCCCATTTCCCTCTTGCATTTTCCCCCCATTTTTCCCGTTTTTTTCCCCATTATTTCCCCCCATGTTTTCCTCCATTTTTTCCCATTTTTCCCTGTTTTTCTCATTTTTTCTCCCATTTTCCCTTTATTTTCCCCCCATTTTTCCCCCATTATTCCTCCCTTTTTTCCCATTTTTTCCTCATTTTTCCCCTTTGTTTTCCCTCCATTTTCCCCCGTTTTTCTCCCATTTTTTCTCCATTTTCCCCCATTTCCCCCCCATTTTTATTCCCCATTCTTTCCAAATCCTTTCCCATTTTCTCCCATTTTTCCCCCACATTTTCCTCCACTTTTCTTCCATTTTTTCCCCCATTTTCTCCCCATTTTTCTCCATTTTTCCTCCATTTTTTTCCTCTATTTTTCCCCAAATTTTCCCCCATTCTTTCCAGTTCCTTTCCCATTTTCCCCCCATTTTCTCCCATCTTTCCCCCTATTTTTCCCCACTTTTCTTCCATTTTCCCCCCATTTTCCCCCCGTTTTTCTTCATTTTTCCTCCGTTTTTCCTCCAGTTTTTTTCCTCTTTTTCCCCATTTCCCCCAATTTCACTCATTTTATCCTCATTTTCACCATTTTTTCCCCATTTTCCAGCGCCTGGAGCGCTGTGTTGGCATCGTCTCCTCGCTGACCAGCGGCCTCTCGGAGCGCGAGGCCAACGACGCCCTCAACGCCCACGTGAGTCTGAAAAATGGGAATTTTATACTGGAAAATGGGGATTTTATACTGGAAAAAATGGGGATTTTCTACTGGAAAAATGGGGATTTTATACTGGAAAAAATGGGGATTTTCTACTGGAAAAATGGGGATTTTCTACTGGAAAAATGGGGATTTTATACTGGAAAAATGGGGATTTTATACTGGAAAAAATGGGGATTTTCTACTGGAAAAATGGGGATTTTCTACTGGAAAAATGGGGATTTTCTACTGGAAAAATGGGGATTTTATACTGGGGAAAATGGGGATTTTATACTGGAAAAATGGGAATTTTCTACTGGAAAAAATAGAGATTTTATGCTGGAAAAAATGGGGATTTTCTACTGGAAAAAATAGAGATTTTATGCTGAAAAAAATGGGGATTTTCTACTGGAAAAAATGGGGATTTTATGCTGGAAAAATGGGGATTTTATACTGGAAAATGGGGATTTTCTACTGGAAAAATGGGGATTTTATACTGGAAAAAATGGGGATTTTATACTGGAAAAATGGGAATTTTCTACTGGAAAAAATGGGGATTCTTAATGGAAAATTGGGAATTTATGAATGGAAAAATGGGGATTTTATACTGGAAAAAATGGGGATTTTATACGGGAAAAATGGGGATTTTATACTGGAAAAATGGGGATTTTATATTGGAAAAAATGGGGATTTTATGCTGGAAAAAATGGGGATTTTCTACTGGAAAAAATGGGGATTTTATACTTGGAAAAATGGGGATTTTCTACTGGAAAAAATGGGGATTTTATACTGGAAAAATGGGGATTTTATGCTGGAAAAAATGGGGATTTTATACTGGAAAAATGGGGATTTTATACTGGAAAAAATGGGGATTTTCTACTGGAAAAAATGGGGATTTTATACTGGAAAAATGGGGATTTTATACTGGAAAAATGGGGATTTTCTACTGGAAAAAATGGGGATTTTCTACTGGAAAAATGGGGATTTTCTACTGGAAAAATGGGGATTTTCTACTGGAAAAAATGGGGATTTTATGCTGGAAAAATGGGGATTTTATACTGGAAAATGGGGATTTTCTACTGGAAAAATGGGGATTTTCTACTGGAAAAAATGGGGATTTTATACTGGAAAAAATGGGGATTTTATACTGGAAAATTGGGAGTTTTCTACTGGAAAAATGGGGATTTTATACTGGAAAAAATGGGGATTTTCTGCTGGAAAAATGGGGATTTTCTACCGGAAAAATGGGGATTTTCTACTGGAAATATGGGGATTTTATACTGGAAATATGGGGATTTTATACTGGAAATATGGGGATTTTCTACTGGAAATATGGGAATTTTCTACTGGGAAAATTGGGAATTTCTGCTGGAAATTGGGGATTTCATCCTGGAAAATGGGAATTCCCTGCCGGGAACAGGGAATTGGGATTTTGGGAATTTTTTGGAATATTTTTGGGATTTTTTTCCCCCTCCCAGATCTGCAAAGGGACCCCCCAGCACGAGGAGATTTGCCTGGGGCTCTTCACCCTGGTGCTGACAGAGCCGGCCCAGGCCCAGAAGGTGAGGAAAAAACTGGGAAAAACTGGGAAAAAATGGGAAAAACTGGGAAAAACTGGGAAACCTGGGAAAAACTGGGAAAAACTGGGAAAAAAGGGAATTTTTGGAGAATTATTTGGGAATTTCCTCATGGAAATGGGGATTGATCATGGAAAATTGGGATTTGTCATGGAAATGGGAATTTTATAATGGAAAATTGGGATTTGTCGCAGAAAATTGGGAATTTCCTCATGGAAAATTGGGATTTGTCATGGAAAATTGGGAATTTCCTCATGGAAAATTGGGATTTGTCATGGAAAATTGGGAATTTCCTCATGGAAATGGGAATTTTATAATGGAAATGGGAATTTTATAATGGAAAATTGGGATTTGTCATGGGAATTGGGGATTTGTCATGGAAAATTGGGAATTTCCTCATGGAAATTGGGATTTATCATGGAAAATTGGGATTTGTCATGGGAATGGGGATTTTATAATGGAAAATTGGGATTTGTCATGGAAAATTGGGAATTTCCTCATGGAAATTGGGAATTGTCATGGGAATGGGATTGATCATGGAAATTGGGATTTGTAATGGAAAATTGGGATTTTATAATGGAAAATTGGGAATTTCCTCATGGGAATTGAGGATTCCATCCTGGCAATGGATTCCATCCATCCCCTGCTCAGGATGAGTTTTCCATGGAATTTCCTGGATTTTCCCCAAAACTCCTTGGATTTTCCGTCCATTCCTGGGCTGGTTTTTCCCAAAAATCCTTGAATTTTCCATAAATTCCTCATTTTTTGCCCTCAGTGTTACCGGGACCTGGCGCTGGTCAGCAGGGATGGGATGAACATCGTCCTCAACAAGATCAACCACATCCTGATGGAGAAGTACCTGAAGCTGCAGGACACCTGCAGGACACAGGTCAGGGACCTCCACCTGGAATTCTCCTGGCCCACCCAAAATCTCCTCTTCCACCCAAAATCTCCTGTTCCACCCAAAATTTTGTGTCCCACCTGGATTTTCCTGGAATTTTCTGTCCCACCTGGCATCTCCTGTCCCACCTGGAATTTCCTGTCCCACCTGGAATTCTCCTGTCCCACCTGGAATTCTCCTGTCCCACCTAAAATCTCTTGTTCAACCCAAAATTTTGTGTCCCACCTGGATTTTCCTGGAATTTCCTGTCCCTCCTGGAATTTTGTGTCCTACTGAAAATCTCCTGTCCCACCCAAAATTTTGTGTCCCACCTGGATTTTCCTGGAATTTTCTGGCCCACCTGGAATTCTCCTGTCCCACCCAACATCTCCTGTCCCACCTAAAATCTCTTGTTCCACCTGGAATTTTGTGTCCCACCTGGAATTCTCCTGTCCATCCTGTCCCATCTGGAATTTCCTGTCCCACCTGAATTCTCCTGGCCCATCCAAAATCTCCTGTCCCACCCAAAATTTTGTGTCCCACCTGGATTTTCTTGGAATTTTCTGTCCCACCTGGACTCTTCTGTCCCACCTGGAATTCTCCTGTCCCACCTAAAATCTCTTGTTCCACCTGGAATTTTGTGTCCCACCTGGAATTCTTCTTCCCCTCCTGTCCCACCTGGAATCTCCTGTCCCACCTGTCCCACCCAAAATTTCGTGTCCCATCTTGAATTTCCTGGCACCTCTTGTCCCACCCAAAATCTCCTGTCCTATCTGGACTCTTCTGTCCCACCTGGATTCTCCTGGCCCACCCAAAATCTCCTGTCCCACCCAAAATTTTGTGTCCCACCTGGAAATTCCTGGAATCTCCTGTCCCACCTGGACTCTTCTGAAGTTCCACCTGGAAATTCCTGGAATCTCCTGTCCCACCTAGAATTTTGTGTTCCACCCAAAATTTCCCATCCCACCTGGCACCTCCTGTCCCACCCAAAATCTCGTGTCCTACCTGGAATTCTCCTGTCCCACCTGGAATTCTCCTGTCCCACCTGGAATTCTCCTGTTCCACCCAAAATCTCCTGTTCCACCCAAAATCTCCTGTCCCACCTGGATTCTCCTGTTCCACCCAAAATTTTGTGTCCCACCTGGATTTTCCTGGAATCTCCTGTCCTACCTGGATTCTTCTGTCCCACCTGGAATTTTGTGTCCTACTGAAAATCTCCTGTCCCACCCAAAATCTCCTGTTCTGCCTGGGGTTTCCTGTCCCCATCTGGAATCTTCTGTTCCACCTGGAATTTTGTGTCCTACTGAAAATCTCCTGTCCCACCCAAAATTTTGTGTCCCACCTGGATTTTCCTGGAATTTTCTGTCCCACCTGGCCTCTTCTGTCCCACCTGGAATTCTCCTGTCCATCCTGTCCCACTTGTCCCACCTGGACTCTTCTGTCCCACCCAACATCTCCTGTCCCACCTGGATTTTCCTGGAATTCTCCTGTCCTACCTGGATTCTTCTGTCCCACCCAAAATCTCATGTTCTGCCTGGGGTTTCCTGTCCCCATCTGGACTCTTCTGTCCCACCTGGAATTCTCCTGTCCATCCTGTCCCATCTGGAATGTCCTGTCCCACTTGTCCCACCTGGACTCTTCTATCCCACCCAACATCTCCTGTCCCACCTAGAATTTTGTGTTCCACCCAAAATTTCCCATCCCACCTGGCACCTCCTGTCCCACCCAAAATTTCCTGTCCTACCTGAAATCTCCTGTCCTATCTGGACTCTTCTGTCCCACCTGGAATTCTCCTGTCCCACCCAAAATTTTGTGTCCCACCTGGCATCCCAGATTTTCCATGTTCAGCTGCTGTGGGTGGGATTGGGGGGTCCCTGGGGTTTTTGGGGGTTTTGGGGGGTCCCTGAGGGTTTTTGGGGGGTCTCTGGGGGTCCCTGACCCCCCAATTTCTGTGCCCAGCTGCTGTGGGTGGGATTGGGGGGTCCCTGGGGGTTTTGGGGGTCCCTGGGGGTCCCTGACCCCCCATTTTCCCTGCCCAGCTGCTGTGGGTGGGTTGGGGGTTTTTGGGGGTCCCTGGGGGTTTTTGGGGGTCCCTGACCCCCCCATTTCCCTGCCCAGCTGCTGTGGGTGGGACTGGGGGGTCCCTGGGGGTTTTGGGGGTCCCTGGGGGTTTTTGGGGGTCCCTGGGGTTTTTGGGGGTCCCTGGGGGTCCCTGACCCCCCATATTTTCCCTGCCCAGCTGCTGTAGGTGGGTTTGGGGTGTCCCTGAGGGTTTTTGGGGGTCCCTGGGGGTCCCTGACCCCCCAATTTCCCTGCCCAGCTGCTGTGGGTGGGATTGGGGTCCCTCTGGGTTTTTGGGGGTCCCTGGGGGTCCCTGACCCCCCATATTTTCCCTGCCCAGCTGCTGTGGGTGGGATTGGGGTCCTGGGGGGGTTTTTGGGGGTCCCTGAGGGTTTTTGGGGGTCCCTGGGGGTTTTTGGGGGTCCCTGGGGGTTTTTGGGGGTCCCTGGGGGTCCCTGGGGGTTTTTGGGGGTCCCTGGGGGTTTTTGGGGGTCCCTGGGGGTCCCTGACCCCCCAATTTCCCTGCCCAGCTGCTGTGGGTGGGATTGGGGGGTCCCTGAGGGTTTTTGGGGGTCCCTGGGGGTTTTGGGGGTCCCTGACCCCCCCATTTCCCTGCCCAGCTGCTGTGGCTGCTGCGGGAGCTGGTGAAGAGCGGCGTGCTGGGGGCTGACGGGGTGTGCATGACCTTCATGAAACAGATTGCAGGTGAGCTGGGGACCCTTGGGGTGGGAACTGGGAATACTGGGAATGCTGGGAATGCTGGGAATGCTGGGAATGGGGGCTGGGAATGGTGGGAATGCTGGGAATGGGGGCTGGGAATACTGGGAATGCTGGGAATACTGGGAATGCTGGGAATACTGGGAATGGTGGGAGTGTGGGCTGGGAATGCTGGGAATGCTGGGAATGGGGGCTGGGAATGGTGGGAATGCTCAGGATCTGAGCTGGGAATCCCTCAGGATTTGGGCTGGGAATGCTCAGGATCTGAGCCGGGAATTGCTGGGATATGAGTCAGGAATTGCTGAGAATCCCCAGGATTTTGGCTGGGAATCCTCAGGATCTGGGCTGGGAAATCCTGAGGATTTGAGCTGGGAATTCTCAGGATCTGAGCAGGGAATGCCCGAGGATCTGAACCAGGAATCAGATCGGGATCAGCTGGGAATCCCTGATCGGGATCTGAGCCAGAAATCCCTCAGGATCTGGACTGGGAAATCCTGAGGATTTGAGCTGCGAACTCTCAGGATCTGAGCAGGGAATCCTCAGGATCTGGGCTGGGAATTCTTGGGATCTGAGTCAGGAATTGCTGGGAAATCCTGAGGGTTTGAGCTGAGAATCCCCAGGATCTGGGCTGGGAGATCCCTCAGGATCTGAGCTGGGAATCTTCAGGATCTGGGCTGGGAATTGCTGGGAATCCTCAGGATTTGAGCCAGGAATTCCTCAGGATCTAAGCTGGGAATTGCTGGGATCTGAGTCAGGAATTGCTGGGAATCCCTCAGGATCTGAGCAGGGAATGCCCGAGGATCTGAACCAGGGATCAGATCGGGATCAGCTGGGAATCCCTGATCGGGATCTGAGCCAGGAATCCCTCAGGATCTGAGCTGGGAATCCCTCAGGATCTGAGTCAGGAATCCCTCAGGATCTGAGCTGGGAATCCCTCAGGATCTGAGCCAGGAATTCCTCAGGATCTGAGCTGGGAATTGCTGGGATATGAGTCAGGAATTGCTGGGAATCCCTCAGGATCTGGGCTGGGAATCCCTCAGGATCTGGGCTGGGAATCCTCAGGATCTGGGCTGGGAATCCCTCAGGATCTGAGCTGGGAATTGCTGGGATAGGAGTCAGGAATTGCTGGGAATCCCTCAGGATCTGAGCTGGGAATCCCTCAGGATCTGAGCTGGGAATTGCTGGGATAGGAGTCAGGAATTGCTGGGAATCCCTCAGGATCTGGGCTGGGAATCCCTCAGGATCTGAGCTGGGAATTGCTGGGATATAAGTCAGGAATTGCTGGGAATCCCTCAGGATCTGAGCTGGGAATGCTCAGGATCTGAGCTGGGAGATCCCTCAGGATCTGAGCCAGGAATCCCTCAGGATTTGAGCTGGGAATTCTCAGGATCTGAGCTGGGAATTGCTGGGAATTCTTGGGATCTGAGTCAGGAATCCCTCAGGATTTGGGCTGGGAATCCCTCAGGATCTGAGCTGGGAAATCCTGAGGATTTGAGCTGGGAATCCTCAGGATCTGGGCTGGGAATCCCTCAGGATCTGAGCTGGGAAATCCTGAGGGTTTGAGCTGGGAATCCCTCAGGATCTGGGCCGGGAATCCTTGGGATCATTCCCAGCCGGGAGCTCCCGGGACAGGCCGGGGATGGGAGGAGGAGGAGGAGGAGGAGGAGGAGGAGCCGGTTCCTCCTCCATCATCCATCCATCCCCCCTCACCCATCCCTGGGGACTCCCGGCATCCCCGCCCCGCTCCCGCCCTTCCGGAGCCTCTTCCGTGTTCCCGAGCGGGAATTGTGTCCCTGGGAAATGAACGCCGGGAGGGGGAAATGGGAAAAGCACTGAAAAAGGAGCCTTGGGAAAGGTTCCTGGGAAAGGAATCCCTGGAAATGCAGCCCTGGGAAGGCCCCGTGTCCGCTGGCTCTCACTCCCTGCCCTTCACTGCCACCATTGTCTGCACCTGCTGGTTCTCCCTGGTTTTCCCTCATTTTTCCCTGATTTTCCCTGGTTTTTCTCTAGTTTTTCCCTGATTTTTTCCCCTGGTTCTCTCTGGTTTTTCCCTGATTTTTCCCTGATTTTCCCTGTTTTTGTTTTTTTTTTTTTCCCTGGTTCTCTCTGGTTTTTCCCTGGGTTTTCCCCTGGTCTCCATGAGGAGCCTCCCTGGGATCACAGGAATGGGAGCAGGCAGCTCCCAAATCCCAGCTCCCAAATCCCCCTTTTCCATTGTCCAGCTCCCAAATCCCAGCTCCCAAATCTCCTGTCCCATCCCAAATTCCCCAGCTCCCAAATCCCCATTCCACATCCCAGCTCCCAAATCCTCCTTTTCCATTGTCCAGCTCCCAGATCCCAGCTCCCAAATCCCCCGGCTCCCAAATCCCCATTCCACATCCCAGCTCCCAAATCCTCTCTGCTCCATCTCCCAGCTCCCAAATCCCATCTCCCAAATCCTCTCTGCTCCATCTCCCAAATCCCAGCTCCCAAATCCTCCTTTTCCATTGTCCAGCTCCCAAATCCCAGCTCCCAAATCCCCCTGTTCCATCCCAAATCCCCCTGCTCCCAAATCCCCGTTCCACATCCCAGCTCCCAAATCCCAGCTCCCAAATCCTCCTTTTCCATTGTCCAGCTCCCAAATCCTTGTTCCATATCCCAGCTCCCAAATCCCAGCTCCCAAATCCCCTGTCCCATCCCAAATCCCCCAGCTCCCAAATCCTTGTTCCATATCCCAGCTCCCAAATCCCAGCTCCCAAATCCCCCTGCTCCCAAATCCTCCTTTTCCATTGTCCAGCTCCCAAATCCCAGCTCCCAAATCCCTGTTCCACATCCCAGCTCCCAAATCCCCTGTCCCATCCCAAATCCCAGCTCCCAAATCCCCATTCCACATCCCAGCTCCCAAATCCCAGCTCCCAAATCCCAGCTCCCAAATCCCCATTCCACATCCCAGCTCCCAAATCCCAGCTCCCAAATCCTCCTTTTCCATATCCCAGCTCCCAAATCCCCCTGTTCCATCCCAAATCCCCTGTTCTGTCCCACATCCCAGTTCCCAAATCCCCTCTGCTCCTCCATCCCCAGCTCTCTTTCCCCGCTGTTTCCCCAGGTGGGGACGTCACTGCCAAGAACATCTGGCTGGCAGAGAACGTTCTGGAAATCCTGACAGAGCAAAGGTAACCCCAGAGCCCTTCCCAGCTTCCCAAAACGTCCCAAAATCCCCCCTGGACACCCCAAAATCCCCCCTGGACACCCCAAAATCCCCCCTGGACACCCCAAAAACCCCCCTGGACACCCCAAAATCCCCCAGGACACCCCAAAATCCACCCTGGACACCCCAAAATCCACCCTGGACCCCCCAAAATCAACCCTGGAACCCTCAAAATCCCCCAGGACACCCCAAAATCCCCCAGGACACTCCAAAATCCCCCCAGGACACCCCAAAATCCACCCTGGACACCCCTAAAATCCCCCAGGACACCCCAAAATCCCCCCTGGACACCCCAAAATCCCCCTGGACACCCCAAAAATCCCCCATGGACACCCCAAAATCCCCCCTGGACACCCCAAAATCCCCCCTGGAAACCCCAAAATCCCCCCTGGACACCCCAAAATCCCCCCTGGACACCCCAAAAATCCCCCCTGGACACCCCGAAATCCCCCTGGACACCCCAAAAAATTTCCCTGGGATTTTTTTTTCCTGGGATTTTTTTTTCCTGGGATTTTTTTTT
Source organism: Zonotrichia leucophrys gambelii (assembly GCF_028769735.1). Taxonomy (NCBI): domain Eukaryota; kingdom Metazoa; phylum Chordata; class Aves; order Passeriformes; family Passerellidae; genus Zonotrichia; species Zonotrichia leucophrys. Next base: position 2,958,067 of record NC_088194.1, on the reverse strand, counting down.
TTCTGGGATTTTTTTTTCCTGGGATTTTTTTTTCCTGGGATTTTTTTTTTCTGGGATTGTTTTGGTTTTTTTGGGATTTTTTTTTTCCTGGGATTGGTTTTTTTTCCCTGGGATTTTTTTTTCCCTGGGATTTTTTTTTCCCTGGGTTTTTTTTTTCCCTGGGATTTTTTTTTCCTGGGTTTTTTTTTTCCTGGGATTTTTTTCCCTGAGATTTCTTTTTCCCTAGGATTTTTTTTTCCTGGGATTTTTTTTTCCTGGGATTTTTTCTCCCTGGGATTGATTTTTTTTTCCTGGGATTTTTTTTTTCCTGGGATTTTTTTTTCTGGGATTTTTTTTTCCTGGGATTTTTTTCTCCCTGGGATTTTTTTTTTCCTGGGATTTTTTTTTTTTCCTGGGATTTTGTTTTTCCTGGGATTGTTTTGTTTTTTCCTTGGACACGCCAGGGCTGGGCTGGATTTTCCAGTGTTTATCAATTCTGTGTTCATCACCAATATATTTATCAATTCATATCTGTATTATTTAACATATTTATTATTTATTATCCTTATTAATTAATACATTTCCCAGTTATTAATTAACATCTTTAATGATGCCCTGGGTGATGGTTCCAGGTGACACCAACCCAGTCCCACCATTGCTGCTGCTGTTCCCTTCCCACAAAGATATCATTTATTATCTTTATAATTTATTAATTAACACATTCCCCAATTAATACACTTACTAATGAATAAGTAAATTTATTTATTTATTATTGATGCCCTGGGTGATGTTTCCAGGTGACACCAACCCCGTCCCCCCTTTGCTCCTCACCCCATTCCCGCTGTTCCCTTCCCATACCCCAGTCCCACAAAGATATCATTTAATATCTTTATAATTTATTAATTAACACATTCCCCAATTAATACACTTACTAATGAATAAATAAATTTATTTCTTTATTTTTGGTGCCCTGGGTGATGGCTCCAGGTGACACCAACCCCGTCCCCCATTGCTGCTCACACCATCCCCGGTGTTCCTTTCCTGTACCCCAATCCCACAAAGATATCATTTAATACCTTTATAATTTATTCTCTTTATTAAATAACACATTCCCCAATAACTACATTAATTAATCAATGCATTAATTAATTTATTTATTATTTAATCACCTTTTCTGATGCCCTGGGTGATGTTTCCAGGTGACACCAGCCCTGTCCTGCATTTGCCGCTGGCCCATTCCTGGTGTTCCCTTCCTGTATCTTGATCCCACAAAGATATCATTTAATATCTTTATTAATTAACACATTCCCCAATTAATACACTTACTAATGAATACATACATTTATTTATTTATTGTTGATGCCCTGGGTGATGTTTCCAGGTGACACCAACCCCGTTCCCCCTTTGCTCCTCGCCCCATTCCCGCTGTTCCCTTCCCATACCCCAATCCCACAAAGATATCATTTAATATCTTTATAATTTATTCTCTTTATTAATTAACACATTCCCCAATTAATACACTTACTAACTAATAAATAAATTTATTTCTTTATTATTGATGCCCTGGGTGATGTTTCCAGGTGACACCAACCCTGTCCTCCATTTGCTGCTGGCCCATTCCTGGTGTTCCCTTCCCATACCCCAATCCCACAAAGATACCATTTAATGTCTTTATTAATTAACACATTCCCCAATTAATGCATTAACTAACTAACACATTAATTAATTTATTTATTATTTAATCACCTTTTCTGATGCTCTGGCTGATGTTTGCAGGTGACACCAACCCCGTCCCCCCTTTGCTCCTCGCCCCATTCCCGCTGTTCCCTTCCCATACCCCAATCCCACAAAGATACCATTTAATATCTTTATTAATTAACACATTCCCCAATTAATACACTTATTAATAAGTAAATTTATTTCTTTATTATTGATGCCCTGGGTGATGTTTCCAGGTGACACCAACCCTGTCCCCCCTTTGCTCCTCGCCCCATTCCCGCCCCCCATTCCCCAGGATCCCCTGTAACCCCGTCCCCTTTTGGGGCTGATTTGGGGCGGATTTGGGGCGGGTTTGGGGCTGATTTGGGGCGGATTTGGGGCTGATTTGGGGCTGATTTGGGGCGGGTTTGGGGCTGATTTGGGGCGGATTTGGGGCGGATTTGGGGCTGATCTGGGGCGGGTTTGGGGTTTCTGCAGGGAGTGGGTGCTGAAGAGCAGCCTGCTGGTGGCCATGGCCGTGTACACGTACCTGAGGCTGATCGTGGATCACCACGGCACGGCCGCGCTGCAGGCGCTGCGCCAGAAGGAGGTGGAGTTCTGTGTGTGCCTGCTCAGAGAAAGGGTGAGTTTATATGGGATTATATGGGATTATTTGGGATTGGGAATGGATTGGGATTGGGATTGGAGTTCTGTGTGTGCCTGCTCAGGGAGAGGGTGAGTTTGGGATTATTTGGGATTATTTGGGATTATATGGGATTATATGGGATTGGGATTGGAGTTCTGTGTGTGCCTGCTCAGGGAGAGGGTGAGTCTGGGATTATGGGATTATATGGGATTTTATGGGATTATATGGGATTGGGATTGGGATTGGAGTTCTGTGTGTGCCTGCTCAGAGAAAGGGTGAGTTTGGGATTTTATGGGATTATATGGGATTGGAGTTCTGTGTGTGCCTGCTGAGAGAGAGGGTGAGTTTGGGACTTTATGGGATTGTGGGATTATTTGGGATTGGGATTGGGGTTGGGATTGGAGTTCTGTGTGTGCCTGCTGAGGGAAAGGGTGAGATTATATGGGATTGGGATTGGGGTGGGATTGGGATTGAAGTTCTGCATCTACCTGCTTAGGGAAAGGGTGAGTGATTATTTAGGATTGGGAATGGATTGGGATTGGATTGGGATTGGGGTGGGATTGGGATTGGATTGGGATTGGAGTTCTGTGTGTGCCTGCTGAGAGAGAGGGTGAGTTTGGGATTATGGGATTATATGGGATTGGAGTTGGGAATGGGAATGGATTGGGGTTGGGGTGGGATTGGGATTGAGAATGGATTGGGATTGGATTGGGATTGGGATTGGAGTTCTGTGTGTGCCTGCTCAGGGAGAGGGTGAGTTTGGGATTTTATGGGATTATATGGGATTATTTGGGATTGGGAATGGATTGGGATTGGGGTGAGATTGGGATTGGAGTTCTGTGTGTGCCTGCTGAGAGAGAGGGTGAGTGTTTATGGGATTATATGGGATTATTTGGGATTGGGATTGGAGTTCTGTGTGTGCCTGCTCAGGGAGAGGGTGAGATTTGGATTATAGAATTATATGGGATTGGGATTGGGATTGGGAATGGATTGGGATTGGGAATGGATTGGGATTGGGTGGGATTGGGATTGGAGTTCTGTGTGTGCCTGCTCAGGGAAAGGGTGAGTTTGGGGTTATATGGGATTATTTGGGATTCTATGGGATTGGGATTGGGATTGGAGTTCTGTGTGTGCCTGCTCAGAGAGAGGGTGAGTTTGGGATTATTTGGGATTGTGGGATTATATGGGATTGGGATTGGAGTTCTGTGTGTGCCTGCTCAGGGAGAGGGTGAGTTTGGGATTGGAGTTGGGAATGGGAATGGATTGGGGTTGGGGCAGGATTGGGATTGAGAATGGATTGGGATTGGGATTGGAGTTCTGTGTGTGCCTGCTCAGGGAGAGGGTGAGTTTGGGATTGGGATCATATGGGATTGGAGTTGGGAATGGGAATGGATTGGGGTTGGGGTGGGATTGGGATTGGAGTTCTGTGTGTGCCTGCTGAGGGAAAGGGTGAGATTATATGGGATTATATGGGATTATATGGGATTATTTGGGATTGGGATTGGAGTTCTGTGTGTGCCTGCTGAGAGAAAGGGTTATGGGATTATTTGGGATTGGGATTGGAGTTCTGCATCTGCCTGCTCAGGGAGAGGGTGAGTGTTTGTGGGATTATATGGGATTCTATGGGATTCTATGGGATTGGGATTGGAGTTCTGTGTGTGCCTGCTCAGGGAGAGGATGAGTTTGGGATTGGGATTTGGGTGGGATTGGGAATGGGATTGATTTCCTGGATTGTTCCATGGCATTTTCATCGATTGTTTCCTGAATTGTTCTATGGTATTTCATGGATTGTTTCATGGGATTTTCCATGGGTTATTTAATGGGATTTTCATGGATTGTTTAATGGATTTCCTGAATTTTTCCATGGGATTTTCCTGCATTATTCCATGGTGTTTCCATGAATTATTTCCCTGGAGTTTCCCCCTTTTCCCCAGTTTAATGGATTTCATGTGCTATTTCATGGGATTTTCAAGGATTATTCCATGAGATTTTCATGGATTGTTCCATGGGATTTTCAAGGATTGTTTAATGGGATTTTCCTGCATTATTCCATGGGATTTTCCTGCATTATTCCATGGTGTTTCCATGAATGATTTCCCTGGAATTTCCCCAGTTCATGGACTGTTTAATGGGATTTTCATGGGCTATTTAATGGGATTTTCAAGGATTATTCCATGGGATTTTCAAGGATTGTTTAATGGGATTTTCATGGATTATTCCATGGGATTTTCATGGATTTTTTCATGGATTATGTCATGGGATTTTCATGGACTATTTCATGGCATTTTCATGGATTATTCCATGGGATTTTCATGGATTATTCCATGGGATTTTCATGGATTGTTTAATGGGATTTTCCTGAATTTTTCCATGGGATTTTCCTGCATTATTCCATGGTGTTTCCATGAATTATTTCCCTGGAATTTCCCCAGTTCATGGATTATTTCATGGGATTTTCAAGGATTGTTTAATGGGATTTTCCTGCATTATTCCATGGTGTTTCCATGAATTATTTCCCTGGATTTTCCCCCTTTTCCCCCAGTTCATGGACTGTTTAATGGATTTTCATGGGCTATTTAATGGGATTTTCCTGGATTGTTCCATGGGATTTTCATGGATTATTTCATGGGATTTTCCTGAATTTTTCCATGGGATTTTCCTGCATTATTCCATGGTGTTTCCATGAATGATTTCCCTGGAATTTCCCCAGTTCATGGACTGTTTAATGGGATTTTCATGGGCTATTTAATGGGATTTTCATGGATTGTTCCATGGGATTTTCATGGATTATTCCATGGGATTTTCATGGATTTTTTCATGGATTATTTCATGGGATTTTCATGGATTATTTCATGGCATTTTCATGGATTATTCCATGGGATTTTCAAGGATTGTTTAATGGGATTTTCCTGAATTTTTCCATGGGATTTTCCTGCATTATTCCATGGTGTTTCCATGAATGATTTCCCTGGAATTTCCCCAGTTCATGGACTGTTTAATGGGATTTTCATGGGCTATTTAATGGGATTTTCCTGCGTTATTCCATGGTGTTTCCATGAATGATTTCCCTGGAATTCCCCCAGTTCATGGACTGTTTCATGATCGGCCGGGACCTGGTGCGGCTGCTGCAGAACGTGGCTCGGATCCCCGAGTTCGAGCAGCTCTGGAAGGACATCCTGCACAACCCGCAGGTGCTCAGCCCCCAGTTCACAGGTACAGCCTGGCAACCCTCTCTTTTCCACGGATTCCCCCATTTTCTGCTTTTCCAGGGATTTTTGGTGACAAAAGCGCCGTTTCTGTCCCTGTGCCCCAGGGGTGCTGCAGCTGCTGCAGTCCAGGACCTCCCGCAAGTTCCTGGCGTGTCGGCTCACGCCCGACATGGAGACCAAGCTGCTCTTCATGACCTCGAGGGTAAAATCCCACCTGGATCCCAAATTCCACATGGGTTCCCTCCCAAATTCCCCCTGGGTTCCCAAATTTCACCTGGTTCCCAAATTCCACCTGGGTTTATGTCCTAAATTCCCCTGGATTGCCAAATTCCCTGATGGGTTCCCAAATTTTCTGATGGGTTTCCCCCTCCCAAATTCCCTCTGGATCCCCAAATTCCACCTGGGTTTTGTCCTAAATTCCACCTGGATCCCAAATTCCACATGGGTTCCCTCCCAAATTCCACCTGGATCCCGAATTCCTGATGGGTTCTGTCCTGAATTTCACCTGGATCCCAAATTCCACCTGGGTTCCCTCCCAAATTCCACCTGGATCCCAAATTCCTGATGGGTTCCCAAATTTCACCTGGGTTTTGTCCTAAATTCCCCCTGGATCCCAAATTCCCCCTGGATTCCCTCCCAAATTCCACATGGGTTCCCTCCCAAATTCCCCCTGGGTTCCCAATTTCACCTGGGTTTTGTCCTAAATTCCACCTGGATCCCAAATTCCTGATGGGTTCCCTCCCAAATTCCACCTGGATCCCAAATTCCTGATGGGTTCTGTCCTGAATTTCACCTGGATCCCAAATTCCACCTGGGTTTTGTCCTAAATTCCACCTGGATTCCCAAATTCCTGATGGGTTCTGTCCTGAATTCCTGATGGGTTCCCAAATTCCTGATGGGTTCCATCCCAAATTCCCCCTAGCTCAGGGTCCTGCTTGTCCCCACTGCCAGTCCTGTCCTGTGTCCCCATTTCCAGCTGTGTCCCCTGTCCCCATGTCCCCAGATGTGTCCCCATGTCCCTGTGCCTATCTCCATGTCCCATACCTGTCCCCAGGTGTGTCCCCAGCCGTGTCCCCATCCCTGTCCCCATGTCCCCAGCTGTGTCCCCAGGTGTGTCCCCATGTCCCATCCCTGTCCCCTGTCCCCAGGTGCGCTTTGGGCAGCAGAAGCGCTACCAGGACTGGTTCCAGCGGCAGTACCTGTCCCCAGCCATGTCCCCATCCCTGTCCCCATGTCCCCAGCTGTGTCCCCATGTCCCCATCCCTGTCCCCATGTCCCTGTGGCTGTCCCCAGCTGTGTCCCCATGTCCCATACCTGTCCCCAGCCATGTCCCCATCCCTGTCCCCATGTCCCCAGATGTGTCCCCATGTCCCCAGCCATGTCCCATGTCCCATACCTATCCCCAGCTGTGTCCCCAGATGTGTCCCCATACCTGTCCCCATGTCCCCAGGTGTGTCCCCAGCAGTGTCCCCATGTCCCATACCTGTCCCCAGCCATGTCCCATACCTATCCCCAGGTGTGTCCCCAGCTGTGTCCCCTGTCCCCAGCTGTGTCCCCTGTCCCTGTCCCTGTTCCCAGCTGTGTCCCCAGCAGTGTCCCCATGTCCCTGTGCCTATCCCCATGTCCCCATATCTGTCCCATGTCCCCAACTGTGTCTCCAGCTGTGTCCACATGTCCCATACCTGTCCCCATCCCTGTCCCCATGTCCCCAGATGTGTCCCCATACCTGTCCCCATGTCCCCATACCTGTCCCCAGCTGTGTCCCCAGCAGTGTCCCCATGTCCCTGTGCCTATCTCCATGTCCCATCCCTGTCCCATGTCCCCATGTCCTCAGCTGTGTTCCCATGTCCCCAGATGTGTCCCCATGTCCCTGTCCCTGTCCCCAGATGTGTCCCCAGCCATGTCCCCATCCCTGTCCCCATGTCCCATCCCTGTCCCCATGTCCCCAGCTGTGTCCCCATGTGCCATCCCTGTCCCCAGGTGTGTCCCCAGCCATGTCCCCATACCTGTCCCCATGTCCCCAGGTGTGTCCCCATGTCCCTGTGGCTGTCCCCAGGTGCGCTTTGGGCAGCAGAAGCGCTACCAGGACTGGTTCCAGCGGCAGTACCTGTCCCCAGCCATGTCCCCATGTCCCCATCCATGTCCCATGTCCCTGTCCCTGTCCCCAGGTGTGTCCCCAGCTGTGTCCCCATCCCTGTCCCTGTCCCCAGCCATGTCCCCATACCTGTCCCCAGCTGTGTCCCCATCCATGTCCCCATGTCCCCATCCCTGTCCCCATGTGCCATCCCTGTCCCCATGTCCCTGTGGCTGTCCCCAGGTGCGCTTTGGGCAGCAGAAGCGTTATCAGGACTGGTTCCAGCGGCAGTACCTGTCCCCATCCCTGTCCCCATGTCCCCAGCTGTGTCCCCATACCTGTCCCCATGTCCCATCCCTGTCCCCAGGTGTGTCCCCAGCCATGTCCCATCCCTGTCCCCAGCTGTGTCCCCATGTCCCATCGCTGTCCCCAGGTGCGCTTTGGGCAGCAGAAGCGCTACCAGGACTGGTTCCAGCGGCAGTACCTGTCCCCAGCCATGTCCCCATGTCCCCTGCTGTGTCCCCATGTCCCTGTCCCCAGGTGTGTCCCCAGCCATGTCCCCATGTCCCCAGCTGTGTCCCCATGTCCCATCCCTGTCCCCATACCTCTCCCCATGTCCCCAGCTGTGTCCCATACCTGTCCCCATGTCTTCAGCCATGTCCCATGTCCCATACCTATCCCCAGCTGTGTCCCCAGCTGTGTCCCCATGTCCCTGTTCCTATCTCCATGTCCCATCCCTGTCCCCATGTCCCCATGTGCCATCCCTGTCCCCATCCCTGTCCCCAGGTGCGCTTTGGGCAGCAGAAGCGCTACCAGGACTGGTTCCAGCGGCAGTACCTGGCCACGCCGGACAGCCAGTCGCTGCGCTGTGACCTGATCCGCTACATCTGCGGCGTGGTGCACCCGTCCAACGAGGTGCTGAGCTCGGACATCCTGCCCCGCTGGGCCATCATCGGCTGGCTGCTCACCACCTGCACGGTCAGAACCCCAAAACGGGGTGGGAGAACCCAAAATGGGCTGGGGGAACCCCAAAAATGGGGTACGGGGGGGGAAAAATCCCAAAAATGGGCTGGGAGAACCCAAAATGGGACACAGGGCCATCATCGGCTGGCTGCTCACCACCTGCACGGTCAGAGCCCCAAAAACGGGGTGGGAGAACCCCAAAATGGGGTACAGGGGGGCTGCTCACCACCTGCACGGTGAGAACCCCAAAAATGGGCTGGGGAACCCAAAAATGGGCTGGGAGAACCCAAAAATGGGCTGGGAGAACCCAAAAATGGGGTACGGGGGGGGAAAAATCCCAAAAATGGGCTGGGAGAACCCAAAAATGGGGTGGGAGAACCCAAAATGGGCTGGGGGAACCCCAAAATGGGCTGGGGAATCCCAAAATGGGCTGGGAAAACCCAAAAATGGGCTGGGAGAACCCAAAAATGAGGTACAGGGGGGGAAAAAACCCAAAAATGGGCTGGGAGAACCCAAAAATGGGGTACAGGGTGGGAGGAACCCCAAAAATGGGCTGGGAGAACCCAAAAATGGGGTGGGAGAACCCAAAATGGGGTGGGAGAACCCAAAAATGGGGTACAGGGGGGGCTGCTCACCACCTGCACGGTCAGAACCCCAAAACGGGGTGGGAGAACCCAAAATGGGCTGGGGGAACCCAAAATGGGCTGGGGGAACCCAAAAACGGGGCACAGGGCCATCATTGGCTGGCTGCTCACCACCTGCACGGTCAGAGCCCCAAAACGGGGTACAGGGTGGGAGGAACCCCAAAAATGGGCTGGGGAACCCAAAAATGGGCTGGGAGAACCCAAAATGGGCTGGGAGAACCCAAAAATGGGCTGGGGGAACCCAAAATGGGCTGGGAGAACCCAAAAATGGGGTACAGGGGGGGCTGCTCACCACCTGCATGGTGAGAGCCCCAAAACGGGGTACAGGGGCCTGGGAGAACCCCAAAAATGGGAAAAAAAACCCCAAATGGGGTATGGGGTGGGCTGGGAATGGGAACATCCCGAAAACAGGAGCAGGAACATCCCAAAAAGGGATCTTGGTGGGATCTCAGAGGGTTCCTGGTGGGATCTCAGGGGGTTCTTGGTGGGATCTCAGAGGGTTCTTGGAGGGATCTTGGTGGGATCTCAGGGGGTTCATGGTGGGATCTCAGGGGGTTCATGGTGGGGTCTCGGGGGGTTCTTGGTGGGATCTCAGGGGTTCCTGGAGGGGTCTCAGGAATCTTGGAGGGATCTCAGAGGGTTCCTGGAGGTGTCTCAGGGAATCTTGGAGGGATCTCAGGGGGTTCTTGGTGGGATCTTGGTGGGATCTCAGGGGGTTCTTGGTGGGATCTCAGAGGGTTCTTGGAGGGATCTCAGAGGGTTCTTGGTGGGATCTCAGGGGGTTCTTGGAGGGATCTCAGAGGGTTCTTGGTGGGATCTCAGGGGGTTCATGGTGGGGTCTCAGAGGGTTCTTGGAGGGATCCTGGTGGGATCTCAGGGGGTTCATGGTGGGATCTCAGAGGGTTCTTGGAGGGATCATGGTGGGATCTCAGGGAGTTCTTGGTGGAGTCTCGGAGATCTTGGTGGGATCTCAGGGGGTTCATGGTGGGGTCTCAGAGGGTTCTTGGAGGGATCTCAGGGGGTTCATGGTGGGATCTTGGTGGGATCTCAGGGGGTTCTTGGTGGGATCTTGGTGGGATCTCAGGGGGTTCTTGGTGGGATCTCAGCCTGGTGTTCATGGGATGTTTGGGGTTTTTGGTCTCCTGCAGTCCAACGTGGCCGCCTCCAACGCCAAGCTGGCTCTGTTCTATGATTGGCTCTTCTTCAACCCCGAGAAGGACAGCATCATGAACATCGGTGCGTGGGGCCTGTGGGGTGGCATCCAGGAGATCCAGCTTGGGATGGGATCCATGGGATGTTCCTGGGCTGGGATCCACCTTGAGATGGGATCTGTGGGGGATTCATGGAGTGGGATGGAATCCTGAGGTGGGACCCATGGGGATCCACCTTGGGATGAGATCCTGAGGTGGGATCCATGGGATGGGATCCATGAAATGTTCATGGGATGGGATCCATGAGATGTTCCTGGGGTTGGATCCATGGGATGAGATCTGTGAGATGTTCCTGGGGTGGAATCCATGGGATGTTCCTGGAGTTGGATCCACCTTGGAATGAGATCCGTGGGATGTTCCTGAGGTGGGATCCATGGGATGGGATCTGTGGGGGATTCATGGAGTGGGATGGAATCCTGGGATGGGACCCATGGGGATCCACCTTGGGGTGGGATCCTGGCAGTTCCTGGGATGGGATCCATGGAGGATCTGCCTTGGGATGGGATCCATGAGATGTTCCTGCAGTGGGATCTGTGGGGATCCACCTTGGGATGGGATCCATGGGATGGGATCCATGAGATGTTCCTGGGGTGGGATCCATGGGATGTTCCTGGGATGGGATCCATGGGGATCCACCTTGGGATGGGATCCTGGGGTGGGATCCATGGGATGGGATCCATGAGATGTTCCTGGGGTTGGATCCACCTTGGAATGAGATCCATGAGATGTTCCTGGGGTGGGATCCATGGGATGTTCCTGGGAATTTGGGGTCCAGGAGCAGGAATTTGGGGTTTATGGGGTTCAGGAGTGGGGATTTGGGGTTTTGGGGTCCAGGGTTTGGGGTTTTTGGGGTCCAGGATTTGGGGTTTTGGGGTCCAGGATTTGGGGTTTTTGGGGTCCAGGATTTGGGGTTTTGGGGTCTGACCCCGTTGTGTCCCCCAGAACCTGCCATCCTGGTCATGCACCACTCCATGAAACCCCACCCGGCCATCACGGCCACGCTGCTGGACTTCATGTGCAGGGTGAGGAATCCTTCTTCTCCAGAAATCACCCCAAAAAATCACCCCAAAAAAATTCCCAAAAAAAATCCCCCCCCAAAAAAAATCCCAAAAAAATTCCTCAAAAAAAGTCCTCAAAAAATCACCCCAAAAAATGATCCCAAAAAAATTCCCCCCAAAAAAAAATCCCAAAAAAATTCCTCAAAAAAAGTCCTCCAAAAAATCCCCCCAAAAAAATTCCCCCCAAAAAAAAATCCCAAAAAAATTCCCCAAAAAAATCCCCCAAAAAATCCCCCCAAAAAATCACCCCAAAAAAATTCCCCCCCAAAAAAAATCCCAAAAAAATTCCTCAAAAAAAGTCCTCAAAAAATCCCCCCAAAAAATCCCCCCAAAAAATCCCCCCAAAAAAATTCCCCAAAAAAATCACCCCAAAAAAATTCCCCAAAAAAATTCCCCAAAAAAATTCCTCAAAAAATGTCCTCCAAAAATCACCCCAAAAAACCCCCAAAAAATCCCCCAAAAAAATTCCCCCCAAAAAAATTCCCCAAAAAATCCCCCAAAAAAATTCCCCCCCCAAAAAAATCCCCAAAAAATTCCTCAAAAAAATTCCTCAAAAAATCCCCCCAAAAAATCCCCCCAAAAAATTCCTCAAAAAAATTCCCCAAAAAATCCCCCCAAAAAAATCCCAAAAAAATCCCAAAAAATTCCTCAAAAAAAGTCCTCCAAAAAATACCTCCAAAAATCCCCCCAAAAAATCACCCCAAAAAAAATCCCAAAAAAATCCCTCAGAAAAATCCTTTAAAAATTCCCAAAAATTCCTCAAAAAAATTCCTCAAAAAAAGACCCCAAAAAATCACCCCAAAAAAATTCCCCCCCAAAAACGTCCCAAAAAAAGTCCTCAAAAAAATACCTCAAAAAAATTCCTCAAAAAATCCCCCCAAAAAAATCCCAAAAAGAAAAAAATCCCCAAAAAATCCCCATAAAAATCACAAAAAAATCCCCATAAAAATCCCCATAAAAATCCCAAAAAATCCCCATAAAAATCACAAAAAATCCCCATAAAATCACAAAAAAATCCCAAAAAATCCCCATAAAATCACAAAAAAATCCCCATAAAAATCCCAAAAAATCCCCATAAAATCACAAAAAAATCCCAAAAAATCCCCATAAAAATCCCAAAAAATCACAAAAAATCCCATAAAAATCACAAAAATATCCCCAAAAAATCCCCATAAAATCACAAAAAATCCCCAAAAAATCCCAAAAAAATCCCAAAAAAATCCCAAAAAATCCCCAAAAAATCCCCAAAAATCCCAAAAAAATCCCCAAAAAATCCCAAAAAAATCCCAAAAAAATCCCAAAAAATCAAAAAAAATCCCCAAAAAATCACCAAAAAATCCCCAAAAAATCCCATAAAAATCCCAAAAAAATCCCAAAAAAATCACAAAAAATCCCAAAAAATCCCAAAAAAATCCCAAAAAAATCACAAAAAAATCCCAAAAAATCCCCCAAAAATCCCCTAAAAAAACTCAATTTTTTTCCCTAACATTCCTCTCTCCCTCCCTGTTTTTCCCAGATCATTCCCAATTTTTACCCCCCTTTGGAAGCTCACGTCCGCCAGGGCGTCTTCAACTCCCTCACGCACATCGTGGAGAAGCGAGTCCTGGCGTAAGAATTCCCACATTTTCCCAAATTTCCTGGAATTTCCCGGAATTTCCAGCTGCTCCCAACTGCCCTGGGCCTCTCCTGGAGCTCTGGGGTTATCCAGGAAAATTTGGGATCAGAAGGGAAAGAGAAAATTGGGATTTTCCAGGAAAATTTCCCCATTTCCCATTGAGGGGATCCCAATGACCATGAGGGAAAATTGGGATTTTTCAGGAATTCCAACCCTTTTCCCATTCCCATTTTCTGGTGAGGGGATCCCAAAGATCATGAGGGAAAAGGGATTGGGAAAAAAGAGAAAATTGGGATTTTTCAGGAATTTCAGCCCTTTTCCCATTCCCATTTTCTGGTGAGGAAATCCCAAAAACCATGAGGGAAAAGGGATTGGGAAAAAAGAAAAAATTGGGATTTTCCAGGAAAATTTCCCCATTTCCCATTGAGGGGATCCCAAAGACCATGAGGGAAAAAGGATTGGGAAAAAGAGAAAATTGGGATTTTTCAGCCCAATTTTTCCAGCCCCTTTTCCCATTCCCATTTTCTGGTGAGGGGATCCCAAAGTTCATGAGGGGAAAAGAGAAAATTGGGATTTTCCAGGAATTCCAATCCTTTTCCCATTCCCGTTTTCTGGTGAGGGGATCCCAATGACCATGAGGGAAAAGAGGGAAAAGAGAAAATTGGGATTTTTCAGGAATTTCAGCCTCTTTTCCCATTCCCATTTTTTGGCACGGGTGAGGGAAAAACAATGGGGGAAAAAAGAGAAAATTGGGATTTTCCAGGAAAATTTTCCCATTTCCCATTGAGGAGATCCCAAAGATCATGAGGAAAAAGAGGGAAAATTGGGATTTTTCAGGAATTCCAACCATTTTCCAATTCCCATTTTCTGGCACAGGTGAGGGAAAAAGAATGGGGGAAAAAAGAGAAAATTGGGATTTTCCAGGAAAATTTCCCCATTTCCCATTGAGGGGATCCCAAAGATCATGAGGGAAAAGAGGGAAAATTGGGATTTTTCAGGAATTCCAACCCTTTTCCCATTCCCATTTTCTGGTGAGGGGATCCCAAAGATCATGAGGGAAAAGGGATTGGGAAAAAAGAGAAAATTGGGATTTTTCAGGAATTTCAGACCCTTTTCCCATTCCCATTTTCTGGTGAGGGGATCCCAAAGATCATGAGGGAAAAAGAGAAAATTGGGATTTTCCAGGAAAATTTCCCCATTTCCCATTGAGGGGATCCCAATGACCATGAGGGAAAAGAGGGAAAATTGGGATTTTCCAGGAATTCCATTCCCAGTGGGATCAGGCCCCATCCCAGCTCTGGCTGATCCCAAATTTCGGTGAAATTTTCCCAAATTTAGGGGGAATTTTCCCAAATTTCCGTGGAATTTTCCCAAATTTCGGTGGAATTTTCCCAAATTTCCGTGGAATTTTCCCAAATTTCCGTGGAATTTTCCCAATTTTTCCCCTCCCAGGCACCTGGCCCCGCTCTTTGACAACCCCAAACTGGACAAGGAGCTCCGGGCGATGCTCCGGGAGAAATTTCCGGAATTCTGCAGCTCCCCCTCGCCCCCCATGGAAGGTTGGGAATGAAATTGGGAATTTTGGGAATTAAATTGGGATTTTTGGGAATTAAATTGGGATTTTTGGGGATTAAATTGGGATTTTTGGGGATTAAATTGGGATTTTTGGGGATTAAATTGGGATTTTTGGGAATTAAATTGGGATTTTTGGGGATTAAATTGGGATTTTTGGGGATTAAATTGGGATTTTTGGGGATTAAATTGGGATTTTTTTTGGGAATTAAATTGGGGTTTTGGGGATTAAATTGGGGAATTAAATTGGGATTTTTGGGGATTAAACTGGGGGATTAAATTGGGGAATTAAATTGGGGATTAAATTAAGGAATTAAATTGGGATTTTTGGGAATTAAATTCATATTTTTAGGGATTAAATTGTGGAATTAAATTTGCATTTTGGGGATTAAATCAGGGAATTAAATTGGGATTTTGTGGGATTAAATTGGGATTTTTGGGGATTAAATTGGGATTTTGGGGAATTAAATTGGGGAATTTTGGGGAATTAAATTGGGGAATTAAATTGGGATTTTTTGGGAGTTAAATTGGGATTTTAGGGGAATAATTCAATTGGGATTTTGAGGATTAAATTGGGATTTTTGGGTGGATTAAATTGGGATTTTTGGGGGGATTAAATTGGGATTTTTAGGGATTAAATTGGGATTTTTGGGGGGATTAAATTGGGATTTTTAGGGATTAAATTGGGATTTTTGGGGGGATTAAATTGGGATTTTTGGGAATTAAATTGGGATTTTTGGGGATTAAATTTGGGAATTAAATTGGGATTTTTGGGGATTTAAATTGGGATTTTTGGGAATTAAATTGGGATTTTTGGGGATTAAATTGGGATTTTTAGGGGTTAAATTGGGATTTTTGGGGATTAAATTGGGATTTTTGGGGGGATTAAATTGGGATTTTTAGGGATTAAATTGGGATTTTTGGGGAATTAAATTGGGGAATTAAATTGGGATTTTAGGGAAATAATTCAATTGGGATTTTGAGGATTAAATTGGGATTTTTAGGGATTAAATTGGGATTTTTAGGGGGATTAAATTGGGGAATTAAATTGGGATATTTGGGGATTAAATTGGGATTTTTTGGGGGATGAAATTGGGATTTTTAGGGATTAAATTGGGATTTTTAGGGATTAAATTGGGATTTTTAGGGATTAAGCTGGGATTTTTTGGTGCAGTGAAAATCGAGGAGCCCGTTGCCATGGAGATGGAGAATCACCTGGAGAAGGATGACGGTTGCTATGACAACGCCGAGGCCGCCTTCAGTGACGATGAGGAGGAGCTGAGCAGCAAAGGGGGTGCGGGAACCCCCGGGACACCCCCGGGCTCCAGAATTCCCTAAAAACCCAAAAACCGGGAGCTGATCCCGGTGGGGATCCCAGATTTCCTCTGGAGGAGCCGATTCCCAAAAATCAGGAGCTGATTCCCAAAATCCCAGGAGCCAATTCCCAAAAATCAGGAGCTGATTCCCAAAATCCCAGGAGCTGATTCCCAAAAATCAGGAGCTGATCCCCAAATCCCAGGAGCCAATTCCCAAAAATCAGGAGCTGATTCCCAAAATCCCAGCAGCTGATCCTGGTGGAGATTCCCTGATTCCCAAATCCCAGGAGCTGATTCCCAAATCCCAGGAGCTGATTCCCAAAAATCAGGAGCTGATTCCCAAAAATCAGGAGCTGATTCCCAAAAATCAGGAGCTGATCCCAAAATCCCAGGAGTTGATTCCCAAATCCCAGGAGCTGATCCCACTGGAAATCCCAGATTTCCTCTGCTGGGAGGCTCTGGAGGAGCTGATTCCCAAAATCAGGAGCTGATTCCCAAATCCCAGGAGCCAATTCCCAAAAATCAGGAGCTGATCCCGCTGGGAAATCCCAGATTTTGTCCTACAGGAGCTGATTCCCAAAATCCCAGGAGCCAATTCCCAAAAATCAGGAGCTGATTCCGCTGGGAAATCCCAGATTTCCTCTTTAGGGAGGATCTGGAGGAGCTGATTCCCAAATCCCAAATTCCTGCTGGAATCCCAGGGAATTCCTGCTGGAATCCCAGGGAGCTCCTGCTGGAATCCCAGGGAATTCCTGCTGGAATCCCAGGGAATTCCTGCTGGAATCCCAGGGAATTCCTGCTGGAATCCCAGGGAATTCCTGCTGGAATCCCAGGGAGCTCCTGCTGGAATCCCAGGGAATTCCTGCTGGAATCCCAGGGAATTCCTGCTTTAATCCCAGAAAATTCCTGCTGGAATCCCAGGGAACTCCTGCTGGAATCCCAGGGAGCTCCTGCTGGAATCCCAGGGAATTCTTGCTGGAATCCCAGGGAGCTCCTGCTGGAATCCCAGGGAATTCCTGCTGCTGGAATCCCAGGGAATTCCTGCTGCTGGAATCCCAGGGAATTCCTGCTGGAATCCCAGGGAGCTCCTGCTGGAATCCCAGGGAATTCCTGCTGGAATCCCAGGGAATTCCTGCTGGAATTCCTGCTGGAATCCCAGGGAGCTCCTGCTGGAATCCCAGGGAATTCCTGCTGGAATCCCAGGGAACTCCTGCTGGAATCCCAGGGAGCTCCTGCTGGAATCCCAGGGAATTCCTGCTGGAATCCCAGGGAACTCCTGCTGGAATCCCAGGGAATTCCTGCTGCTGGAATCCCAGGGAATTCCTGCTGGAATCCAGGGAATTCCTGCTGGAATCCCAGGGAATTCCTGCTGGAATCCCAGGGAGCTCCTGCTGGAATGCCAGGGAATTCCTGCTGGGATCCCAGGGAATTCCTGCTGGAATCCAGGGAATTCCTGCTGGAATCCCGGGAATTCCTGCTGGAATCCCAGGGAATTCCTGCTGGAATCCCAGGGAACTCCTGCTGGAATCCCAGGGAATTCCTGCTGCTGGAATCCCAGGGAATTCCTGCTGGAATCCCAGGGAATTCCTGCTGGAATCCCAGGGAATTCCTGCTGGAATCCCAGGCAATTCCTGCTGGAATCCCAGGGAATTCCTCCTGCTGGAATCCCAGGGAATTCCTGCTGGAATCCCAGGGAATTCCTGCTGGAATCCCAGGGAATTCCTGCTGGAATCCCAGGGAATTCCTGCTGGAATCCCAGGAATTCCTGCTGGAATCCCAGGGAGCTCCTGCTGGAATCCCAGGGAGCTCCTGCTGGAATCCCAGGGAGCTCCTGCTGGAATGCCAGGGAATTCCTGCTGGGATCCCAGGGAATTCCTGCTGGAATCCCAGGGAATTCCTGCTGGAATCCCAGGGAATTCCTGCTGGAATCCCAGGGAATTCCTGCTGGAATCCCTGCTGGAATCCCAGGGAATTCCTGCTGGAATCCCAGGGAGCTCCTGCTGGAATCCCAGGGAATTCCTGCTGGAATCCCAGGGAATTCCTGCTGGAATCCCAGGGAATTCCTGCTTCCAGGCAAGAAGAGGGAGTTCCGCTTCCATCCCATCAAGGAGTCCATCGTGGAGGAGCCCGTGGACATCACCCCGTTCCTGGAGCAGCTGGACGAGACCCTGAGGGACAAAGTGCTGCAGCTGCAGAAGGGCAGGTGGGCACATCCCAGTCCCCATCCCAGTCCTGTTCCCGTATTTCTGTTCCCAATCCCATTCCATTCCCATTCCAATCCCACTCCCAATCCCATTTCCATTCTATTCCTATTCCTACTTCCATTCCCGTTTCCAATCCCAATCCCATTCCAATCCCATTCTCACTACATTCTATTCCCATCCCATTCCCCTTCCTAATGCCATTCCCATCCCATTCCCAATCCAATCCCATTGCCCTTCCCACTCCAATTCCCATTCCATTCCTATTCCTACTTCCATTCCCGTTTCCATTCCCATTCCAATTCCACTCCCAATCCCGTTTCCATTCTATTCCTATTCCTACTTCCATTCCTGTTTCCAATCCCAATCCCATTCCCAATCCCATTCTCACTACATTCTATTCCCATCCCATTCCCAATCCCAATCCAGTCCCATTGCCCTTCCCAATCCCATTCCCATTCCATTCCCAATACCATTCCGTCCACTCCATTCCCATCCCATTCCCAATCCAATCCATTCCCTTCCATCCAATCCCATTCCATCCAATCCATTCCCATTCATCCCATCCATCATTCCCAATCCAATCCCATTGCCCTTCCCAATCCCATTCCCATTCCATTCCTGTTCCATTCCCAATCCCATTCCCATCTCCACTCCATTCCTATTCCAATCCCATCCCATTCCATTCCCACTCCCATTCCCATTCCCAGTGCTCCCATTCAGTGCTCCCAGTGCTCCCAGTGAGGGTTTGTTGCTGTCCCTGCAGTGACACGGAGGCGCAGTGCGAGGTCATGCAGGAGATCGTGGATCAGGTCCTGGAGGTAACGGAGCCACGCTGGGATCTGGGATCCGTTTGGGTGGGATTTGGGATCTGTCATGGGTGGGATTTGGGATCAGTCTTGGGTGGGATTTGGGGTCTGTCATGGGTGGGATTTGGGATCAATTTTGGGTGGGATTTGGGATCTGTCCTGGGCAGGATTTGGGATCCATCTTGGACGGGATTTGGGGTCCATCTTGGGTGGGATCTGGGATTTGTCCCAGGAAGGATTTGGGGTCCATCTTGGGTGGATTTGGGATCCATCCCAGCTGGGATTTGGGATCCATCTTGGACGGGATTTGGGGTCCATCTTGGGTGGGATCTGGGATTTGTCCCAGGAAGGATTTGGGGTCCATCCAGCTGGGATTTGGGATCCATCTTGGATGGGATTTGGGGTCCATCTTGGGTGGGATCTGGGATTTGTCCCAGGAAGGATTTGGGATCCATCCCAGCTGGGATTTGGGATCCATCCTGGCCAGGATCTGGAATTAATCCTAGGGGGGATCTGGGATCTGTCATGGAGAGGATCTGGGATCCATCCTGGCAGTGATTTGGGATCCCCTGGTGCTGGAACCTCTCCAGAGCAGCCTGGGATCCGTTCCTGTGCCAGGATCAATCCCTGTGCCCATTCCCCGTGCCAGGATCAGTCCCTGTGCCCTTTCCCCGTGCCAGGATCAGTCCCTGTGCCAGGATCAGTCCCTGTGCCCTTTCCCGTGCCAGGATCCATTCCTGTGCCCTTTCCCATGCCAGGATCAGTCCCTGTGCCCTTTCCCCGTGCCAGGGTCCATTCCTGTGCCAGGGTCCATTCCTGTGCCCCCTCCCCATGCCAGGATCCATTCCTGTGCCCTTTCCCGTGCCAGGATCAGTCCCTGTGCCCCCTCCCCATGCCAGGGTCCATTCCTGTGCCCCTGCCAGGTCCATCCCTGTGCCCCCTGCCCGTGCCAGGGTCCATCCCTGTGCCCCTCCCTGTGCCACGCCCTGTGCCCTCCGTCAGGATCCCTGTGCCCCTCCCCGTGCCAGGTCATCCCTGTGCCCTTTCCCGTGCCAGGATCAGTCCCTGTGCCCCTTCCCTGTGCCAGGATCAGTCCCTGTGCCCTTTCCCTGTGCCAGGATCAGTCCCTGTGCCCTTCCCCATGCCAGGATCAGTCCCTGTGCCCCCTGCCCGTGCCAGGATCAGTCCCTGTGCCCTTTCCCCATGCCAGGATCAGTCCCTGTGCCAGGATCAGTCCCTGTGCCCCCTCCCCGTGCCAGGATCAGTCCCTGTGCCCCCTCCCTGTGCCCCCTGCCCGTGCCAGGGTCCATCCCTGTGCCCCCTGCCCGTGCCAGGATCATCCCTGTGCCCGTGCCAGGTCCATCGCTGCCCCCTGTCCCTGCAGGAGGACTTTGACTCGGAGCAGCTCTCCGTTCTCGCCTCGTGCCTGCAGGAGCTCTTCAAGGCCCATTTCCGTGGGGAGGTGCTGCCGGAGGAGATCACGGAGGAGTAAGGGCTGGGGGAACCAGAGAGGGATCCGGGGCTGCTCCTGTGACATTCCTGGGAAATCCAGAGGGATCCAGGGCTGTTCCTGTTCCCATTCCTGGGAAAACCCATAGGAATTCAGGGTTGTTCCCATTTCCTGGAAAATCCAGAGGGATCCAGGGCTGTTCCTCTCCCATTTCCTGGGAAAACCCAACGGGATCCGGGGCTGTTCCCATTCCCAGGAAAATCCAGAGGGATCCAGGGCTGTTCCCATTCCTGAGAAATCCAGAGGGATCCGGGGCTGTTCCTGTTCCTGGGAAATCCAGAGGGATCCAGGGCTGTTCCTGTTCCTGGGAAACCCATAGGGATTCAGGGCTGTTCCCATTCCTGGGAAATCCAGAGGACCCAGGGCTATTCCTGTCCCATTTCCTGGGAAAATTCAGAGGAATTCAGGGCTGTTCCCATTCCTGGAAAATCCAGAGGGATCCAGGGCTGTTCCCATTCCTGGGAAAATTCAGAGGAATTCTGGGTTGTCCCCATTCCTGGAAAATCCAGAGGGACCCAGGGCTGTTCCCATTCCTGGGAAAACCCAACAGGATCCGGGGCTGTTCCTGTGACATTCCTGGGAAATCCAGAGGGATCCAGGGCTGCTCCCATGCCATTCTTGGGAAATTCTGAAGGGATCCAGGGCTGTTCCTGTCCCATTTCCTGGGAAAACCCATAGGAATTCAGGGTTGTTCCTATTCCTGGGAAAACTCAGAGGATCCAGGGCTGTTCCCATTCCCAGAAAAATCCACAGGGATCCAGGCTATTCCTTTGTCATTCCTGGGAAAACCCAATGGGATCCAGGGCTGTTCCCATTCCCAGGAAAACCCAGAGGGATTCAGGGCTGTTCCTGTGACATTTCCTGGAAAAATTCAGAGGAATTCAGGGCTGTTCCTATCCCATTTCCTGGGAAATCCTGGAGGGATCCAGGGCTGTTCTTGGGCTCCCAACGGGATCCAGGGCTGTTCCCATTCCCAGGAAAACCCAGAGGGATCCAGGGCTGTTCCCATTCCCTGGAAAATCCAGAGGGATCCAGGGCTGCTCCTGTCCCATTTCCTGGGAAAACCCATAGGAATTCAGAGTTTTTCCTATTCCTGGGAAAACCTGGAGGGGTTTGAGCAGCCAGAAGGATCCAGGGCTGTTCCTTTGTCATTCCTGGAAAACTCCAAGGGATCCAGGGCTGTTCCTGTCCCATTTCCTGGGAAAATTCAGAGGAATTCTGGGTTGTTCCTATTCCTGGGAAAACTCAGAGGGATCCAGGGCTGTTCCTGTCCCATTTCCTGGGAAATCCAGAGGGATCCAGGGCTGCTCCTCTCCCATTTCCTGGGAAAATTCAGAGGAATTCTGGGTTGTCCCCATTCCTGGAAAATCCAGAGGGACCCAGGGCTGTTCCTGTCCCATTTCCTGGGAAAACTCAGAGGAATTCTGGGTTGTTCCTATTCCTGGGAAATCCAGAGGGATCCAGGGCTGTTCTTGGGTTCCCAACAGGATCCAGGGCTGTTCTTTTGTCATTCCTGGGAAAATTCAGAGGAATTCAGGGCTGTTCGTCTCCCATTTCCTGGGAAAATTCAGAGGAATTCTGGGTTGTTCCTATTCCTGGAAAATCCAGAGGGACCCAGGGCAGTTCCTGTCCCATTTCCTGGGAAAACTCAGAGGAATTCTGGGTTGTCCCATTCCTGGGAAATCCTGGAGATATCCAGGGCTGTTCCCGTGTCATTCCCGGAGCTCAGAGTGTCCGTCTGTCTGTCCCCAGGTCCCTGGAGGAGTCCGTGGGGAAGCCCCTGTACCTGATATTCCGGTAGGTTCCTTCCCAAACCCTCAGGAATTCCCGGCCTCCCATCCCATTCCTGGTGGGAAATCCGGGGTTTTTGGGGGAGATTTTGGGAATTTTTGGGGTTTTTGGTCCCCGTTATCCCGGTGACATTCCCACTCTCCCTAAGGAACCTGTGCCAGATGCAGGAGGACAACAGCAGCTTCTCACTGCTGCTGGACCTGCTCATTCCAAGTGGGAAATCTGGGGTTTTTTGGGGTTTTTTTGGTGGATTTTGGGGATTTTTGGGGTTTTTTGGGGGTTTTTGGTGGTTTTTGGGAATTTTTGGGGTTTTTTGGGGTGTTTGGTCCCCGTTATCCCAGTGACATTCCCGCTCTCCCCAAGGAACCTGTGCCAGATGCAGGAGGACAACAGCGGCTTCTGGCTGCTGCTGGACCTGCTCATTCCAAGTGGGAAATCCAGGGTTTTTTGGGGATTTTTTGGTGGGTTTTGGGAATTTTTGAGGTTTTTGGGGTTTTTTGGGGTGTTTGGTCCCCGTTATCCCGGTGACATTCCCGCTGTCCCCAAGGAACCTGTGCCAGATGCAGGAGGACAACAGCGGCTTCTCGCTGCTGCTGGACCTGCTCTCGGAGCTCTACCAGAAGCAGCCCAAGATCGGATACCACCTGCTCTACTACCTGAGGGCCAGGTGAGGCCACGCCCTGCGCTGGCTCCGCCCCCTCCGATGGGCCACGCCCTGCTCTGACTCCTCCTCCTCCTCCTCAGATGGGCCATGCCTGCCTGTGACTCCTCCCTCTCTCCTGTGACTCCTCCCCTTCTTATGGGCCACGCCCTGCTCAGGCTCCTCCCCTTCATCTGGGCCCTGCCCTGTTCTGACTCCGCCCCTCAGATGGGCCACGCCTACCTCTGACTCCTCCCTCTCTCCTGTGACTCCTCCCCTTCTCATGGGCCACGCCCTGCTCAGGCTCCTCCCCTTCATCTGGGCCCCACCTTCTCACCCTGACTCCACCCCCTCACCTGGGCCCTGCCCTGTTCTGACTCCGCCCCCTCAGATGGGCCCTGCCCTGCTCTGACTCCTCCCACTCTGCTCTGACTCCTCCCCCTCTTGTGACTCCTCCCCCTCACCTTGGCCCCGCCCTCTTACCTGGGCACCTCCCTTACCTGTGCCTGTCCCTGTCCCCAGTGGCAGCATGAGCCAGGTGTGTGCCAGCTGTGCCAGGTGTGTACCACGTGTGTGAGGTGTCACATGCCAGGCGTGTGCCATGTGTATGCCAGCAGTGCCAGGTGTGGTGTCAGTTGTGTCAGCTGTGTCCCAGCGGTACCAGGTTGTGCCATGTGTGTGTTAGCTGTGCCTGGTGTGTGCCAGGTGTGTCCGAGCAGTACCAGTGTGTGCCCCGGTGTGCCCAGGTGCCAGGTGCTCTCTGTCCCCAGCAAGGCGGCGCTGGGCAGGATGGCGCTCTGTGAGTGTGTGAACTGTGTGCCAGGTGTGCCAGGTGCCAGGTGTGCCAGGTGTGCCCAGGTGCCAGGTTTGCTCTGTGTCCCCAGCAAGGCGGCGCTGGGCAGGATGGCACTGTGTGAGTGTCCAGGTGTGCCAGGTTGCTCTGTCCCCAGCAAGGCGGCGCTGGGCAGGATGGCACTCTGTGAGTGTGTGAGCTGTGCCAGGTGTGCCAGGTGTGCCAGGTTTTCTCTGTGTCCCCAGCAAGGCGGCGCTGGGCAGGATGGCACTCTGTTTAGTGTGCCAGGTGTGCCAGGTGTGCCAGGTGTGCTCTCTGTCCCAGCAAGCGGCGCTGGGCTCAGGATGGCGCTGTGTGAGTGTGTGAGCTGTGTCAGGTGGTGTGCCCAGGTGTGCAGGTGTGCTCTGTGTCCCCAGCAAGGCGGCGCTGGGCAGGAGTGGCACTCTGTCAGTGTGCCCAGGTGTGCCCAGGTGTGCCAGGTGTGCCAGGTGTGCTCTGTCCCCAGCAAGGCGGCGCTGGGCAGGAGGCGCTCTGTGTGTCAGTATATGAGCTGTGTGCCAGGTGCCAGGTGTGCCCAGGTGTGCCCAGGTGTGCCAGGTGTGCCCAGGTGCCCAGGTGTGCTCTCTGTCCCCAGCAAGGCGGCCTGGGCAGGATGGCGCTCTGTGAGTGTGCCAGGTGTGCCGAGTGCCCCGGGTGTGCCCAGGTGCCAGGTGCTCTCTGTCCCCAGCAAGGCGGCGCTGGGCAGGATGGCGCTCTGTGAGTGTGCCAGGTGTGCCAGGTTTGCTCTGTCCCAGCAAGGCGGCGCTGCAGGATGGCACTCTGTGAGTGTGCCAGGTGTGCCAGGTTGTGCCAGGTGTTGCCAGTTTGCTCTCTGTCCCAGCAAGGCTGCAGCCTGGCAGATGGCGCTGGTGAGTGTGCCAGGTGTGCCAGGTGTGCCCAGGTGCCAGGTGTGCCCAGGTGCCAGGTTTGCTCTGTCCCCAGCAAGGCGGCGCTGGGCAGGATGGCGCTGTGTGAGCTGTGTGCCAGGTGCCCAGGTGTGCCCAGGTGCCAGGTGTGCTCTGTGTCCCCAGCAACGCGGCGCTGGCAGGATGGCGCTCTGTGAGTGTGCCAGGTGTGCCCAGGTGCCAGGTGTGCCAGGTTTGCTCTGTGTCCCCAGCAAGGCGGCGCTGGGCAGGATGGCGCTCTGTGAGTGTGCCAGGTGTGCCAGGTGTGCCCAGGTGCCAGGTGTGCCAGGTTTGCTCTGTGTCCCCAGCAAGGCGGCGCTGGGCAGGATGGCGCTCTGTGAGTGTGTGAGCTGTGTCAGGTGTATCCCAGCAGTACCAGGTGTGTGCCCAGGTGCCAGGTGTGCCAGGTGTGCTCTGTGTCCCCAGCAAGGCGGCGCTGGGCAGGATGGCGCTCTACGAGTCCTTTGCCCAGGCCACGCAGCTGGGCGAGCTGCACACGTGCCTCATGATGGACATGAAGGCGTGCCAGGAGGACGACGTGCGCCTGCTCTGCTTCCTCACGCCCTCCATCTACACCGAGGTGAGCCCTCACCTGCCCAGGTGTGCCCTGAGTGCCATCCCAGGTGTGCCCTGAGTGCCAGGGGTGCCCAAAATGCCATCCCAGGGGAGCCCTGAGTGCCAGGGGTGCCCAAAATCCCAACCCTGGTGTGCCCTGAGTACCATCCCAGGGGAGTCCTGTGTGCCAGGGCTCCCCAAAATGCCATCCCAGGTGTGCCCAAAATCCCATCCCAGGGGAGCCCTGAGTGCCAGGGGTCCCCAAAATCCCATCCTAGGGGAGCTCTGAGTGCCAGGGGTGCCCAAAATCCCATCCCAGGTGTGCCCAAAATGCCATCCCAGGGGAGCCCTGAGTGCCAGGGGTGCCCAAAATCCCATCCCTGGTGTGCCCAAAATCCCATCCCAGGTGTGCCCCAGGTCCCATCCCAGGTGTGCTGCAGCAGAGAATCCCTAAAATTCTTTCTAAATTCAGAGAATCCCCCCCAAAAAAATTCTCTCTAAATTCAGAAAGCTGCAGCCCTGGAATGTGCAGCTGGATCCCTGCCCTTCCTCGGGATCCATCCCAGGGCAGGATCCCATTGTTCCTGTGCTGATCCCAAATCCAGGATCCATCCCAGGGCAGGATCCCGTTGTTCCCTACACTGATCCCAAATCCAGGATCCATCCCAGGGCAGGATCCCACTGTTCCCCACACTGATCCCAAATCCAGGATCCATCCCAGGCTGTTCCTGTGCTGATCCCAAATCCCAGGGCAGGATCCCACTGTTTTCCACACTGATCCCAAATCCAGGATCCCAGGCTGTTCCTGTGCCGATCCCAAATCCAGGATCCCAGTGTTCCTGTGCTGATCCCAAATCCAGGATCCATCCAGGGCAGGATCCCACTGTTCCCCACACTGATCCCAAATCCCAGGGCAGGATCCCACTGTTTTCCCCTGTGCTGATCCCAAATCCAGGATCCATCCCAGGCTGTTCCTGTGCTGATCCCAAATCCCAGGGCAGGATCCCACTGTTCCTGTGCCGATCCCAAATCCAGGATCCATCCCAGGGCAGGATCCCGTTGTTCCCTGTGCTGATCCCAAATCCAGGATCCATCCCAGGGCAGGATCCCATTGTTCACTGTGCTGATCCCAAATCCAGGATCCATCCCAGACTGTTCCTGTGCTGATCCCAAATCCCAGGGCAGGATCCCACTGTTCCCCACACTGATCCCAAATCCAGGATCCATCCAGGGCAGGATCCCAGTGTTCCCCACACTGATCCCAAATCCAGGATCCATCCCAGATCCCGTCCCTCTCCCTGGCGCCGCCGTTCCCGCCCTTGGCTCCTGCCCTGATTGATTTTGTGTTTCCTGCGGGAGCAGAGCCAGGAAAAGGGAAAAAAAAACGGGAATTCCGGGAATTCCAGAGCTCTGGCTCACTGCTGCCCCCCGATGGAAATTTTTGGGATTTTGGGAGGGCTCTCCCTGCCCGGATTTGGGATTTTGTGCATTCCCAGTTTGGGATTTTTCATTCCCAGTTTGGATTTTGTGCATTCCCAGTTTGGGATTTTGTGCATTCCCAGTTTGGGTTTTGTGCATTCCCAGTTTGGATTTTGTGCATTCCCAGTTTGGGATTTTTCATTCCCAGTTTGATTTTGTGCATTCCCAGTTTGGGATTTTGTGCATTCCCAGTTTGGGATTTTGTGCATTCCCAGTTTGGGATTTTTCATTCCCAGTTTGGGATTTTGTGCATTCCCAGTTTGGGATTTTGTGCATTCCCAGTTTGGGATTTTTCATTCCCAGTTTGATTTTGTGCATTCCCAGTTTGGGATTTTTCATTCCCAGTTTGATTTTGTGCATTCTCAGTTTGGGATTTTGTGCATTCCCAGTTTGGGATTTTGTGCATTCCCAGTTTGGGATTTTGTGCATTCCCAGTTTGGGATTTTTCATTCCCAGTTTGATTTTGTTCATTCCCAGTTTCCAGATGAGACCCTGAGGAGCGGGGAGCTGCTGAACATGATCGTGGCTGTCATCGACTCCTTCCAGGTGAGGGGGATCCTTCCCTTCCCTTTTCTGGGGAATTTAACCCCAAAATGAGCCATCCATGGCCCCAATCCTGCCCAAATTTAACCCCAAAATGAGCCATCCATGGCCCCAATCCTGGGGAATTTAACCCCAAAATGAGCCATCCATGACCCCAAATTTAACCCCAAAATGAGCCATCCATGGCCCCAATCCTGCCCAAATTTAACCCCAAAATGAGCCATCCATGACCCCAATCCTGGGCAATTTAACCCCAAAATGAGCCATCCATGACCCAAATCCTTCCCAAATTTAACCCCAAAATGAGCCATCCATGGCCCCAAACCTGGGGAATTTAACCCCAAAATGAGCCACCTATGACCCAAATTTAACCCCAAAATGAGCCATCCATGGCCCCAAATCCTTCCCAAATTTAACCCCAAAATGAGCCATCCATGGCCCCAAATTTAACCCCAAAATGAGCCATCCATGGCCCCAATCCTGGGGAATTTAACCCCAAAATGAGCCATCCATGGCCCCAATCCTGCCCAAATTTAACCCCAAAATGAGCCATCCATGGCCCCAAATCCTGCCCAAATTTAACCCCAAAATGAGCCATCCATGACCCAAATTTAACCCCAAAATGAGCCATCCATGGCCCCAATCCTGGGGAATTTAACCCCAAAATGAGCCATCCATGGCCCCAAATTTAACCCCAAAATGAGCCATCCATGGCCCCAAATCCTTCCCAAATTTAACCCCAAAATGAGCCATCCATGGCCCCAATCCTGGGAAATTTAACCCCAAAATGAGCCATCCATGACCCAAATTTAACCCCAAAATGAGCCATCCATGGCCCCAAATCCTGGGGAATTTAACCCCAAAATGAGCCATCCATGACCCCAAACCTTCCCAAATTTAACCCCAAAATGAGCCATCCATGGCCCCAAATTTAACCCCAAAATGAGCCATCCATGGCCCCAAATCCTGCCCAAATTTAACCCCAAAATGAGCCATCCATGGCCCCAAATTTAACCCCAAAATGAGCCATCCATGACCCCAATCCTGCCCAAATTTAACCCCAAAATGAGCCATCCATGACCCAAATCGTTCCCAAATTTAACCCCAAAATGAGCCATCCATGGCCCCAAATCCTTCCCAAATTTAACCCCAAAATGAGCCATCCATGGCCCCAATCCTTCCCAAATTTAACCCCAAAATGAGCCATCCATGGCCCAAATCCTTCCCAAATTTAACCCCAAAATGAGCCATCCATGACCAAATCCTGGGAATTTAACCCCAAAATGAGCCATCCATGGCCCCAATCCTTCCCAAATTTAACCCCAAAATGAGCCATCCATGGCCCCAATCCTGGGAATTTAACCCCAAAATGAGCCATCCATGACCCAAATCCTGGGGAATTTAACCCCAAAATGAGAAATCCATGACCCAAATCCTGCCCAAATTTAACCCCAAAATGAGAAATCCATGGCCCCAAATCCTGCCCAAATTTAACCCCAAAATGAGCCATCCATGGCCCCAATCCTGCCCAAATTTAACCCCAAAATGAGCCATCCATGACCCCAAATTTAACCCCAAAATGAGCCATCCATGGCCCCAAATCCTTCCCAAATTTAACCCAAAATGAGCCATCCATGGCCCAAATCCTTCCCAAATTTAACCCCAAAATGAGCCATCCATGGCCCCAAATCCTGCCCAAATTTAACCCCAAAATGAGCCATCCATGACCCAAATTTAACCCCAAAATGAGCCATCCATGACCCCAATCCTTCCCAAATTTAACCCCAAAATGAGCCATCCATGACCCCAAATTTAACCCCAAAATGAGCCATCCATGGCCCCAATCCTCCCCAAATTTAACCCCAAAATGAGCCATCCATGACCCAAATTTAACCCCAAAATGAGCCATCCATGGCCCCAATCCTGGGGAATTTAACCCCAAAATGAGCCATCCATGGCCCCAAATCCTTCCCAAATTTAACCCCAAAATGAGCCATCCATGGCCCCAAACCTGGGGAATTTAACCCCAAAATGAGCCATCCATGGCCCCAATCCTGCCCAAATTTAACCCCAAAATGAGCCATCCATGACCCAAATCCTGGGAAATTTAACCCCAAAATGAGCCATCCATGACCCCAAATCCTTCCCAAATTTAACCCCAAAATGAGCCATCCATGGCCCCAATCCTTCCCAAATTTAACCCCAAAATGAGCCATCCATGGCCCCAAATTTAACCCCAAAATGAGCCATCCATGGCCCCAAATCCTTCCCAAATTTAACCCCAAAATGAGCCATCCATGGCCCCAAATCTAACCCCAAAATCAGCCATCTATGACCCCAATCCTTCCCAAATTTAACCCCAAAATGAGCCATCCATGACCCAAATCGTTCCCAAATTTAACCCCAAAATGAGCCATCCATGGCCCCAAATCCTGCCCAAATTTAACCCCAAAATGAGCCATCCATGGCCCCAATCCTTCCCAAATTTAACCCCAAAATGAGCCATCCATGGCCCCAATCCTTCCCAAATTTAACCCCAAAATGAGCCATCCATGGCCCCAATCCTGGGGAATTTAACCCCAAAATGAGCCATCCATGACCCAAATCCTGGGAAATTTAACCCCAAAATGAGCCATCCATGGCCCCAAATCCTTCCCAAATTTAACCCCAAAATGAACCATCCATGGCCCCAAATCCTTCCCAAATTTAACCCCAAAATGAGCCATCCATGGCCCCAAACCTGGGAATTTAACCCAAAATGAGCCATCCATGACCCCAAATTTAACCCCAAAATGAGCCATCCATGGCCCCAAATCCTTCCCAAATTTAACCCCAAAATGAGCCATCCATGACCCAAATCCTCTCCTAAATCTCCTGGTCCAAAGGTCGATCCCACGGGATCTCCTGCAGAGCCATTTCCTGGGCAATCAGCGCTAATTACCTAATTACCCCTAATGAGCCCCTTGTGGCTCTTCCTGGCTTGGAATTTGCTGGGAGAACCCAAAAATTCCCGGGGGCACCTCTGGAATGTCACCCCCTGACCCCATTCCCTGTCCCACCCCATGGATCCCAGGGGTGGTGCTGGCTCTGTTCCCTGCTGGATCCCATTTGGGGAGGGTCCTCAGAGCCCCCTGACCCCATTCCCTGTCCCATCCCAGGGATCCCAGGGGTGTTCCCACTGGATCCCATTTGGGGAGGGTCCTCAGAGCCCCCTGACCCCATTCCCTGTCCCACCCCAGCTCCAGGAGCTCGTGTGCCACGTGATGATGGGAAACCTCGTCATGTTCCGCAAGGATTCCGTGCTGAACATCCTCAGTGAGTGGGAGTGGAATGGGAGCAACAGGGATTGGGAATGGGGAATGGGAGTGGGATTGGGAGTGGGAAATGGGATGGGAGTGGGAATGGGATTGGAAATGGAAATGGGAAACGGGAATGGAAATGGGATTGGGAATAGGATTGGGAGCAACAGGGAATGGGAATGGAATGGGAATGGGAATGGGATTGGGAATTGGAGTGGGAGTGGGAATGGGAAATGAAAGGGGAATGGGAATGGAAATAGGATTGGGAATGGGAAATGGGTTTGGGAAATGGGATTGGGAGAGGAAATGGGATTGGGAAATGGGAATGAGAAACGGAGTGGGAAATGGGAAATGGGAAATGGAAGAGGGAATGAGATTAGGATTAGGAATTGGGGAATGGGAACGGGAATTGGGGAATGGGAAATGGAATGGGGATTGGGAATTGGGGAATGGGAATGGGAAATGGGATTGGGAATGGGAATGGAAATGGGATTGGGAATGGGAAATGGGTTTGGGAAATGGGAAAGGGAGAGGAAATGGGATTGAGAGAAGGAATGGGATTGGGAAATGGGAATGAGAAAGGGAGTGGGATTGGGAATTGGAGTGGGAGTGGGAAATGGAAGAGAGAATGGGATTGGGATTGGGAATTGGGGAATGGGAACGGGAATTGGGGAATGGGAAATGGAATGGGGATTGGGAATTGGGGAATGGGAACGGGAATGGGAAATGGGATTGGGAATGGGAATGGAAATGGGATTGGGAATGGGAAAGGGAAATGGGTTTGGGAAATGGGAATGGGAGAGGAAATGGGATTGAGAGAAGGAATGGGATTGGGAAATGGGAGGGGGAATGGGAATGAGAAAGGGAGTGGGATTGGGAATTGGAGTGGGAAATGGGAAATGGAAGAGGGAATGAGATTGGGATTGGGAATTGGGGAATGGGAACGGGAATTGGGGAATGGGAACGGGAATGGGAAATGGAATGGGGATTGGGATTGGGAATTGGGGAATGGGATTGGGAGAGGGAGAGGAAATGGGAATGGGGATTGGGGATGGGAGTGGGAAATGGAAGTGGGATTGGGAATGGACTGGGAATGGGAATGGGATTGGTATTGGGAATGGGATTGGGATGGGAATGAGAACAGAAATTGTCCCCATTGTCCATCCCCATTGTCCCCATTGTCCCCATTGTCCATCCCCATTATGCCTGTTAACTCCATTTTATTGGGGTTAATTGTCCCTGTTATCCCCTTTGTCCCATTGTCCCCATTCTCGCTGTTATCCATCCCTGTCCCCCTGTCCGTCTGTCCCCCTGTCCGTCCGTCCCGTGCGCAGTTCAGAGCCTGGACTGGGAGACCTTTGAGCAGTACTGCACCTGGCAGCTGTTCCTGGCCCACAACATCCCCCTGGAGACCATCATCCCCATCCTGCAGCACCTCAAGTACAAGGGTGAGCCTGGGGACACCCTGGGGACACCCAGGGGACAGCTGGGGACACACTCTGGGGGGACATTGCCATGGGGGGACATTGCTGTCCCACAGCATCCCCCTGGAGACCATCATCCCCATCCTGCAGCACCTCAAGTACAAGGGTGAGCCTGGGGACACCCAGGGGACACCCAGGGGACAGCTGGGGACACACTCTGAGGGGACATTGCCATGGGGGGACATTGCCATGGGGACATTGCCATGGGGACATTGCCATGGGGGGACATTGCCATGGGGACATTGCTGTCCCACAACATCCCCCTGGAGAACATCAGCCCCATCCTGCAGCACCTCAAGTACAAGGGTGAGCTGGGGACACCCTGGGGACACCCAGGGGACACCCAGGGGACAGCTGGGGACACACTCTGGGGGGACATTGCCATGGGGGGACATTGCCATGGGGACATTGCCATGGGGACATTGCTGTCCCACAACATCCCCCTGGAGACCCTCAGTCCCATCCTGCAGCACCTCAAGTACAAGGGTGAGCTGGGGACAGCTTGGGGACACCCAGGGGACAGCTGGGGACATTGCCATGGGGGGACATTGCCATGGGGACATTGCTGTCCCACAACATCCCCCTGGAGACCATCAGCCCCATCCTGCAACACCTCAAGTACAAGGGTGAGCCTGGGGACAGCTTGGGGACATCCTGGGGACACCCAGGGGACAGCTGGGGACACCCAGGGGACAGCTGGGGACACACTCTGAAGGGACATTGCCATGGGGACATTGCCATGGGGGGACATTGCCATGGGGGGACATTGCCATGGGGACATTGCTGTCCCACAACATCCCCCTGGAGACCCTCAGCCCCATCCTGCAGCACCTCAAGTACAAGGGTGAGCCTGGGGACACCCTGGGGACATTTTTTGGGGACATTCCCATGGGTCTTTCCCAGGGACATCCTGGGGGGGACATTCCCAGGGGTCATTGCCATGGGGGGACGTTTCTGGGGACACATTTTGGGGACATTCCCACGGGGGACATTTCTGAGGACGTATTTTGGGGACATTCCTGGGGATGTTTTTTTGGGGACATTTTTTGGGGACATTTTTTGGGGACATTGCCACCCTCCTTCCCCTTTCAGAGCACCCCGAGGCCCTGTCCTGCCTCCTGCTGCAGCTGCGCAGGGAAAAGTGAGTCTGGGGGGGACCCTGAGGGGATTTGGGGACAATGAGGGGTTCCAGGGGGCACTGAGGGGATCTGGGGGGGGCACTGAGGGGATTTTGGGACACTGAGGGGATTTGGGGGACACTGAAGGGATTTGGGGACACCAAGGGGCAGACACTGAGGGGAATTGGGGGGGCACTAAAGGGATTTGGGGACACTGAGAGGGGGACACTGAGGGGTTCCAAGGGACACTGAGAGGATTTGGGGACACCAAGGGGCCACAGGGGACACTAAAGGGATCTGGGGACACTGAGAGGATATGGGGACACTGGGAGGGGGACACTGAGGGGTTCCAGGGGACACTGAGGGGATTTGGGGACACTGAGTAAACTGGGGGACACTGAGGGGTTCCAGGGGACACTGAGAGGATCTGGGGGACACTGAAGGGATTTGGGGACACCAAGGGGCCACAGGGGGCACTTAAGGGATTTGGGGACACTGGGAGGGGGACACTGAGGGGATTTGGGGACATTAAAAAGTTCCAGGGGACACCAAGGGGATTTGGGGACACTGAGGAGTTCCAAGGGACACTGAGGGGATTTGGGGGACACTGAAGAGATTTGGGGACACCAAGGGGCCACAGGGGACACTAAAGGGATTTGGGGACACTGAGAAGATTTGGGGACACTGAGAGGTTCCAGGGGACACTGAGGGGATTTGGGGACATTGAGAAGTTCCAGGGGACACCAAGGGGATTTGGGAGGGCACTGAGGGGATTTGGGGACACTGAGAGGATTTGGGGACACCGAGGGGCAGACACTGAGGGGATTTGGGGACACTAAAGGGGGAACACTGAGGGGATTTGGGGACATTGAGAAGTTCCAGGGGACACCAAGGGGATTTGGGGACACTGAGTAAACTGGGGGACACTGAGGGGTTCCAGGGGACACTGAGGGGATTTGGGGACACTAAAGGGGGAACACTGAGGGGATATGGGGACATTAAAAAGTTCCAGGGGACACTGAGGGGATTTGGGGACACTGAGGGGATTTGGGGGGCACTAAAGGGATTTGGGGAACCTGGGGGGTTCTCCTGGTGGTCCAGGTGTGCCCCCCACCCTCCCGCACCCCCGTTTGCGCAGGCCCAGTGAGGAGATGGTGAAGATGGTGCTGAGCCGGCCGTGCCACCCCGAGGACCAGTTCACCACCAGCATCCTGCGGCACTGGGGGCTGCGGCACGACGACCTCCTGGGCGAGCACATCAAGGCCCTGCTGATCAAAAACAACAGCCTGCCCCGCAAACGGCAGAGGTCTGGGGGTCCTGGAAATCCCTTCCCAAAAATTGGGGTGCTGTTTGTCTTGTGCCCCGCAAACAACAGAGGTCTGGGGGTCCTGGGAATCCCTTCCCAAAAATTGGGGTGCTCTTTGTCCCCTGCCCACAAACGACAGAGGTCTGGGAATTCTGAAATGCCCTTCCCAAAAATTGGGGTGCTCTTTGTCCCCTGCCCCGCAAACAACAGAGGTCTGGGGGTCCTGGGACTGGGAATCCCTTCCCAAAGAATTGGGGTGCTGTTTGTCCCCTGCCCCACAAACGACAGAGGTCTGGCAATTCTGAAATGCCCTTCCCAAAAATTGGGGTGCTCTTTGTCCCCTGCCCCGAAAACGACAGAGGTCTGGGGGTCCTGGGACTGGAAATCCCTTCCCAAAAATTGGGGTGCTGTTTGTCCCCTGCCCCACAAACGGCAGAGGTCTGGGGGTCCTGGGAATCCCTTCCCAAAAATTGGGGTGCTCTTTGTCCCCTGCCCCGCAAACGGCAGAGGTCTGGCAATTCTGAAATGCCCTTCCCAAAAATTGGGGTGCTGTTTGTCCCCTGCCCCACAAATGGCAGAGGTCTGGGGGTCCTGGGACTGGGAATCCCTTCCTAAGGAATTGGGGTGGTTTTTCTCCTCTCTACCCCATTCCCACAGAATTCTCTCCCTAAAGAATTGGGGTGGTTTTTCTCCTCTCTACCCCATTCCCACAGAATTCTCACCTTAAGGAATTGGGGTGGTTTTTATCACCTTTACCACATTTCCACAGAATTCTCACCCTAAGGAATTGGGGTGGTTTTTCTTCCCTGCCCCAAAAAAAGACAGAGGTCTGGGGGTTCTGGCCTTAGGAATTCCCTCCCTAAAGAACTGGGGTGCTTTATCTCACCTGTACCCCATTCCCTCCCTAAGAAATTGGGTTTTTTTTTCTCCTCTCTACCCCATTCCCACAGAATTCTCACCTTAAAGAATTGGGGTGGTTTTTCTTCCCTGTGCCCCATTCCCACAGAATTCTCGCCCTAAAGAATTGGTTTTTCTTCCCTGTACCCCATTCCCACAGAATTCCCTCCCTGAGGAGTTGGGGAGGTTTTATCACCTTTTACCCCATTCCCACAGAATTCCCACCCTGAGGAATTTCGGTTTTTCTCTCCTGCCTCAAAAGTGCCAGAGGTCTGGAATCTGTCCCTGGGGGGGTCTCATCCCCATTTTTGGCCTCTCCTCCCCATTTGTAATTTCTCACCCCATTTTTTGGTGTCTCCTCCCCATTTTTAGTTTCTCACCCCCATTTTTTTTAGTTTCCCACCCCATTTTTTGGTGTCTCCTCCCCATTTTTAGTTTCTCACCCCCATTTTTTTTTTTTAGTTTCCCACCCCATTTTTGAATTTCTCACCCCATTTTCTGCCCTCCTCTCCCGCAGCCTCCGCAGCTCCAGCAGCAAACTGGCCCAGCTCACCCTGGAGCAGATCCTGGAGCACCTGGACAACCTCAGGCTCAACCTCACCAACACCAAGCACAACTGTGGGTCCCTCCCCACACCCCGAGCTGTCCAATTTGGGTCTGGGGTCTCTCCCTGCCCCTGACCCTCCTCATTGTCCCCATTTTCCATCCCCATTGTCCCCATTGTCCCCGTTGTCCCCATTATCCCTGTTATCCATCCCCATTATCCTTGTTAACCCCATTGTCCCCAATGTCCCCATTACCCATTCCTGTTATTCCCATTGTCCCCATTTTCCCTCCCCATTATCCCTATTATGCCTATTGTCCCCATTGTCCCCAATATCCATCCCCATTGTCCCCATTGTCCCCATTTTCCCTCCCCATTGTCCCCATTGTCCCCATTGTCCCCAATATCCATCCCCATTATCCCCATTGTCCCCATTATCCATCCCCATTATCCCCCATTGTCCCCATTGTCCCCATTGTCCCCATTGTCCCCATTTTCCATCCCCATTGTCCCCATTGTCCCCATTGTCCTCATTGTCCCCATTTTTCCCCTCAGTTTTCAGCCAGACCCCGATCCTGCAGGCGCTGCAGCACGTCCAGGCCAGCTGCGACGAAGCTCACAAAATGAAGTGAGACCCCCTCCCCACACATTTCCCTCCCCTCCTGGAGACCCCAGACCCCCCCTCCCTGAGCCCCTCTGGTGCCCCCCTCCCCAGGTTCTCGGATCTCTTCTCCCTGGCTGAGGAATACGAGGATTCCTCCAGCAAACCCCCCAAGAGCCGCCGCAAGGCCACGGCCCTGGCCAGCCCCCGCAGCCGCAAAAACGCGGCACAGCCCCAGAACAACGAGGAGGAGTCCGGCTCCAGCAGCGCCTCGGTGAGACCCCCGCCCTCCCCCAGACCCCCTGAGACCCCCAAAGGGGTCCCCAAATCCCGTGTGACCCCTCCTCACCCACCCACCATGTCCCTGCAGGAGGAGGAGGACACCAAACCCAAACCGGCCAAGAGGAAAAGGAAAGGTTCCTCTGCTGTGGGGTCTGACAGTGACTGAGGGGTGGGACCCCTCCCCAGGACCCCTCCCCACCATGGGGACCCCCTCCAGGACCCCCCCTTTCCATGGGGAACCCCCCAGGACTCCCCAAACCGGTGCCAGCAAATCCCCAAGCTTGGGGTCCCCATCATTCCCTTCACCCCCTTTTCACCACATGGGGAGGGGTCTCTGCCCCCCCACCCCAGGACCCCCCAGTGTGGGTGGGGGTCCCCCCAAGGGGACAAAGGGGGAGCCCCCAGCCCCATTTTCCTCCAGAATTGTAAATAAAGGGTGGAACCGAGTGGCTGCTCCAGGATGATTTGGGGAGGGGGAGTTGGGGGGTCCTGGGGGTGGGGAGGGGCAGGAGAATTTGGGGAGGGGTCCTGCCCCCTCCCCCATGAGCGTTTTTAAGTGTTTTTAAGAAAAGCAGCAATAAAAAATTTTCCTGTTTTGTATTGAATGGACCCAGTTTGTGACATGGGGGGGGGTGGTGACAGCCCCGGGATGGTGACAGTGCCAACCCCCTTGGTGGCACTGCCAACTCCCCCTGGTGACACTCCCAACACCCCCCCGATGGTGAAACTGCCATTTTTCCCCCCACGATGGTGGCACTGCCATTTCCCCCCCCACGATGGTGGCACTGCCAAACCCCCTCCATGGTGACACTGCCAACCCCCCCCACCGTGATGGTGACAGTGCCAACATCCCCCGGTGGCACTGCCACCTCCCCCTTGGTGACACTGCCAATACCCCCATGGTGGCACTGCCATCTCCCCCCCCCCCCGAGATGGTGGCACTGCCAACCCCCCCCAGGACAGGGGGGATCTGGGACACGGAGGGAGTGGGGACAGGGGAGGGGACAATGGGGGGGTGACAATGAGGAGACAATGGGGACAATCGGGGGACAATGCTGGGGTGACAGAGGGACGGAGGGGAGGGGACAGAGGTGACATGAGGGGGTTGGACTTGGCAGAGAGGTTGGGGAGGGGCTCAGAATGGGCGTGTCCAAAGTGGGCGTGGTCAGTGGGCATGGCTAAGGTTAATTAAATAAAAGATAACTCAAAATTTTAAAAATGAAGTTTCTTAAAAATAAATAAAAAGCAAAATAAAAAGCATAAAGTGCTGTAAAGTGAAGGGCTGGAAAGTGCTGGAAAAGTTCCAGAAACGGAAATGATGAAAAGCGCGACTGTTGCAAAACTGCCGTAAAGCGCGACTGTCGCAAAAGGCACCGTAAAGCACCACTGTCGTAAAAGGCGCCGTAAAGCGCGACTGTCGTAAAATCGGTCGTAAAGCGCGACTGTCGTAAAATCGGCCGTAAAGCGCGACTGTCGTAAATACGGCCGTAAAGCGCGAGTGTCGCAAAAAGGGGCCGTAAAGCGCGACTGTCGTAAAAGGCGCCGTAAAGCGCGACTGCCCCAAAGCTGTTATAAAGCAGCACTGTCGTAAAGCGGCCGTAAAGCATGACCACGACGGGAGTTTAACAACCTTTCAGGATGCACTTTAATGAATTTCCCCATTCTGACCGCACGGCCGGGTTTGCCAGAGGCTTTAGGACACAGTTTGAGCAGAGCACTTTATTGGTATCTCCCGCTGGGACATGGCCGCGCATGGCGGGCCCCGGCCTGCAGGGGCTCTGTGCTGCCCGGGGGAGCCCCAGAGCAGCAGCCGCGAGTCTTTACCGGGACCCGCCCCCCCCCCTCCCCTCGGGACCGCACGGCTCCGGTCCCCCCGCAGCTTCCCCGCCGCTCCTCCCGCCCCCGTCGCCCCCTTTGCTGGTGCTGCCCCGAGTCCCGTCTTTGCCGTCCCCGGTGGCTCCGAGCCCGCCCGGCGCCCCCTGTGCCGCCCGCAGTGCACCCCGAGCTGCCCCCGGGCCCCCGGCACGGCACCGCCCACGGCTCGCCCCAGCCGTGCCGCCGTTTCGGCGCAATGCCCCGGTACCGGCACAGCTCCGGGGCGCCCCGAGCCGGCGCCGCTCCCGCTCCCGCCGCCTCTCCGGCATCATCTCCCGCTGACGAGCCCGCCCCGCCGCCGCCCGTGGTCGCCTTCCCGTTCCGTGCCGTGCCCCAGCGCAGCTCCCCGCTTCAGAGCTGCTGATAGCGCGGCTCCGCCACCTCCTGCAGCCACGGCGGTGCCGCCGTTCCCGTTCCCGCCGCGCCGCCACCGCCCACCCGCCATGATGGCTCCCTCCCGCTGCCCCAGTGACGCATGCGCAGTGCTACAACCTCCGCATGCGCAGTGCTACAACCGCCGCAGCTGCGGTATCCCTCCGCGCCGCCTCATCCAACCGCAGCGCTGCTGCCGGGATCTGCCGCGCGCATGCGCAGTCCTATCTCCACGGCCCCGCCGCTGCTTTCGCCGCGGCTTTGGTGCAGCCCGCTCCCGGTTCCGAGCCCGGTGCCGGTTCCGAGCCGCTGCGTGCCGACATCCCCGTGCCCGGTCACGCCGCTGCCGCCGTCACCGGGTCCATACGCGGCACCACAGCCGGCGAATACGGCGGCGCCTTCCCTGTATCCCTCCGCGTCTCTCCCTCTGCCGGCCCCCTCTCCGGGCCGCATCACCGAGAGATCCCTCCGCAGCGCGTGACGCGGCTCAGCCGATCCCTGGTATCCCTCCGCGTTTTCGCCTTCCGCGCTCCCGGCACCGAGCGGGACTACTTTGTGTCACGGTTCTCCCGCACAGCCGCAGCCACGCACACAAAGGAGGGGGAGGCTGGAATATGACAGCTGCTTTCATAAATACAGCACGGACAGGGAATTATTTCGCCCCTGCAAATGCCAACCCTTTTATCTTTTGTGTTGGGATCATTGTTTTTAAAATTTTGAATTATCTTTTGATCATTTTCAACTAACAGACTGGGATGAAGTCAGAAGAAAGAAGAAATTCTAAACCCTCTTTGTGTTTGTTGTCTCATATTGTCCTAATTCAAATTGTCCAAATTATTATCACTCTAATTGTATCACTATTTTTATAACCATTTTATTACTATTCAACTTTTTAAATTTTAAAAACAGCTGTTCCCAAACAGCTCCAGAGTTCCCCCCTCCCAGTGTTTGGGACCCTGAAAATTCACCAGCATTAATCCCAAAATTAGAAAAGTCACAAAAATCTTTTGATAATTTTCAACTGAGAGACTGGGATTGTGAAAAACGCCAATCGCTTGGTTTTAAAATTTTTTAAAGTATAATAGTGTTATAAAAATAGTAATACAATTAGAATAATAATAATTGGGACTAATTTGAATTAGGACAATATGAGACAACAAACACAAAGAGGATTTAGACTTTTTTCATTGTTCTGACTTCATCCCAGTCTGTTAGTTGGAAATTATAAAAAGATAATTTTCAGAAGATGATTCAAAATTTTAAAAAGAGTTTGAGACCATGGAAACCAGAAGGGAGGTTGAAATGAGAGCAAGCTTTGAGATCCCTCAGTTATGAAACAACAGGAAAACAATGAATTCCCTTTAATGGAACAATCCATTAAATCTCCTCTTTCCAAAGAGGAGATTTAAACCCCAAATCCCAAAAGGTCCTTTGCAATAAACCCCAAATCCCAAAAAGGTTTTTTGCAATAAACCCCAAATTCCAAAAGGCCCTTTGCAATAAATCCCAAATCCCAAAAAGGTTTTTTGCAATAAACCCCAAATCCCAAAATGCCCCTGCACCCAAACCCTTTGCAATTTACCCCAAATCCCAAAAGTCCTTTTGCAATAAACTCCAAATTCCAAAAGGTTTTTTGCAATAAACCCCAAATTCCCAAATGCCTTTTGGAATAAACCCCCAAATCCCAAAAGGTTTTTTGCAATGAACCCCAAATTCCAAAAGGCCTCTACACCCAAACCCTTTGTAATAAACCCCAAATTCCAAAAAGGTTTTTTGCAATAAACCCCAAATCCCAAAATGCCCTTTGCAATAAACTCCAAATTCCAAAATGTCCCTGCACCCAAACCCTTTGTAATAAACCCCAAATCCCAAAAAGGTTTTTTGCAATAAACCCCAAATCCCAAAATGCCCTTTGTAATAAACCCCAAACCGGTGCCAGCAAATCCCCAAACTCAGGGTCCTTTTCCTTTTCCCCCCAATTTTCACCACATGGGGAGGGGTCTCTGCCCCCCCCAGCCCCAGGACCTCCCAGTGTGGGTGGGGGTCCCCCCAAGGGGACAAAGGGGGAGCCCCCAGCCCCATTTTCCTCCAGTGTTGTAAATAAAGGGTGGAACCGAGCGGCTGCTCCAGGAGGATTTGGGGAGGGGGAGTTGGGGGGTCCTGGGGGCGGCAGAATTTGGGGAGGGGTCCTGCACCCCCCCTTCTGAGCGTTTTTAGGTGTTTTGAAGAAATCAGCAATAAAAACTTTAATAAAAACTTTAATAAAATCTTTCCTGTTTTGCATTAAACAGCCCCGATTTGTGACATGGGGGGGGGGCGGGGGTCGTGTGTCCCCCTCCCCACAAAAGGGGTGACAGGGATGGGACACGGGGGGGACACGGGGGTGGTGGCACTGCCACAGTGCCAACCCCCCCCCCCCCCATGGTGGCACTGCCAAACCCCCCGGGATAGGGGGAATCTGGGACACGGGGAGGCCCCGGAGGGGACAGAGGGACAGAGGGACAATGGGGGGGACAGAGGGACAGAGGGACAGAGGGACAATGGGAGGGACAGAGGGGACAGAGGGACAGTGGGGACAATGGGGAGCACAGAGGGACAGAGGGACAATGGAGGAGGACAGAGGGGACAGAGGGACAGAGAGACAATGGGGGACAGAGGGGACAGAGGGACAGAGGGGACAGAGGGACAGAGGGACAATGGGGGGACAGAGGGACAATGGGGGGACAGAGGGACAGAGGGGACAGAGGGAAGGGGACAATGGGGGCAATGGGGTGGGGACAATGAGGGGGGACAATGGGGGGGACAAAGGGACAGTGGGGGGGACAAAGGGACAATGGGGGGGACAGAGGGACAATGGGGACAATGGGGGGGACAGAGGGACAGTGGGGGCACAGAGGGACAGAGAGACAATGGGGGGGACAGAGGGACAATGGGGACAATGGGGACAATGGGGGGACAGAGGGACAATGGGGAGGACAGAGGGGACAGAGGGACAATGGGGGCACAGAGGGACAATGGTGGGACAGAGGGGACAGACGGACAGTGGGGACAATGGGGGGGACAGAGGGGACAGAGGGACAATGGGGGGACAGAGGGACAATGAGGGGGGTCAGAGGGACAATGGGGGGGACAGAGGGACAATGGGGGGGACA
This sequence comes from Zonotrichia leucophrys gambelii, assembly GCF_028769735.1. NCBI lineage: Eukaryota > Metazoa > Chordata > Aves > Passeriformes > Passerellidae > Zonotrichia > Zonotrichia leucophrys. Next base: position 2,915,887 of record NC_088194.1, on the reverse strand, counting down.
GAGGGGACAATGAGGGGGTCAGAGGGACAATGGGGGGACAGAGAGACAATGGAGACAATGGGGGCAATGGGGGGGACAGACGGACAATGGGGGCAATGGGGTGGGGACAATGAGGGGGGACAATCAGGAAGGGACAGGGGGGACAGAGGGGGGACAGGGGAGGCGACAATGGGGAAAATGGGGAAGGGACAGAGGCGGGGACAGAGGGACAATGGGGGGGACAGAGGGACAGAGGGACAATGGGGGGACAAGCGGGGGGTGACAATGGGGAGGGGACGGGGGGGACAGAGGAGGTGACACTGGGAGGGGTCAGGGGTGACAATGTGGGGGACAGTGGGGAAAATGGGGAGGGGACAGAAGGGGGAACAGGAGGGAGGGGACAGAAGGACCAGGGGAGGGGACAATGGGGGTGACAGTGGGGGGGGGACAGGGAGGGGACAGTGGGGAAAATGGGGAAGGGACAGAGGGGGGGACAGAGGGGACAATTGGGGGGCAGAGAGGGGAGAGCGGAGGGGACAGAGGGGAGGGGAAAATGGGGAGGTGACAATGGGGGGGACAGAGGGACAATGTAGGGGTAACAACGGGGAGGGGACAATGGGGGTGACAATAGGGGGACAGGGAGGGGACAATGAGGAGGTGACGATGGGGAGGAGACGATGGGGAAAATGGGGAGGGGACAGAAGGGACAGGGGAGGGGACAATGGGGGGGACAGAGGGGAGGGGACAGTGGGGAAAATGGGGAGGGGACAAATGGGAGAGGGGAGGGGACAATCGGGACAATGGGGAGGGGACAGATGGACCAGGGGTGGGGACAGTGGGGACAATAGGGACGGGATGGGCTTGGCAGAGGGATCGCGAATGGGGGGTGGGGGCTCCGAGTGGGCGTGTCCAAAGCGGGTGCGGTCGGTGGGCGTGGCCAAGGTGGGCGTGGCCAGGGCGGGCGTGTCCCCCCGCCCCGAGGCGGGCGCGGGCGATGGCGCTGGCGGCGGCGCTGGGGGCGGCTCTGGGGGCGCTGGGGCTGGGGGCGCTCCTGGGGCCCCCCGGCCCCGCTCTGGGGGCGCTCCTGGCCGCTCTGGGCGTTCTGGGGCTGCTGCAGCGGCTCCTCCGGCCGCACCTCTGGGCCGATCTCTCGTTCGCGCTGCGGGCGCTGCGGGTGCGGCGGCGGGCGCGGCGCGGCCCCGGGGGCTGCGTGGTGTCCCGGTTCCTACGGGCGGCCCGGGAGGCGCCGGCGCGGCCGTTCCTGCGGTTCCGGGGACGAGCGGAGCCGCTGGGCAGCGCGGCGCGGAGCGTGGCGCGGGTGGCGAACGCGCTGCGGGCGCTGCCGGCCCCGCCGAGGCCCGGCGACACCGTGGGGCTGCTGGTCGGTAACGAGCCCCGGTTCGTGTGGGGATGGTTCGGGCTGGCGGCGCTCGGAGCCCGCCCGGCCTTCCTGGGAACGGCGCTGAGACCGGCGGGGCTCCGGCACTGCCTGAGGAGCTGCGGGGCCACGGCGCTGCTGGTGGCGGATGGTGAGAAACGAACGGGGGAGAACGGGGGGCACCGGGAGGGGAGCGGGGAATGGAGGGGGAAAGGCACCGGGGGATAACGGGGGCACACTGAGGGGACCGGGGGATAACGGGGGCGAGCGGAGAACGTGGGGAAAAGGGCCCGGAGGAAGCGGGGGGACCAGGGGATAACGGGGGGACACCGAGGGGACCGAGAGGGGAGCGAGGAATGGAGGGGAGAAAACCGGGGGATAACGGGGGGCACCGGGAGGGGAGCGGGGAACGTGCGGGAAAAGGGGCGAGAGGAAGCGGGGGGACACCGAGGGCACCGGGAAGGGAATCGAGAAATGGAGAGGGAAAGGCACCGGGGGGACCGGGGAATAACGGAGGGACACCGGGAGGGGAGCGAGGAATGCAGGGGGCACCGGGGAAACCGGCGAGACCGGGGAATAACGGGGAGACACCGGGACGGGAGCGGGGAGCGTGGGGGAAAAGGGCCGAGAGGATGCGAGGAGATTTTGGAGCCCGGGGATAACGGGGGGACACCGGGGGGACCGGGGGATAACGGGGAGACACCGGGGGACACCGAGGGGACCGGGAGGGGACTGGGGGATAACGGGGACCGCGGAGTGCCGAGATCCCGGGGTATAACGAGGACAGAGCGGGAATACCGGGGATACCGGGGGATGAGAGGACGGGGAACCGGAGTGGGACCAGGGAGATAAAGAACGGGGACGAAGGGAACGAGGAGTGGGTGGCACTTGGGGCACCGGGGATGGCACCGGGGATTGATGGTGGCACCGGGTTTGGGTTGGGTGGCACCGAGGTGGGGTGGTGGCCCCAGGGATGAGCTGATGGCACCACGGGTCGATGGTGGCACCGGGGATTGATGAGCTGGTGGCACCAGGGATGGCACTGGGATGGGGTGGTGGCACCGGGGATGGGGTGGTGGCACCGGGGGTGGGGTGGTGGCACCGGGGATGGCACTGGGGATGGGATGGTGACACCGGGGATGGGGTGGTGGCACTGAGGGTAGGGTGGTGGCACCATGGATGGCACCGGGGTTGGGGTGATGACCCTGGGGATGGGCTGGTGGCACCGGGGGTAGGATGGTGACACCGGGGATGGGGTGGTGACACTGGGGATGGGGTGGTGGCACCATGGATGGCACCGGGGTTGGGGTGATGACACCGGGGATAGGGTGGTGGCACCGGGGCTTGGCTGGTGGCACCGGGGATGGGCTGGTGGCACCGGGGGTAGGATGGTGACATCAGGGATGGGGTGGTGGCACCATGGATGGCACCGGGGTTGAGGTGATGACACCGGGAATGGGGTGATGGCACTGGGGGGTGGTGGCATTGGGGATAGGGTGGTGGCACCGGGAATGGGCCGATGGCACCGGGGATGGCACTGGGGGGTGGTGACACCAGGGGTAGGGGTGGTGGCACCGGGAATGGGCCGATGGCACCGGGGTGTCCCTGCGGATGATGGAGCCGTGAGCCCGGTGCCCCCCGAGCTGCCCCCACGCCCCTCCGTTCCCGCAGAGCTGTTGGGCTCGGTGGCGCCGCTGCTGCCCGCCCTGCGGGAGGACGGGGTGGCCGTGTGGGTGCTCGGGCCGGGGCCGTGCCCCGAGGGCGCCCTGGCCCTGCAGGAGCTGCTGGACGCGGCCTCGGAGCAGCTGCGGCCCGAGGAGCTGTGGGAGCCCGAGGACATGAACGACACGTGCCTGTACATCTTCACCTCGGGCACCACCGGTACGGCGGCACCGGGCATTCTGATTTTTGTCACATTTGGATAAAATTGGCACCGGGGGTGGGCTGGTGGCACCGGGGATGGGCTGGGGGTTGGATGGTGGCACCAGGGATGGGCTCGTGGCACTGGGGGTAGGGGTGGTGGCACCGGGAATGGGGTGGTGACACTGGGGATGGGATGGTGGCACTGAGGATGGCGCTGGGGGTTGGATGGTGGCACCGGGGATGGGGTGGTGGCACCAGAGATGGGATGGTGACATCGGGGATGGCACTGGGCATGCGCTGGTGGCGAGGATGGGATGGTGGCACCGGGAATGGCACCGGGGATGGGCTGGTGGCACCGGGGATGGCGCTGGGGGTTGGATGGTGGCACCTGGGGTAGGGGTGGTGGCACCGGGAATGGGGTGATGGCACCGGGGACGGGCTAGTGGCACCGGGGATGGCACCAGGGGTTGATGGGTTGGTGGCACCAGGGATGGAGCGGTGGCACCAGGGGTCGATGGTGGCACTGAGGATGGGGCGGTGTCACCAGGAGTGAGGTGATGGCACTGGGGATGGCACCAGGGATGGGGTGGTGGCACTGGAGTAGGGTGGTGGCACCGGGAATGGGCTGATGGCACCAGGGATGGGCTGGTGGCACCGAGGGTCGATGGTGACCCCAGGGATGGCACCGGGGATGGGGTGGTGACACCAGGGGTCAATGGTGGCACTGGGGATGGGGTGGTGTCACCAGGAGTGAGGTGATGGCACTGGGGATGGCACCGGGGATGGGGTGGTGGCACTGGAGTAGGGTGGTGGCCCTGAGGATGGGCTGGTGACACCTGGGATGGGCTGGTGGCACCGGGGATGGCACCGGGGCTCAATGGTGGCACCGGGGATGGACTGGTGACCCCCGGGAATGGGCTGGTGGCACCAAGCATGGTACCAAAGTTGGACTGGTGGCACCAGCGATGGGCTTTATAAAATTTTTATGAAATTTTACCAATTTCTATCAATTTTTCTTTTACAAATTGAATTTTTTTCCCCCTCCCAGGGCTCCCCAAGGCCGCCCGCGTGTCCCACCTCAAGGCCGTCATGTGCCTCAGCTTCTACGAGCTGGTGGGAGCCTCCAGCAGGGACGTGGTGTACCTGGCACTGCCCCTCTACCACATGGCAGGGGCACTGCTGGGCATCGTGGGCTGCCTGGGCATCGGTCAGCGGGCACGGGGCTCCCACGGGTGGTTTTGGGGTGTTTTGGGGTGTTTTGGGGGGGTTTTGGGGGGTTTTGGGGGGTTTTGGGGCCCTGCTGGGCATCGTGGGCTGCCTGGGCATCGGTCAGCGGGCACGGGGCACCGGGGGTGGTTTTGGGGTGTTTTATGGTGTTTTGGGGGGGTTTTGGGGCCCTGCTGGGCATCGTGGGCTGCCTGGGCATCGGTCAGCGGGCACGGGGCTCCCACGGGTGGTTTTGGGGTGTTTTATGGTGTTTTATGGTGTTTTGGGGGGGTTTTGAGGCACTGCTGGGCATCGTGAGCTGCCTGGGCATCGGTCAGCGGGCATGGGGGTCCCACTGGTGGTTTTGGGGTGTTTTGGGGTGTTTTGGGGGGTTTTGAGGGGTTTTGGGGGGTTTTGGGGCCCTGCTGGGCATCGTGAGCTGCCTGGGCATCGGTCAGCGGGCACGGGGGTCCCACGGGTGGTTTTGGGGTGTTTTATGGTGTTTTATGGTGTTTTGGGGGGGTTTTGGGGGTTTTGGGGCACTGCTGGGCATCGTGGGCTGCCTGGGCATCGGTCAGCGGGCACGGGGCACCGGGGTGGTTTTGGGGTGTTTTGGGGTGATTTGGGGGGGGTTTTGGGGGGGTTTTGGGGGGTTTTGGGGCACTGCTGGGCATCGTGGGCTGCCTGGGCATCGGTCTGCGGGCACGGGGGTCCCACGGGTGGTTTTGGGGTGTTTTGGGGGTGATTTGTGGTGTTTTGGGGGGGTTTTGGGGCCCTGCTGGGCATCGTGGGCTGCCTGGGCATCGGTCAGCGGGCACGGGGCTCCCACGGGTGGTTTTGGGGTGTTTTATGGTGTTTTGGGGTGTTTTGGGGGGGATTTGGGGGGGTTTTGGGGGGGTTTTGGGGCCCTGCTGGGCATCGTGGGCTGCCTGGGCATCGGTCAGCGGGCACGGGGCACCGGGGGTGGTTTTGGGGTGTTTTTGGGATGTTTTTGGGGATGTTTTTGGGGGTGTTTTTGACGTGTTTTGGGGGTGTTTTTGGGGTATTTTGGGGGTGTTTTGGGGGTGTTTTTGGGGGTGTTCTGGGGATGTTTTTGGGGATGTTTTAGGGGTGTTTTGGAGATGTTTTTCGGATGTTTTGGGAATATTTTGGGGCTGGTTTTGGGGATGTTTTGGGGGTGTTTTTTGGATGTTTTTGGGATGGTTTTGGGGGTGTTTTGAGCATGTTTTTTGGGATGTTTTGGGGGTGGTTTTTGGGGTGTTTTGGGGATGTTTTGGGGGTGTTTTGGGGTTGTTTTTGGGCGTGTTTTTGGGGATGTTTGGGGTGTTTTGGAGGTGTTATTGGGGGTGTTTTGGGGATGTTTTTGGGGATGTTTTGGGGATGTTTGGTGGCATTTTGGGGGGATGTTTTGGTGTTTTATTGGGGGGCATTTTTGGGGATGTTTTGGGGCTATTTTGGGGGCGTTTTGGAGGTGTTTTGGGGATGTTTCGGGGGTGGTTTTGGGATGTTTTTGGGGGTGTCTTTGGGGATGTTTTGGGGATTTTTCGGGGTGTTATTGGGGGTGATTTTGGGGAGGTTTTTGGGGCTGTTTTGGGGATATTTTGGGGAAGTTTTGGGGGTGTTTTGGGGTTGTTTTGGGGGTGTTTTGGGGATGTTTCGGGGTGGTTTTGGGATATTTTTGGGGATGTTTTGGGGTGTTATTGGGGATTTTTCGGAGTGTTATTGGGGGTGATTTTGGGGAGGTTTTTGGGGCTGTTTTGGGGATATTTTGGGGGAGTTTTGGGGGTGTTTTGGGGGTGTTTTTTGGGATGTTTTGGGCGTGGTTTTGGTATTGTATTGGGGGGTGTTTTGGGGGTGGTTTTGGGGATTTTTCGGGGTGTTATTAGGGGTGATTTTGGGGAGGTTTTTGGGGCTGTTTTGGGGATGTTTTGGGGGTGTTTTGGGGGTGGTTTTGGGATGTTTTTGGGGGTGTCTTTGGGGATGTTTTGGGGATGCTTTTGGGGATTTTTCGGGGTGTTATTGGGGGTGATTTTGGGGAGGTTTTTGGGGCTGTTTTGGGGGTATTTTGGGGGTGTTTCGGGATGTTTTGGGCGTGGTTTTGGTATTGTATTGGGGGGTGTTTTAGGGGTAGTTTTGGGTGTTTTTAGGATATTTTAGGGGTGCTTTTTTGGGGGTGTTTTGGGGGTGTTTTGGGGCTGTTTTGGGGATGTTTTGGGGGTGTTTCTGGGATATTTTGGGGCTGTTTTGGGGCTGTTTTTGGGGCTGTTTTGGGGCTGATCCCCCCATCTCCGTGCCGCAGGAGCCACGTGTGTGCTGAAGGAGAAGTTCTCGGCCAGCCAGTTCTGGGAGGATTGCCGCGCCGAGGGCGTCACCGTGTTCCAGTACATCGGGGAGCTGTGCCGCTACCTCGTCAACCAGCCCCAGGTCGGGGGGACACAATGGGGGTCCCGGGGGGGTCCCCTGGAGCTGAGGGGAGTCCCAGGCTGGGGAGGGGGTCCTGGGCTGGGGAGGGGTCCCGGGGGGGTCCCCTGGAGCTGACGGTGGTGCTGGGCTTGAGGGGGCTCCCGGGGGTTCCCTGGAGCTGGTGGGGGTCCCGAATTGGGGTGGTCCTGGTGGGTTCCCCAGAGCTGTTGGTGGTCCCGGGCCAGGTTGGGGAGGGTCCCGTGGGGCTCTCCCAGAGCTGTCGGTGGTCCCGGGCTGAGAGGGGGTCCCGGGGGGTTCTCCAGATCTGGGGGGGCGTCCCAAGAGTCCCCCCGAGCTGACGGTGGCCCTGGGCCAGGCTGGAGGGTCCTGAGGGGTTCAGGAGGGTCCTGAGGGTCCTGAGGGGTTCCCTGGAGCAGGGTGGGGGTCCCGGGGGACTCCCCAGGAGCTGATGGTGGTCCTGGGATGAGGGGAGGGTCCCGTGGGGTTCTCCCAGAGCTGATGGTGGTCCCAAGGGATTCCCGGTGCCCCCGAGGGTTCCTGGTGATTCCACGGTGACCCCGAGGGTTTCCCGGTGTTCCCGAGGGGTTCCCAGTGGTCCCAAGGGGTTCCCGGTGCTGACGGTGGTCCCGAGGGTTCCTGGTGGTCCTGAGGGTCTCTCGGTGGTCCCAAGGGGTTCCCGGTGGTCACAGGGGTTTCCCAGTGGTCCCAAGGGGTTCCCGGTGCTGACGGTGGCCCTGGGCCGGTCCCAAGGGGTTCCCGGTGGTCCCGAGGGGTTCCCGGTGGTCCCAAGGGGTTCCCGGTGGTCCTGAGGGGTTCCCGGTGCCCCCAAGGGGTTCCCGGTGGTCCCGGGCGGTTCCCGGTGCCCCCGAGGGGTTCCCAGTGGTCCCAAGGGGTTCCCGGTGCCCCCGAGGGTTTCCCAGTGGTCCCAAGGAGTTCCCAGTGGTTCCGAGGGGTTCCCGGTGGTCCCGGGCGGTTCCCGGTGGTCCCGAGGGGTTCCCGGTGCCCCCGAGGGGTTCCCGGTGCCCCCGAGGGGTTCCCGGTGGTCCCGGGCGGTTCCCGGTGGTCCCAAGGGGTTCCCAGTGGTCCCGAGGGGTTCCCGGTGGTCCCAAGGGGTTCCCGGTGGTCCCGGGCGGTTCCCGGTGGTCCCAAGGGGTTCCCGGTGCCCCCAAGGGGTTCCCGGTGGTCCCAAGGGGTTCCCGGTGGTCCCGGGCGGTTCCCGGTGCCCCCGAGGGCCCCCGGCACTGACGCTGCCCCCCCAGCGCCCCGCGGAACGGCAGCACGGGCTCCGGCTGGCCGTGGGCAGCGGGCTCCGGCCCGACGTGTGGCGCAGCTTCCAGCGGCGCTTCGGGCCCGTGCGCGTGGTGGAGACGTACGGGATGAGCGAGGGCAACGTGACCCTGTTCAACTACACCGGCACGCCCGGCGCCGTGGGCCGCTGCTCCGCCCTCTACAAGGTCTGCAAATACAGAAATACAGAAATATATAAATATATAAATATATAAATATAAATATAAATATATAACTATATAACGTGACCCTGTTCAACTACACCGGCACGCCCGGCGCCGTGGGCCGCTGCTCCGCCCTCTACAAGGTCTGCAAATATAGAAATATAGAAATATATAAATATAAATATATAAATATAAATATATAACTATATAACGTGACCCTGTTCAACTACACCGGCACCCCCGGCGCCGTGGGCCGCTGCTCCGCCCTCTACAAGGTCTGCAAATACAGAAATATATAAATATATAAATATATAAATATATAAATATATAAATATATAAATATATAAATATATAAATATATAAATATATAAATATATAAATATATAAATATATAAATATAAATATATAACTGTGTAACGTGACCCTGTTCAACTACACCGGCACCCCCGGCGCCGTGGGCCGCTGCTCCGCCCTCTACAAGGTCTGCAAATGTAGAAATACATAAATATATAAATATAGAAATATAGAAATATAGAAATATAAAAATATAAATATAAATATATAACTATATAACGTGACCCTGTTCAACTACACCGGCACCCCCGGCCAGGAAAATAGGCCGGGAAAATATATTTATTTTTATAAGGAAATATATAAATATATTTATATAATTTTTGTTGTGAGATGGGACTATAAATAAAGGAGGGTTTGGGTTAGGACTAAGGGACAAAAGTTCATTATTTTACATTTATTAGAGCTGTTTTTAGGGTTTTGTTTAGTTTTAAAAAGTAACATTTTTATTTCTCTTTATTAATTTAATTTAATTTTAATTTAATATTTTAATTTTATTTTCATTAATAAAAATAACCCTTCCCCTCCCTGTCCCAGCTCTTCTCCCCGTTCGAGGTCGTTCGTTACGACGTCGCTGCCGGGGCACCGGAGCGGGACCGGAACGGGCGCTGCATCCGCGCCAGCACCGGTGAGCAGCGGGATGGATCCCAAATTATGGATATTGATCTAGAAACCACATCCAAACACTCTGACCGTTTAGAGTTAGAAATTGTGAGTTTGTTTTGGGGGTAACTCCCAAATACACGCTGTGATTTACAGGTAATTACAGATTTTTATCTATACAATATTGAATATCCAAATATTCATTACTTTGGTACATCCCATTCCCAATATGGATATTGATCTATGGATTTTAATATCTCTGACAATTTAAAGTTAGAAAGTTAATAACTCCCAAATTTACACTACACACACCGTGATTCACAGGTGATTACACATTATATCTATACAATATTGAATATCCAAATATTCATTACTTTGGTACATCCCATTCCCAACATGGATATTGATATCTAAAATCTATCTAAAATCTATCTATCTAAAATCTGGATTTTGATATCCAGAAAACTCTTGACAATTTAAAGTTAGGAAGTGAATGTTTATTGTGGGATAACTCCCAACTACACACTGTGATTTACAGGTGATTACAGATTTTATCTCTACAATAAATACCCAAATACATGGATATTTATGTATTTGGGTATTTATTGTAGAGATAAAATGAATACCCAAAATACAAATACGCATTCATAACTCTGATACATCCCATTCCCCACTTTGTATGGTAATTAGTTCAAAAGTTATTAAGCATGAGTAGTTTGTTCCTGGGCTATTTTAATTAACTCCAAATTCTCTAAATTCCCTGAATTTTGTGTCCCCCATGTCCCCAGGTGAGACGGGGCTGCTGATCACCCTGGTGACACCCCGGTTAAAATAATTAATATATTTTAATTAACTCAAATTTCTCTAAATTCCCTGAATTTTGTGTCCCCATGCCCCCAGGTGAGACGGGGCTGCTGATCGCCCCGGTGACGCCCTGGACTCCATTCCTGGGCTATTTTAATTAACTCAAATTTCTCTAAATTCCCTGAATTTTGTGTCCCCCATGCCCTCAGGTGAGACGGGGCTGCTCCGTTCCTGGGCTATTTTAATTAATTAAAATTTCTCTAAATTCCCTGAATTTTGTGCCCCCATATCCTCAGGTGAGACGGGGCCGCTGATCGCCCCGGTGACACCCCGGTTAAAATAATTAATATATTTTAATTAACTCAAATTTCTCTAAATTCCCTAAATTTTATCACCCCATGCCCTCAGGTGAGACGGGGCTGCTGATCACCCCGGTGACACCCCGGTTAAAATAATTAATATATTTTAATTAACTCAAATTTCTTTAAATTCCCTAAATTTTATTTCGCTGTCCCCCAGGTGAGACGGGGCTGCTGATCACCCCGGTGACACCCAGGACTCCGTTCCTGGGTTATTTTAATTAATTCAAATTTCTCTAAATTCACTAAATTTTATTTCGCTGTCCCCCAGGTGAGACGGGGCTGCTGATTGTCCTGGTGATGCCCTGGACTCCATTCCTGGGCTATTTTAATTAATTAAAATTTCTCTAAATTCCCTGAATTTTGTGCCCCCATATCCTCAGGTGAGACGGGGCCGCTGATCGCCCCGGTGACACCCCAGACTCCATTCCTGGGCTATTTTAATTAATTCAAATTTCTCTAAATTCCCTGAATTTTGTGTCCCCATGCCCCCAGGTGAGACGGGGCTGCTGATCGCCCTGGTGAGGCCCTGGTCTCCATTCCTGGGCTATTTTAATTAACTCAAATTTCTTTAAAATCTCTCAATTTTATTTCGCTGTCCCCCAGGTGAGACGGGGCTGCTGATTGCCCTGGTGATGCCCTGTACTCCATTCCTGGGCTATTTTAATTAATTAAAATTTCTTTAAATTCCCTGAATTTTGTGTCCCCATGCCCCCAGGTGAGACGGGGCTGCTGATCACCCCGGTTAAAATAATTAATATATTTTAATTAACTCAAATTTCTTTAAAATCTCTCCATTTTATTTCGCTGTCCCCCAGGTGAGACGGGGCTGCTGATCGCGCCGGTCACTCCCCGCACGCCGTTCCTGGGTTACGCCGGCAGCCGGGAGCTCTCGGAGCAGAAATTGCTCCGCGGGGTTTTCACCGAGGGCGACGAATTCTTCAACACCGGGGACCTGGTGGAGCAGGACCGGGAGCAGTTCGTGCGCTTCCGGGACCGCACCGGGGACACCTTCAGGTGCCGGGGACACCCCGGGCTGGGGACAAACCCAGGGACACCCCCAGGGACACCCCCAGAGCCCCTTCCTTGCATGACCAGGGATGGGGACATCCCCAGAGCCCCCCCTGTGACAGGGAGACCCCCAGGGACATCCCCATGATGGGGACACCTCCAGGGACACCCCATGAGGTGGGGACACCCCCAGAGCCCACTCCTCAAAATGGGGCACCCCCAGAGGCACCCCTGGGATGGGGACACCTCCAGGGACACCCCCGGGGTGGAGACACCCCCATGGGGTGGGGAGACCACCAGGGACACCCCTGGGGACTGGGGGGACACCCAGGGACACCCCCAGAGCACCCCCGGGATGGGGACACCCTCAGGGACTGGGACACCCCCAGAGCCCCCTCCCCATGATGGGGACACCTCCAGGGACACCCCCAGGGACACCCCTGGGGACTGGGGGGACACCCAGGGACACCCCCAGAGCCCCCCTCATAATGGGGACACCCCCAAAGCCCACTCCTCAAAATGGGACACCCCCAGAGACCCCCCTGGGATGGGGACACCTCCAGGGAGAACCCCTGCAATGGGGACACCCCCAGGGACACCCCTGGGATGGAGACACCCCCATGGGGTGGGGAGACCACCAGGGACACCCCCAGAGCCCCCCCTGTGACAGGGAGACCCCCAGGGACATCCCCGAGATGGGGAGACCCCCAGAGACGCCCCTGGGATGGGGAGACCCCCAGGGACACCCCCAGAGCCCCTTCCTTGCATGACCAGGGATGGGGACACCCTCAGGGACATCCCCTGGGACTGGGACACCCCCAGAGCCCCCTCCCCATGATGGGGACACCTCCAGGGACACCCCATGGGGTGGGGACACCCCCAGAGCCCACTCCTCAAAATGGGGCACCCCCAGAGACGCCCCTGGGATGGAGACACCCCCATGGGGTGGGGAGACCACCAGGGACACCCCTGGGGACTGGGGGGACACCCCCAGAGCACCCCCCGGGATGGGGACACCCTCAGGGACATCCCCTGGGACTGGGACACCCCCAGAGCCCCCTCCCCATGATGGGGACACCTCCAGGGACACCCCATGGGGTGGGGAGAGCCCCAGGGACAACCCCAGGATGGGGACACCCCTAGAGCCCACTCCTCAAAATGGGGGACCCCCCTGGGATGGGGACACCTCCAGGGACATCCCCCAGGATGGGAAGACCCCCAGGGACACCCCCAGAGCCCCTTCCTTGCATGACCAGGGATGGGGACACCCCCAGAGCCCCCTCCCCATGATGGGGACACCTCCAGGGACACCCCATGGGGTGGGGAGACCCCCAGAGCCCACTCCTCAAAATGGGACACCCCCAGAGACCCCCCTGAGACAGGGAGACCCCCAGAGACCCTCCTGGAACAGGGAGACCCCCAGAGCCCCCCTCATAATGGGGACACCCCCAAAGCCCACTCCTCACAATGGGACACCCCCAGAGCCCCCCCTGAGACAGGGAGACCCTCAGGGACCCTCCTGGAAAAGGGAGACCCCCAGAGCCCCCCTCCCCACAATGGGACACCCCCAGAGCCTCCTCCCTGTATGACCAGGGATGGGGAGACCCCCAAAGCCCCCTCCCCCCCCCAGGACAGGGACACCCCCAGGGACATCCCTGGGATGGGGACACCTCCAGGGACATCCCCAGGATGGGGAGACCCCCAGGGACATCCCCAGAGCCCCTTCCTTGCATGACCAGGGATGGGGACACACCCCAGAGCCCCCTCCCCATGATGGGGACACCTCCAGGGACACCCCATGAGGTGGGGAGACCCCCAGGGACCCTCCTGGAACAGGGACACCCCTAGAGCCCCCCTCGTAATGGGGACACCCCCAAAGCCCACTCCTCACAATGTGACACCCCCAGAGCCCACTCCTCAAAATGGGGCACCCCCAGAGACCCCCCTGGGATGGGGACACCTCCAGGGACATCCCCCAGGATGGGAAGACCCCCAGGGACACCCCCAGAGCCCCTTCCTTGCATGACCAGGGATGGGGACACCCCCAGAGCCCCCTCCCCATGATGGGGACACCTCCAGGGACACCCCATGTGGTGGGGAGACCCCCAGAGCCCACTCCTCAAAATGGGACACCCCCAGAGCCCCCCCTGAGACAGGGAGACCCCCAGAGACCCTTCTGGAACAGGGACACCCCCAGAGACCCCCTCATAATGGGGACACCCCCAAAGCCCACTCCTCACAATGGGACACCCCCAGAGCCTCCTCCCTGTATGACCAGGGATGGGGAGACCCCCAAAGCCCCCTCCCACCCCCAGGACAGGGACACCCCCAGGGACATCCCCAAGATGAGGAGACCCCCAGGGACACCCCCAGGACAGGGACACCCCCAGGGTGAGGAGACCCCCAAGGACACCCCTCTCAATGGAGACACCCCCAGAGCCCCCTCCCCAGAGTGGGGACACCCCCAGAGCCACCCCCAGGACAGGGACACCCCCAGAGACCCTGCTGGGATGGGGAGACCCCCAAGGACACCCCCAGAGTCCCCTCCCCACAATGGGACACCCCCAGAGCCTCCTCCCTGTATGACCAGGGATGGGGAGACCCCCAAAGCCCCCTCCCCCCCCCAGGACAGGGACACCCCCAGGGACATCCCCGAGATGGGGAGACCCCCAGAGACCCTGCTGGGATGGGGAGACCCCCAAGGACACCCCCAGAGTCCCCTCCCCACCATGGGGACACTTCCAGGGACCCTTCTGGGATGGGGAGACCCCCAGACCCCCCCTCCCTGCACAGCCAGGGGGGCTCAGCCCTGTGGAATGTTCTGGGCTTGTCTCAGGAGAGGTCGGGGGTCCCGGGGGGTCCCGGGGGTGTTTGGGGGTCCCGGGAGGTCCTGGGGGTGTTTGGGGGTCCCGGGGGTGTTTGGGGGTCCCCTGGGGGTCCCCATTAAACGTTTTCCTCTCCCCCCGCCCCAGGTGGAAGGGGGAGAACGTGGCCACCACCGAGGTGAGCGAGGCGCTGCTGGCCCACGAGTCCCTGCAGGACGCCACCGTCTACGGGGTCACCGTGCCAGGTACGGCCACCGAGTGTCCCCAAATGTCCCCAGATGTCCCCCAAATATTCCCAAGTGTCCCCCCCAAATGTCCCCAATCCCCCCAATGTCCCCAAGCCCCCCAATGTCCCCAATGTCCCTAAATGTCCCCAATGTTCTCAACACCCCCAATGTCCCCAAATATCCCCAATGTCTTCAATGTCCCAAATGTCCCCGATGTCCCCAATGCCCCCCAATGTCCCCGATGTTCCCAATATCCCAAATCCCCTCAGTGTCCCCAACGCCCCCAAATGTGCCCAAATATTCTCGATGTCCCCAATGTCCCCAGTGTCCCCAATCCCTCCAATGTCCCCAATGTCCCCAATGTCCCCAATCCCCCAAACGTCCCCAATGTCCCCAATCCCCCCCAATGTCCCCAACGTCCCCAATGTCCCCAGTCCCCCCAGTGTCCCCAATGTCCCCAATCCCCCCAATGTCCCCAATGTCCCCAATGTCCCCAATGTCCCCCAATGTCCCCAAATGTCCCCAATGTCCTCAGTGTCCCCAACACCCCCAATGTCCCCAGTGTCCCCAATGTCCCTGATGTCCCCCAATGTCCCCAATGTCCCCAAACCCCCCAATGTCCCCAACATCCCCAGTGTCCCCAATGGCTCCAATGTCCCCAATGTCCCCAATATCCCAATGTCCCCCAATGTCCCCAATCCCCCCGATGTCCCCAATGTCCCCAGTGTCCCCAATGTCCCCAATGTCCCCAATCCCCCAGTGTCCCCAATGTCCCCAATCTCCCCAGTGTCCCCAGTGTCCCCAGTCCCCCCAGTGTCCCCACCGTCCCCTCTCCCGCAGGACACGAGGGCCGGGCCGGCATGGCCGCTCTCGTTCTGCGCCCCGGGCACTCCCTGGACGGCCCCGGGCTCTACCGGCACCTGGAGCGGCTCCTGCCGCCCTACGCGCTGCCCCGCTTCCTGCGGCTGACGGTACCGGGGGATAACGGGGGTACCGGGGGTACCGGGGTACCGGGGGGAACGGGGAAACGGGGGGAACGGAGGAACGGGGGGAACGGGGGAACGGGGGAACGGGGAAACGGGGGAACGGGGGAACGGGGGAACGGGGAAACGGGGGAACGGGGAAACGGGGGAACGGGGGAACGGGGGAACGGGGGAACGGGGGGAACGGGGGAACGGGGGGAACGGGGGGAACGGGGGAACGGGGGGAACGGGGGAACGGGGGAACGGGGAAACGGGGGAACGGGGAAACGGGGAAACGGGGGAACGGGGGAACGGGGGCACCTGGAGCGGCTCCTGCCGCGCTGCCCCGCTTCCTGCGGCTGACGGTACCGGGGGATAACGGGGGGTACCGGGGGTGCTGGGGGGTCCCCGGGGGATGCTTGGGGGTCCTGGAGGGTGCTGGAGGGTCCCCAGGGGGTCCCGGGAGGTGCTGGGCTGTCCCAGAGGGTCCCGGTGGGTCCCAGGGGTGCTCAGGGGGCTGTTTGGGGTGCTTGGGGGTCCTGGGGTGTCCTGGGGGTACCGGGGGGTACTCGGGGGTGCTTGGGGTGTACTGGCGGGTGTTTGGGGTCCTGGGGGATCCCAGAGGGTCCCGGTGGGTCCCAGGGGTGCTCAGGGGGCTGTTTGGGGGTGTTTGGGGTGTTTGGGGGTCCTGGGTGTGCTTGGGGGTCCCCGGGGGTTGCTAAGGGGTGCTCAGGGTGGTCCCAGGGGGTGCTCAGGGGGTCCCGGGGGGTGCTCAGGGTCTCCCGGGGGGTGTTTAGGGGTCCCAGGAGGTACCGGAGGGTCCTGGGGTGTCCTGGGGGTACCGGGGGGTGCTCGGGGGGTGCTTGGGGTGTACCGGGCGGGTGTTTGGGGGTCCTGGGGGTGCTGGGGGATCCCAGAGGGTCCCGGTGGGTCCCAGGGGTGCTCAGGGGGCTGTTTGGGGGTGTTTGGGGTGCTTGGGGGTCCTGGGTGTGCTTGGGGGTCCCCGGGGGTTGCTCAGGGGGTACTGGGGGGTGCTCAGGGTGGTCCCAGGGGGTGTTTAGAGGTCCCAGGGGGTCCCGGCGGATGCTCGGTGGGTACCAGGGGTACCGGAGGGTCCTGGGGTGTCCTGGGGGTACCGGGGGGTGCTTGGGGTGTACCAGCAGGTGTTTGGGGGTGCTGGGGGATCCCAGAGGGTCCCGGTGGGTCCCGGGGGTGCTCAGGGGGTCCTGGGGGGTCCTGGAAGGTGCTCAGGGATCCTGGGGGGTGCTCAGGGGTCCCAGAGGGTCCCGGAGGGTGCTCGGGGGTCCCTGGGGGTCCCGGGGTTGCTCAGGGGGGTGCTCAGGGGTGTTTGGGGTTGTTCGGGGGTCCCGGGGAGTGCTTGAGGGGTCCCTGGGGTGCTCGGGATGTGCTCAGGGATCCCTGGGGGTCCTGGGGGTGCTCAGGGGGATCCCGGGGGTCCCCAATGCACCCCCTGTGTCGCCAGGAGGGGCTGGACATGACCGAGACGTTCAAGCAGCAGAAGGTGCGGCTGGCGCGGGACGGCTGCGACCCCGCGCTGGCGGCGGAGCCGCTGCTGGTGCTGGACGAGGCCGCCCGAGCCTTCGTCCCGCTGGACGCCGAGCGCTGGCAGCGCCTCCGGGACGGGCGGCTCCGCATCTGAGCCCGCGGAGGGGTCCCGGGGCCATTTCTGGGGTCCCCGTGTCTGTCCCGGGGGTCCCTGTGTCCATTTTGGGGCTCCCCGTGTTTGTCCCGGGGGTCCCTGTGTTCATCCCAGGGGTCCCCGTGTCAATTCTGGGGTCCCCGTGTCTGCCTTGAGGGTCCCCATGTCCATTATGGGGCTCCATTGTCAATTTTGGGGGTCCTTGTGTCCATTTTTGGGGTCCCCGTGTCTGTCCCAAGGGTCAATTTTGAGGTCCCCGTGTCCATTTTTGGGGTCCCCGTGTCCATTGTGGGGTCCTTGTGGGCATTTTTGGGGTCCCCGTGTCCATTTTGGGGTCTCCATGTCCATTTTTGGGGTCCCCAAATCCGTCCCTGTCCCCCCTCAGCCACCGGTGCCTTCCCCCCCTCCCTCCGGGGGCTCTTTGTACACAGAATTTTCCCATTTTTGGGTCTTTTTTAGCAAAGAAAATTCCTTTTGTAGCAAATCTGGTCCCTGTCACCCCCAAATCGGGGACACCGAAATTTGTGTCCCCGTGTCCTGGAGGATTTTTGGGGGTCCCCCCCTAATTTGCCACCCTGGTAAATGATTCTTCTGTTAATTAAAACATTGTTACAAAAGGCCGAAGTTTTAATTAATTTTATTTTTAAGCCTTTCTCCAAAAACTGGGGGATCCTCACCCCTCCCACACTCTGCCATCAGCCCCGAGCTCAAACCCGATGGAAAAGAGGGAAAAAATGGGGAAAATCCTTAAATTTGTGCAAAAAAACCCCATTTCCACCCACCCCCACCCCAAGCCAGAAATTGGGATCCAAAATCCTCAAATTGGGGCTGAAATTGTCCAAATTTGGACCAAACCCGACAGATCCAAATCCCCAAAGTTGTGCCTGAAAGATGGAAATGAAATCCTGCAGATGGGGCTGAAAGGCCAAAAATGGGATTAAATTCGGAGATTTTGGGGCTGGATCCAGGAATTCCACTGGAATTCTGTAAATTGGGATCAGAATTCCAAACACAGAAATTTGGGCCCAAAATCCTGGAAATTGGGACCAAAACCCCACAATTCTGGACTGAAATTGGACCTAAAATCTTGATTTTTTTTTTTTCCACTGCGCTGAAATCCTGGAAATTTTACTGAAATTCCCAAATTTGGGCAAGAAATAAAAAACCTGGGTGTGAAATCCTGAAAACTGGGAGTGGAACTCAACGGTTTGGGCTGAAATGTTGGAATTATGGGCTGAAATCCTGGAATTTTGGGGGCCTAAAATCCTGGCTTTTTGGGCTGAAATCCTGGAATTTTGGGACTGAAATTCTGACATTTTTTTGGGCTGAAATCCTGGAATTTTTGGGCCTGGAACCCTGGATTTTTTTTGCTAAAATGCTGGAATTTCGGGCTAAAATCCTGGAATTTTTGGGGCTGAAATGCTGGAAAATTTTTTTGCTAAAACACTGGAATTTCAGGCTAAAATGCTGGAATTTAGGGCTAAAATCACAGTTTTTTCTTTCTGAAATCCTGGAAATTTTGAGGCTAAAATACTGGAATTTCACGCTAAAAGAATGGATTTTATTTTCTAAAATCATGGAACTTTTGGGGCTGAAACCCTGTATTTTTTTTTTGCTAAAATCCTGGGATTTCAGGCTGAAATAACGGATTTTTGGGCTGAATTCCTGGAACTTTTGGGGCTTAAATCCTGGATTTTTTGGGCTGAAATGTGGGAATTTTGGGCTGAAATAATGAATTTTTGGGGCTGAAACGCTGCAATTTTGGGCTAAAATCCTGATATTTCAGGCTGAAATCCTGAATTCTTCTTCCTGTAATCCTGGAACTTTTGGGGCTGAAACCCTGGGGGTTTTTTTGGTTTTTTTTTTGGTTTTTTTTGCTAAAATCCTGGAATTTCGGGCTGAAGTAACGGATTTTTGGGGCTGAAATGCTGCAATTTCGGGCTGAAATGCTGCAATTTTGGGCTGAAATAATGGATTTTTTGGGGCTGAAATAATGGATTTTTGACCTAAAATGCTGATATTTCGGGCTGAAGTAATGGATTTTTGGGCTGAAAAGCTGCAATTTCTGGCTAAAATAACGGAATTTTGGGCTGAAATGCTGCAATTTCTGCAATTTTCGGGCTGAAATTACGGATTTTTGGGCTGAAATAATGGATTTTTGACCTGAAATGCTGATATTTCGGGCTGAAATAATGGATTTTTGGGCTGAAATGCTGCAATTTCGGGCTAAAATAACGGATTTTTGGGCTGAAATCCTGGAATTTTGGGCTGAAATAATGGATTTTTGGGCTGAAATGCTGCAATTTCCGGCTGAAATAACGGAATTTTGGGCTGAAATAATGGAATTTCGGGATGAAATAACGAATTTTTGGGCAGAAACGCTGCAATTTTGGGCTGAAATAATGGATTTTTTGGGGCTGAAACGCTGCAATTTCTGCAATTTCGGGCTGAAATAACGGATTTTTGGGCTGAAATGCTGATATTTCGGGCTGGAATAACGGATTTTTGGGCTGGAATAACAGATTTTTGGGCTGAAATGCTGCAATTTCGGGCTGAAATGCTGATATTTCAGGCTGAAATAACAGATTTTTGGGGCTGAAATGCTGATATTTTGGGCTAAAGTAACGGATTTTTGGGCTGAAATAACGGATTTTTGGGCTGAAATAATGGAATTTCGGGCTGAAGGAATGGATTTTTGGGCTGAAACGCTGCAATTTCGGGCTAAAATGTGGGAATTTTGGGCTGAAATGCTGATATTTCGGACTGAAATAACAGAATTTTGGGCTGAAATAACGGATTTTTGGGCTGAAATGCTGCAATTTTGAGCTGAAGTAACAGATTTTTGGGCTGAAATGCTGCAATTCTGGGCTAAAATAATGGATTTTTGAGCTGAAATGCTGATATTTCGGGCTGAAATAACGGAATTTTGGGCTGAAATAATGGAATTTCGGGCTGAAATAACAGATTTTTGGGCTGAAATGCTGCAATTTCGGGCTGAAATAATGGATTTTTGGGCTGAAATAATGGATTTTTGGGCTGAAATAACGTTTTTTTGTGCTGAAACGCTGCAATTTCAGTCCCCCCCCCCCAGTGCCGCCCCCTCCCCAATTCCCCCTCCCCAGTTCCCCTCCCGGGCACGGAAGAGGCGCAGGCGGGTTCGTTGGAGCCGTGTATTGTCGGGAAGCCAATCCAGAATAAAAACAGTGCAAATACAGGACCGGGGCTGAGGCCCCGCCGGGGGTCCCGGTGCCGCCCCGTGTGAAAGGCACAGAATTGGGGGGTGGAGCCCCCCGGCCCCCCCTCCTTGCACGGTTCATGTCACACACACGAGGGCACACGACACGGACGTGACACTTCCACAACACCAGGCGGGTCCTTGGCCGCTTTTTCCGTCGTTTTTTACCTTTTTTTTCCTTTTTTTTTTTGTTTTCTACCCAATGTACAGGTTTGTTGGTTTTTTTTTTTTTTTCCCTCGTCTTTTTTTTTTTTTTTTTAACCTTTTTTTATCTCTTTTTTTTTGCCTTTTTTTTGCCTTTTTTTTGATTTTTTTTTTTTTTAATGTGTCAAGAAACAGCTCAAGTTTTATATACACGGATGAGTCCTGGTTATATCGGCAGCGAGAGCGGAAGCAAACGGGGATTGGGGGAATTCGGGGATTGGGGGGAATTCGGGGGTGGGAAATGGGAAATGCCTTTGGAGGAACCAAAAAAAAAATAAAAACAAACCCCCCCCCACCTCCCCCAAAACAGAAAAACCCCAAAAAAGCATTTTCACAAGCGGATCTACCCCTAGCCGGAAAAAAAGCGGGAAAAATCCTCAAAAGTTTGGAGCTGGGAGGGGAAGGGGGGAATAAAAAAAGGGAATTTTCTGGGATATCACAGCCCTGGGGGCAGCAGGACAGGGGTGAAAAGGGGGGCAAGCCAAAAATAATAATAATTATAATAATAATAATAATAAAAATAGGGATAAACCTATGCTGGGAGGGGGGTGGTGGGGAGGGGGCTGGACATGGATCCAAATTCCCCCCTGGAATTCCGGGATTGGGGATCCCAGGAGGGGTTTGGGGGCATTTTGGGGGGGTGGGAACTGCTCAGGAGCCCAGGAAAGGATTTGGGGCCTTTTTGGGATTGGGAATTTCCCCCCCTGCCAATCCTGGGAATCACTTTTGGGATTTGGGGTCGATTTTGGGGGGTGGGAACAGCCCAGGACCCCCCAAAAAGGGATTTGGGGTCGATTTTGGGAGGTGGGATCTGCCCAGGACCCCCCAAAAAGGGATTTGGGGTGAATTTTGGGGGGTGGGATTGGCCCAAGATCCCCCAAAAAGGGATTTGGGGTCGATTTTGGGGGGTGGGATCGGCCCAGGACCCCCCAAAAAGGGATTTGGGGTCGATTTTGGGGGGTGGGAACAACCCAGGACCCCCCAAAAAGGGATTTGGGGTCGATTTTGGGAGGTGGGATCTGCCCAGGACCCCCCCAAAAAGGGATTTGGGGTCGATTCTGGGGGGTGGGAACAACCCAGGACCCCCCAAAAAGGGATTTGGGGTCAATTTTGGGGGGTGGGAACAGCCCAGGACCCCCCAAAAAGGAATTTGGGGTCAATTTTGAGGGGTGGGATCAGCCCAGGACCCCCCAAAAAGGGATTTGGGGTCAATTTTGGGGGGTGGGATCGGCCCAGGACCCCTCAAAAAGGGATTTGGGGTCGATTTTGGGGGGGTGGGATTGGCCCAAGATCCCCCAAAAAGGGATTTGGGGTGAATTTTGGGGGGTGGGATCGGCCCAGGATCATTTTTGGGGAGGGGGGAACTGCCCGCAGCCCCCGGGCTGAGACCCCCAAGGGGGGGTGACAGCGCTGCCCCCCCCCAAATTTCATTTATAGCACCAAGAGTTTGACCCCCCCCCCCCCCCCCACTATTGCACTTGGGTTTGGGATTTTTTTCCAGGTTTTCACCATTTTTAGGGGTGAAAATCCCTTTTTTTTTTTTTTTAGGGTTTTTTAAATTTGTTTTTCTCAGCCCTGGGGGGGGGCAGTGGCACTTGGGGGGTGGAGAGGGAATGACCCCCCCCCCCCTTTAAAAAGTAACAGAAATCCCTAAAATAACCCAAAAATTCAGGTTTTAGCCCCAAAAAACCCCATTTGTCAAAGTGCTCCCGGGGTGAGAAATTTGGGGAGGGAATTGGAAAATTGGGGGAAAATGGGAAAAGGAAAAAATGGAAAAAATGGGGGGAGGGGGGGGGAGCAGCTGGAAATGATCAAAGCCAACAGAAACACCCCAAAATTCTGAATATAAAACCCCATTAAAACCCCCCCAAAAATCAGAATAAACCCCATTTTTCCTTTGCTTTTGGGGGGTCCCGGGGGGGATTTTGGGGGGTCCAACCCCCCCCAGGTAAGTGCTCATTGAATGTGGGGAGGGGGCTGGACAGGGGGGACCCCTCCTCCAATTCAGGGTGGGGTTGGGGTCCCCCCTAAAATTTATGGGGGGGGGGTCCCTCCCTTTAAATCAGGGGTTGGGACCCTCCTGGTTTTGGGGTCCCCAGGTTTGGGGGGATTTTGGGGGGTTTTGGGGGATTTGGGACCCCCCCAATTGGGGAATTGCACGAGAGGAGCGGGAAAAGGCTCAGAGTGAGGGAAAAAGGGGAATTGGGACCAAAATTCACCAAAGCCACGGGAACTCGGGCCGGGGGAGCTCGGCAGGGCTCAAGTGCAAATCGAGATTTTCCTCGCGGCTCATTCCGGGCTGGGGGCTCCCCTCGACCCCCCCCGGGCACCCCCGGGCACAGGGGGCACCAGAGACCCCTCCCCACCATTGGGTGCCAGCCCTGTCACCCCCGGGGTGGCACAGAGAGACCCCAGGGTGGCACTCAGGGACCCCAGGGTGGCACTCAGGGACCCCAGGGTGGCACAGAGGGACCCAAGGGGGCACAGAGGGACCCCAGGGTGGCACTGAGAGACCCCAGGGTGGCACTCAGGGACCCCAGGGTGACACAGAGGGACCCAGAGGGACCCCAGGGTGGCACAGAGAGACCCCAGGGTGGCACAGAGGGACCCCAGGGTGGCACACAGGGACCCCAGGGTGGCACTCAGGGACCCCAGGGTGGCACAGAGAGACCCCAGGGTGGCACAGAGGGACCCCAGGGTGGCACAGAGGGACCCCAGGGTGGCACACAGGGACCCCAGGGTGGCACAGAGGGACCCCAGGGTGGCACAGAGGGAGCCCAGGGTGGCACAGAGGGACCCCAGGGTGGCACTCAGGTGACAATGATGACCCCCAGTTGCCACCCCTGGGGACAGAGGGACACCAGAGACCCCTCCCCACCATGGGGGCAGCCCTGTCACCCCCGGGGTGGCACAGAGAGACCGCAGGGTGGCACTCAGGGACCCCAGGGTGGCACACAGGGACCCCAGGGTGGCACTCGGGGACCCCAGGGTGGCACAGAGGGACCCCCTCGCTGTCCCTGGGGGGACACACTGGTGCCACAGGTGCCATTGGTGACCCCGGTGCCACCCCCGGGTGCCAGAGGGGCCAGGGAGGGGTGAGAGCGGCTCTGGAGCCTGCAGGGCTTGGGGACAGACGTGGGGACAGATGTGGGGACAGATGTGGGGTCACTCACCCGCCCTGGCAGTGCCGTCTGCTCCGGAGCCACCGCGTCCCCAACGTGGGGACAGAGGGGACACCCCCGGGGGGGGGGGGGGGGGAGGGTCGGGTCACCTTGAGGGGACATTGAGGGACCCCCAAGGGGGTCCTGGGGTGGCTCTGGCAGCGCTGTCACCCCTGGGGACATCGGGATCGGGGCTGGAGCCGAGGGATTGGGGTGTTCTGGGGAGGTGACACCCCAGGGTGGGGACAGGGGAGGTGACACCCCAGGGTGGGGCCAGGGGAAGGTGACACCCCTGGGTGGGGCCAGGGGGAGGTGACACCCCTGGGTGGGGCCAGGGGGAGGTGACACCCCTGGGATTGGGGACGGGGGGAGGTGACACCCCTGGGTGGGGCCAGGGGGAGGTGACACCCCAGGGTGGGGACATGGGGAGGTGACACCCCTGGGATCACATCCAACAGGGATTTGTCCCCCTCCTCAATGGGATCAGAGCATCCCCCCCAAACCAGCACAGGCCGCCCCCCAAAATCTCCCCCCGGGGAAACGGGGAAGGTGCCCTTGCCAAAGTCTCTGGAAAAAGGGAGAAAAAAGCTTTAACCATCCATGGAGCCAAGGGAGGGGGGCGAAAATAAGGAAAAAAAGGGGCAAAAAACAAACCCACAACACAAGGGGGAAGCGGCGGCGTTACAAAACGAGCGGCGGGGCCGGGGCTGCTCCGGCCGGGGAACCGAGGCCGTTTCGGGCTGGGAGCACCGGGGGCCGGCGCCTCTGAAATGTTTCTTGGGTCTGGGTCGCTGTTTTTGTGTTGTTTTTGCTCTTTGTTTCTCTGGGGTTCTCGGTCTCATCTGTTGTGTTGTCCCCGGGAGGGAGCGGCGGCGCCCGGCCTGGTTCGGTTCAGCCCGGTTCAGCCCGGTTCAGCCCGGTTCAGCCCGGTTCGGCCCAGCCCGGCCCGGTGGGGCTGTGGGATCCGGGGCTATTTCTGCCCGCTGATGGACTGCGATATGGAGCGCGGCGGGATCATATCCAGCAGGTATTCCCGCTGCCGGTCCGCCAGGCTCGACGCTTTGTGGCCCCCGATGCCGGCGTTCAGGTACGCGATGTTCACCCCTGGGGACGGCACCGAAACCACGCTGGGCACGGGGATCCCACAGAAATCCTACAGATCCCACTGATCCTACAGATCCTACACATCCCACTGATCCTACAGATCCCACTGATCCTACAGATCCCACTGATCCTACACATCCCACTGATCCTACACATCCCACTGATCCTACAGATCCCACTGATCCTACAGATCCCACTGATCCTACACATCCTACAGAGCCCACTGATCCTACAGAGCCCACGGAAACCGGGCTGGGCACGGGGAGCCCACAGAGCACAGGGAAACCACGCTGAGCACGGGGATCCCACAGAGCCCACAGAGCCCATGGAAATCCCACTGATCCTACAGAGCCCAGGGATCCTACAGATCCCACGGAAATCACACAGAGCCCAAGGATCCCACAGATCTCACAGTCCCCATAGATCCTACAGACCCACAGATCCCATGGCTCCCACAGCCCCACAGCCACCCTGAAAACCCCACGAGGCAGGAAGGGCCAGGATGGAGCTGGCACAGGGTGGGAATTCCCAAATTCTGCCCCAAAATCCAGAGGGCGTGTCCCACACTGCTGATCTGATCCCATCCCATCCCATTGTTCCCATCCCATCCCATCCCATCCCATCCCATCCCATCCCATCCCATCGTTCCCATCCCATCCCATCCCATCGTTCCCATCCCATCCCATCCCATCCCATCCCATCCCATCCCATGGATCCCATC
This sequence comes from Zonotrichia leucophrys gambelii, assembly GCF_028769735.1. Lineage (NCBI taxonomy): Eukaryota > Metazoa > Chordata > Aves > Passeriformes > Passerellidae > Zonotrichia > Zonotrichia leucophrys. The sequence goes on along the minus strand of NC_088194.1, from coordinate 2,890,359 downwards.
CCATCCCATCCCATTGTTCCCATCCCATCCCATCCCATCCTATCCCATCAATCCCATCCCATCCCATCCCATCCCATCCCATCCCATCCCATCCCATCCCATCCCATCCCCGCCCCGTTCCCGCCGTACCTGGCATTCCCAGGAGCCCCCCGGCCACGGAGAGCTGCGGGGCCTGGGCGAAGTTGGAGAGCATGGAGCGGGCGGAGGTGGGGATGCCGCGCTGGAGGCTGCTCTGGGGCTGCGGGGCCTGCGCACGGACACACGGACACACGGACACACGGACAGGGGGTGGGAGAGTGGGCATGGGGAGAACGGGCGGCCACTGCACCCATCCTGATGGGCACCTCCCCATGAGCACATCCTGTCCCATCCCATCCCCATCATCCCATCCCAATGCACACATCCCGTCCCATCCCCACGATCCCATCCTATTATCACATGGCCCCATCTCCATGATCCCATCCCATTCCCATGGTCCCATTCCCATCCCATCAAGTGCCATCCTGTCCCACCCCATCCCATTATCCTATGGTCCCATCCCATGGTCCCATCCCATTATCCTATGATTTCATCCCATTATCCCACCCCACAATCCCAAGGTCCCATCCCATGATCCCATCCCATTCCCATGGTCCCATCCCATTATCCTATGATTTCATCCCATTATCCCATCCCACAATCCCATGGTCCCATCCCATGATCCCATCCCATTATCTCACAGTCCCATCCCCATGATCCCACTATCCCATGATCCCCTCATCCCATTACCCCATTATCCCATGGTCCCATCCCACTATCCCATGATCCCATTATCTCACAGTCCCATCCCCATGATCCCACTCCATTATCCCATCTCACAATCCCACCCCATGATCCCACGATCCCATCTCATCATTCCATCCCACGATCGCAGGATCCCACCCCATTAATCCCATCCCATTACCCCATGACCCCATTATCCCACAATCCCATCCCACGATCCCACCCCATAATCCCACCCCATAATCCCATCCCATTATCCCACCCCACGATCCCATGATCCCCTGGCCCCACGCCCCGTGTCCCACCTGCCGGAGCGTGTGGTGCCGCAGGATCCCGTCCTGTTTGCCCACGCTGGGCACGGCGGGCGCGGCCGTGGGGGACAGGGCAGCCTGCTGCTGCAGCCTCTGCTCGATCTCCTGGGGACAGACAGACAGACATGGCAGTGACAGACAGCCATGGGACAGGGCAGCCTGCTGCTGCAGCCTCTGCTCGATCTCCTGTGGGACAGACAGACAGACAGACATGGCAGTGACAGACAGCCATGGGACAGGGCAGCCTGCTGCTGCAGCCTCTGCTCGATCTCCTGTGGGACAGACAGACAGACAGACAGGGCAATGACAGACAGCCATGGGACAGGGCAGCCTGCTGCTGCAGCCTCTGCTCGATCTCCTGTGGGACAGACAGACAGACATGGCAGTGACAGACAGCCATGGGACAGGGCAGCCTGCTGCTGCAGCCTCTGCTCCATCTCCTGGGACAGACAGACAGACATGGCAGTGACAGACAGCCATGGGACAGGGCAGCCTGCTGCTGCAGCCTCTGCTCGATCTCCTGTGGGACAGACAGACAGACAGGGCAATGACAGACAGCCATGGGACAGGGCAGCCTGCTGCTGCAGCCTCTGCTCGATCTCCTGGGGACAGACAGACAGACATGGCAGTGACAGACAGCCATGGGACAGGGCAGCCTGCTGCTGCAGCCTCTGCTCCATCTCCTGTGGGACAGACAGACAGACATGGCAGTGACAGACAGCCATGGGACAGGGCAGCCTGCTGCTGCAGCCTCTGCTCGATCTCCTGTGGGACAGACAGACAGACAGACAGGGCAATGACAGACAGCCATGGGACAGGGCAGCCTGCTGCTGCAGCCTCTGCTCGATCTCCTGGGGACAGACAGACAGACAGACATGGGACAGCCACCCATGGGAATGCCATCCTGCTCAATTCTTCAGGAATGCCAACCTGGCTGGGATGGGATGAGTGGGACAGGATCAATGGGGTGGGGTCAATGGGGTGGGATCAGTGGGAAAAATGATCCCACATATCCCACATCCAATGGAATGGAATCAATGGAATGAGATTAATGGGAACAATGGGATGGAATCAATAGGATCAATGGGATGGGATCAATGGCAAGAATGGGATGAGATTGATGGGAACAGTGGGATGGGATCAATGGGGTGGGATCAGTGGGGTGGGATCAATGGGATCAATGGGATGGGATCAATGGGACTGATGGGATGGGATGGGATCAATAGGGTGGGATCAATGGGAACAATGGGATGGGATTGATGGGATGAGAACAATGGGATCAATAGGATGGAATCAATGGGATTGATGGGATTAATGGGAAGGAATCAATGGAATCAATGGGACGGGAACAATGGCATCAATAGGATGGGATCAATGGGAAGGAATCAATGGAATCAGTGGGATGGGAACAACGGGAACAATGGAGATGCAATGGATGGGTGGGATCAATGAAGCAGTGGGATGGGATCAATGGATTGATGGGATCAATGGGAGGAATCAATGGGACGGAAACAATGGAAGGGGATGGCACAGAGTGCTTTGCGCTGGGCTGAGGACAGGGAACCGGCGGGCACTCCCAGCGACCCCCACCTGCTCCTGCTGCAGGGCCTTGACGAAGGCGTTCTTGAGGCGATTCGTGTGCTCGGCCTTGAGCGCCTTCTTCTGGTTGGAGGTCTGGCACTGCTCGCACAGGATGCGCCCGCCCTTCTCCTGCTTCCAGTGCGGCGTGAAGTCGGTGCGGCACTGCGCGCACACGAACGGCTCCACGCGCGGCACCGCCGGGGCGCTCTTCCCTGCAACACAGCCCGGCTCAGCACCGGCGGGACGCAGGGGTTGGGGGGAAAGGCTGAAAATCCCGACTGAAATCGCCAAAAAACTGGGCGGGAATAGTGAAATGTTTGGATGAAATAATGCAAAGTGGATGAAATCCTGTGAATCGGCCGAAATCCTGCACCCTGACAGAACTGGTCAAAAATCCTGCACCCAGACAGAACACAATGTTCTGAGGTGAAAGACTGAAAATCCTGTCTGAAATCATAAAAAACTGGGCGGGAATAGTGAAAGTTTTGACTGAAATCTTGTGAATTGGCCAAAAATCCTGAGAACTGGCCAAAAATCCTGCACCCAGCCAGAACCCAACATTTTGGGCTAAAATTCTGAAAATCCTGACTGAGATCACAAAAAAACTGGGCAGAAATATTGACATGTTTGGCCAAAATCCCATGAATTGGCCAAAACCCTGCGAATCATCCAAAAACCCTGAAAAACTTCATTTAAAATCCCACAAATTCAATCTGAAACCTTGCAAACCCCTTAAAAACCTGCAAAAACCCACCCCAAACTTCTAATTTCTTCCAATCCCCACCACCTCCTTCTACAAGCACCCACCACCCTTCCAAGCCCTAAACCCCACGATTTCACCCCGAATTATGCATCAAACCCCCCAACTCCCCTTTGGGATGACCCTGGGCATCACCTTGGCTGTCGATGACGCTCTGCACCACCTCCTCCAGCCCCACCATGTAGATGAACTCGCTGTTGGCGGCGCTGGGCAGGAAGTGCAGCAGCGGCGCCGGCGGCTTCGGGGGAGGGATCTCCAGCAGCGTCTTCTCCAGCTGCTTGCGCAGCGCCAGCTTGGCCGCGGCCTGAGAGTTGGCAGCGTCCGAGAGCGCGCTGGGGCTGGGGAGCGGGGACGACACGCGGGCCACCGAGCCCGGCTGCATGTGCGACGCGAGGTTCATGTAGATGGCGGAGGAGGACGAGCGCTGGCACGGCACCGACGAGCCCGATTGCTGGGGAGGAGAGGTATGGGGTCAGGTGGGGATTTGGGGTCATGGTGGGGATTTGGGATCATGGGGGAAATTTGGGGTTAGGGTGAAGATTTGGGATGTGAGGTTCATGTAGATGGTGGAGGAGGACGAGCGCTGGCACGGCACCGACGAGCCCGATTGCTGGGGAGGAGGAGATTTGGGGTCAGGTGGGGATTTGGGGTAATGGTGGGGGATTTGGGGTCAGGGTGTGAATTTGGGATCAAGGTTCATGTAGATGGCGGAGGAGGACGAGCACTGGCACGGCACTGACGAGCCCGATTGCTGGGGAGGAGATTTGGGGTCAGGTGGGGATTTGGGATCACAGTGGGGAATTTTGTATCAGATGGGGATTTGGGATCAAGGTGGAGATTTGGGATCACAGTGGGAGATTTGGGATCACAGGGCAGGATTTGGGGTCAGGGTCAGGATTTGGGATCAGGGCGAGAATTCAGGATCAGGTGGGGATGCAGGATCAGGTGGGGATTCAGGATCAGGGTGTGAATTTGGGATCAAGGTTCATGTAGATGGCGGAGGAGGACGAGCGCTGGCACGGCACCGACGAGCCTGATTGCTGCAAGGGAGATTTGGGGTCAGGTGGGGATTTGGGATCTCAGTGGGGGATTTGGGGTCACAGTGGGGGATTTGGGATCAGGGTGTGAATTAGGGATCAGGGCGAGAATTCAGGATCAGGTGGGGATGCAGGATCATGGTGGGGATTCAGGATCAGGGTGTGAATTTGGGATGTGAGGTTCATGTAGATGGCGGAGGAGGACGAGCACTGGCACGGCACCGACGAGCCCGATTGCTGGGGAGGAGGAGATTTGGGGTCAGGTGGGGATTTGGGATCATGAGGGGGATTTGGGATCATGGCGTGAATTTTGTATCAGATGGGGATTTGGGATCAAGGTGGAGATTTGGGATCAGGGCAGGATGTGGGGTCAGGGTGAAGATTTGGGATGTGAGGTTCATGTAGATGGCGGAGGAGGACGAGCGCTGGCACGGCACCGACGAGCCCGATTGCTGGGGAGGAGGAGGAGGAGATATGGGGTCAGGTGGGGATTTGGGGTCATGGTGGGGATTTGGGGTCATGGGGGGAATTTGGGGTCAGGGTGAAGATTTGGGATGTGAGGTTCATATAGGTGGTGGAGGAGGACGAGCAATGGCACGGCACTGACGAGCCCGATTGCTGGGAGGAGGAGATTTGGGGTCAGGCAGGGATTTGGGTCACAGTGGGGAATTTTGTATCAGATGGGGATTTGGGATCAGGTGGAGATTGGGATCACAGGGCAGGATTTGGGGTCAGGGTCAGGATTCGGGATCAGGCGCGAATTTGGATGTGAGGTTCATATAGGTGGCGGAGGAGGACGAGCGCTGGCACGGCACCGACGAGCCCGATTGCTGGGGAGGAGGAAATTTGGGGTCAGGTGGGGATTTGGGTCAGGTGGGGATTTGGGGTCAGGTGGGGATTTGGATCTCAGTGGGGATTTGGGATCATGGGGGGAATCTGGTCAGGGTGAAGATTTGGGATGTGAGGTTCATGTAGATGGTGGAGGAGGACGAGCGCTGGCACAGCACCGACGAGCCCGACTGCTGGGGAGGAGGAGATTTGGGGTCAGGTGGGGATTTGGGGTAATGGTGGGGATTTGGGTCAGGGTGTGAATTTGGGATCAAGGTTCATGTAGATGGCGGAGGAGGACGAGCAATGGCACGGCACCGACGAGCCCGATTGCTGGGGAGGAGATTTGGGGTCAGGTGGGGATTTGGGATCACAGTGGGGAATTTTGTATCAGATGGGGATTTGGGATCAAGGTGGAGATTTGGGATCACAGGGCAGGATTTGGGGTCAGGGTGAGGATTTGGGATGTGAGGTTCATATAGGTGGCGGAGGAGGACGAGCGCTGGCACGGCACCGACGAGCCCGATTGCTGGGGAGGAGATTTGGGATCACAGGTGGATTTGGGATCAGGGTGAGAATTCGGGATCAGGTGGGGATTCAGGATTACAGGGGGAATTCAGGATCAGGGCACAAATTTGGGATCAGGTGGGGATTTGGAATCAGGGTGGGAATTCAGGATCAGGGCACAAATTCAGGATCAAGTGGGGATTTGGGATCACAGGGGGAATTCAGCATCAGGACTTGATTTGGGACCAGGTGGGGATTTGGGACCAGGTGGGGATTTGGAATCAGGTGTGGATTTGGGATCACGGTGGGGGATTCAGAATCACAGTGGGGGATTTGGGATCAGGCGGGGATTCAGGATTGCTGGCAGTGCCAGGCTCACAGACCCCTGGAGCACCAGGAGCTGTTGTGGGGAGAGAAGGGCTGGGGAGTCCTGGGAATTGTGGAGGGGAGGGTGAGCAGGGATGGGGGTCGTGCAAACTGGTACAAACTGGTGCAAACTGGTACAAACCAGTGCCCAAACCAGTGCTCAACCAGCCCCAACTACTGCCCAAACTGGTACAAACTGGTAAAAACTGAGTGCAAACTGGTACCAACCAGTGTCCAGGCAGCCCAAACCAGTGCAGACCAGCCCAAACCAGTGCTCAACCAGCCCCAACTGGAACAAACCACTGCCCAAACCAGTAAAAACTGAGTGGAAACTGGTACCAACCAGTGCAGACCAGCCCCAACCAGTGCCTGGGCAGCCCCAACCAGTGCAGACCAGCCCCAACCAGTGCAGACCAGCCCCAACCAGTGCAGACCAGCCCCAACCAGTGCAGACCAGCCCCAACCAGTGCAGACCAGCCCAAACCAGTGCAGACCAGCCCAAACCAGCCCAGACCAGCCCCAACCAGTGCAGACCAGCCCAAACCAGTGCAGACCAGCCCCAACCAGTGCAGACCAGCCCCAACCAGTGCAGACCAGCCCCAACCAGTGCAGACCAGCCCAAACCAGTGCAGACCAGCCCAAACCAGTGCAGACCAGCCCCAACCAGTGCAGAGCAGCCCAGACCAGTGCTCAACCAGCCCCAACTGGAACAAACCACTGCCCAAACCGGTAAAAACTGAGTGCAAACTGGTACCAACCAGTGCCTGGGCAGCCCCAACCAGTGCAGACCAGCCCCAACCAGTGCAGACCAGCCCAAACCAGCCCAGACCAGCCCAGACCAGCCCAAACCAGCCCAGACCAGCCCAGACCAGTCACCCACCGGCTGGTAGTTGATGGCGGGGCTCATGCCGGGCGTGGAGCTGCGCACCAGGCCGGGTTTCTGGGGCCCGCGCTGGCCCTGGAGCTGCGCGGGGCTGGGGGCGATGACGCGCTGGGACATCAGCATGTGGGGCAGGGCTGAGCTGGCGGCCGAGCGGATCACGCTGTGGCCCTGGGGGGGATCCAGGAGGAATCAGGGGGTTAAACCACAGGAACCAGCTCAGGATAACCCCAAACATCCCCCCAGAGCTCGGTGATAAAATCAGAGAAAAATGAGGGAAACTTGGAGCATTGATTCGCTGATCCGTGGAGTTCCTGCTTATCCAGAATCCCATTAATCTCTAATGCCCCAAATCCCTCGTTTTTCCCCAAACTGGATTTTACAGGATTGTGGCCCTTTCCCCCAGCTCAAGCTGGCACATCCCTATTTCCCGTGGGAGGCCCCAAATCCCTCATTTTTCCCCAAATTCTGCTGGATTTTACAGGATTGTGGCCTTTTTCCCAGCTCAAGCTGGCACATCCCTAGTTCCCGTGGGAGGCCCCAAATCCCTCGTTTTTCCCCAAACTGGATTTTACAGGATTGTGGCCCTTTCCCCCATCTCAAGCTGGCACATCCCTATTCCCCTTGGGAGGCCCCAAATCCCTCATTTTTCCCCAAATTCTCCTGGATTTTACAGGATTGTGGCCCTTTCCCCATCTCAAGCTGGCACATCCCTAATCCCCATGGGAGGCCCCAAATCCCTCGTTTTTCCCCAAATTCTCCTGGATTTTACAGGATTGTGGCCCTTTCCCCCAGCTCAAGCTGGCACATCCCTATTTCCTGTGGGAGGCCCCAAATCCCTCGTTTTTCCCCAAACTGGATTTTGGCCCTTTTCCCCAGCTCAAGCTGGCACATCCCTATTCCCCGTGGGAGGCTGGGATTGCTCCATGGTCAAGGAGAGCAGAAATCCCTGGAGCAAACATTTCTCCTTTGGGAGCAGCAGGGAGGCTGCAGAATTGGAGAATTCCCACCATCCTCACCCCACTCTGGGACACTGCACATTGAGAAAATCATGGAATATCCATCTCCACAAGGATCACTGAATCCTAACTCCTGACAACCCCAAACACCGGGAATTGCAGGAAAAACTTCAGCTGTGTGTGCACCCACCAAAATCAGAATTTTCCAGCAAAAACCAGGAATTCTCACCTGTAATGTCCTTAAATTCTGCGGCTCCACGCCCTGGGCCCCGGGCCGGGAGGGGATCTTGGACAGGCCCTGCTGCCCCACGTGGGCGGGCGACGGCTGCACGATGGACGCGGCGTTCTGGACCACGGGGGTCTGGGGGGCACCAAGGACGGGATTGGCATTCCCACGAGGGGATTTAGGGAATCCCACACGTGGGGTGGGGGCTCTGTGGGCACCCCTTTGTGGTAGTGTGTTGTTAAGTTTCTTGAGTTATTCCCCCAATTTATGTATTGTTCTCCCCTATTATGTGTAAAATGGTTTCGTTCCCCCAGTTTTTCCCGCCACTGCTAGCCTGTCAGCTAAGTTGCCATAGTAACCGCTATTCATAGTTGCCGATGTGTAATTGCTCCTCCCCTGGTTTCCCTTATCAGTGAAAGTTGTTTCCTCCCTGGGTCCAGTCAATCACTCCCTTCCTCCTCCCAGGTTTCGAGAACCTTCTCCTCTCTGGAGATGGTGGCTGGCTGGGGTCCCAGGACACCTCCTCTACCTTTTGATTATTGGTCTCCATGGAGTGTCAGTTCTGTGAAGTTCATCCCCTCACCTTTCCCGATTGGTTCCGCCTGTACCCACCCCCCCTCCTTTATAATCCTGTTTTCACCCCCTATGAAAAAACTTTTTCCCGGTTGGTTTCCCCGTGTTTGGATCCCGCTACACCTTCAATAAACCGATGTTTAACCCCCGGGAAATGGTCAGCTCCGTTCCTCCCCTATACCAGCGGTGTGAGCCAGTCCGCAGCCAGCACAGCCCGAGGCCCTCAGACACCGAGGGGCGCTGGCCAGGAATTGCAGAGGGGCGTCGGCCTTTCGCCCTCAGCTAGTCGGACTCTAAACTTCGGGCCACATATGCCCCCCTCTGCACCCCTCCTTTATAATCCTGTTTCACCCCCTATGGATAAACTTTTTCCCGGTTGGTTTCCCCGCGTTTGGATCCCGCAACACCTTCAATAAACCGATGTTTAACCCCCGGGAAATGGTCAGCTCCGTTCCTCCCCAATCCCAGCGGTGTGGGCCAGTCCGCAGCCAGCACAGCCCGAGGCCCTCAGACGCCCAAGGGTGCTGGCCAGGAATTGCAGAGGGGCGTCGGCCTTTCGCCCTCAGCTAGCCGGACACTAAACTTCGGGCCACATATGCCCCCCTCTGCACCCCTTATGCCAGCCATGCCCAGCCCTCACCTTCTGCACCACGTTCTCCTTCTGGAGCTGGCTCTGCCGCAGCTTCTTGAGGAGCACCAGCCGGGCCTCCTCCAGCCGCAGCTCGTCCCGGAGCTGCTTGATCAGCTGCTGCCTCTCCTCCAGGCTCTTCCCCTGGGAACCCCGCAAACCCAGCAGGACGTGAGCAAGGGAAAGGGGAAGGGGAAAGGTTGATCCAAGTGGGAATTGGGACCACAGGTGTGAGAACAGGGGGGCTGCACCTGGAACCGGCTGAGGAAGGCCCCAAATGCTTCATCCTCCCACAATGCCCCAAATGCTTCATCCCTCCCCAATTTCCCAAAAGCTTCACCCCTCCTTAATGTCCCAAAATGCTTCAATCCTTCCCCAAATGCTTCATCCCCTCTCAAACACTTTATCCTCCCCAAATGCTTCATCCTTCCCCAACACCCCAAATGCTTCACCCCTCCCCAATTTCCCAAAAGCTTCACCCCTCCTTAATGTCCCAAAATGCTTCAATCCCTCCTCAAATGCTTCATCCCTCCCCAAATGCTTCATCCTCCCACAATGCCCCAAATGCTTCATCCCTCCCCAAATCCTTCATCCCCTCCCAAACACTTTATCCTCCCCAAATGCTTCATCTCTCCCCAAATGCTTCATCCTCCCACAGTGCCCCAAATGCTTCATCCTTCCCCAACACCCCAAATGCTTCATCCTCCCACAATGCCCCAAATGCTTCATCCCTCCCCAAATCCTTCATCCCCTCTCAAACACTTTATCCTCCCCAAATGCTTCATCTCTCCCCAAATGCTTCATCCTTCCCCAATTTCCCAAAAGCTTCACCCCTCCTTAATGTCCCAAAATGCTTCAATCCCTCCTCAAATGCTTCATCCCTCCCCAAATGCTTCATCCCTCATCAAATGCTTCATCCTCAGTGCCCCAAATGCTCCATCCCTCCCCAAACACTTTATCCTTCCCAAATGCTTCATCCCTCCTCAATGTCCCAAAAGCTTCAACCCATCCCAATGCCCCAAAATGCTTCAATCCCTCCCCAAATGCTTCATCCTCCCCAATGCCCCAAATGCTTCATCCCTCCTTAATGTCCCAAAAGCTTCATCCCTCCCCAAACACTTCATCCCTCCCCAGTGCCCCAAATGTTTTGTCCCTCCCCAAATGCTTCATCCCTCCCCAACACCCCAAACACTTCATCCCTCCCCAAACACTTCATCCCTCCCCAAACCCTTCACCCCCCATCCCGTGCCCTTCCAGGACGGAATTCCCGTGCCCTCACCTTGAACATCTCCAGGTTGGCCGCCTTGAGCCGCTCCTCCATGCGGGAGCTGGAGCGGGGGCTGGAGGCCTCGTTGTCCGACAGGACGATGATGTCCGGGGAGGGGGTCAGCCTGCCCCGCTCGGGGTCACTGCGGGGACACGGACACGGTGAGGCAGGGACTGGGATTGGGGAACAACCCCAGTGAGGCAGGGACTGGGATTGGGGAACAACCCCAGTGAGGCAGAATTGGGATTGGGGAACAACCCCAGTGAGGCAGGGACTGGGATTGGGGAACAGCCCCAGTGAGGCAGAATTGGGGATTTGGGGAACCCCAGTGAGGCAGGGATTGGGGATTTGGGAACAACCCCAATGAGGCAGGAATTTGGGATCTGGGGAGCTCCAGTGAGGCAGGAATTGGGATTTGGGAAACCCCAGTGAGGCAGAATTGGGGAGCCCCCAGGAATTGGGGATTGGGGAGTCCCAGTGAGGCAGGAATTGGGGATTTGGGAAGCTCTAATGAGGCAGGAATGTGGGATTTGGGGAGCCCCAGTGAGGCAGGAATTGGGGATTGGGGAGCCCCCAGGAACTGGGGATTTGGGGAGCCCCACTGGGGATTTGGGGAGCCCCAGCGAGGCAGGAATTGAGGATTGGGGAGCTCCAGTGAGGCAGGAATGTGGGATTTGGGAAGCCCCCAGGAATTGGGGAGCCCCACTAAGGCAGGAATGTGGGATTTGGGGAGCCCCAGTGAGGCAGGAATTTGGGATCTGGGGAGCCCCAGTGAGGCAGGAATTGGGGAGCCCCAGTGAGGCAGGAATTGGGGATTGGGGGAGCCCCAGTGAGGCAGAATTTGGGGATCTGGGGAGCCCCCAGGAACTGGGGACTGGGGAGCCCCAGTGAGGCAGGGACTGGGATTTGGGAACAACCCCAATGAGGCAGGAATTTGGGATCTGGGGAGCTCCAGTGAGGCAGGAATTTGGGATTTGGGGAGCCCGCAGGAATTCGGGAACCCCAGTGAGGCAGAATTGGGGAGCCCCCAGGAATTGGGGATTGGGGAGCCCCAGTGAGGCAGGAATTTGGGGAGCCCCCAGGAATTGGGGATTTGGGGAGCCCCAGTGAGGCAGGAATGTGGGATTTGGGGAGCCCCAGTGAGGCAGGAATGTGGGATTTGGGGAGCCCCAGTGAGGCAGGAATTGGGGATTGGGGAGCCCCCAGGAATTGGGGATTTGGGGAGCCCCAGTAAGGCAGGAATTTGGGATTTGGGGAGCCCCAGTGAGGCAGGAATTTGGGGAGCCCCAGTGAACCAGCAATGTGGGATTTGGGGAGCAGGATCCCCCTGGTTCCAGCACGGATCCAGAGCAGGGCAGCTCCCAGGACACCAGGAGGGAAGGGCTCCCTCCAATGCACTCCCTCGCCCTCCAGGGCTGCAAATCCCACCTGGGAATGAGGGGGGAAGCAGGAGCGTGTCCTGGGGCTGGGATGGGAGGGAATGGCAGGGATACTCCAGGGATACTCCAGGGATACTCCAGGGATACTCCAGCCTGGAATCCTCACTGTGGTGGAGAAGGGGCTGAGCCCCCCACATCAGCAGCACCACTCCAGGCCTATCCCAACCCAAATCTATTGGAAAAGCTCATTCCATGAAGGAAAACCTGCACGAATATCCAACTGATCCATGATGGGATTGGGAAACCAAAGGAGCAGCAGGATAAAGAAATCAAAAATCAGTGGTGGAGTCCAGCGGGATCCAGGTGGGACCATCCAGGCAAGGAGAGTCCAAGGAAAGCCCTTTGAGAGCCTGGATTTCATCTGGAGAGCCTTGGAAAACTGGGATAATCCATTGTGGAAGGTCCCTGCAGCGAGGGGACTCCGTGGAATTTCTCACCCCAAACTCTGAGCACCCAGGAGGGAGCCCAGAGCCCATCCCAGCCCCAGGTTTGGCTGCTCCAGGGCTGGGGAGATGCTCAGAGCTGGGATTGCTCCCAGACATTCCCGCTGCTTCTGTGGATATTCCAAAGGGCTCCAGCAGGGAAACCCCAGAGCATCCCAAGGAGAAGGAGGCCGAGGCAAAGCAGGCTGAGAGCCAGGAGCTCCAGTCTGGGTGGGACTGTCCTGGGTCAGGGCTGTCCTTCCTGCAGCTCCTGTTTGGAGGAGCATCCCAATAAATCCAGGCTGGATCACTGACATTCCACCAGGGGAACAAGGCAGAGTCCAAATCCAAGAGGGAAAATGGATCCATCCATGAGGAATCACCAATTGTTGGGTTTCCTTTGTCCAGGGGAGAGCAGAATTCCAACAGAATCACTAGAGAGGAGCCATGGCCAGGGAGGCAGGCAGAGGTGAGGAGAGGTGGAGCACATTCCCAAGGAAAATCCAGGAAAACGAGACATTCCCAGGCTCACTTCTCAACTCAGAGTGGAGCATTCCCAGAATTCCCAGGGAAAATCCAGGAAAATGAGACATTCCCAGGCTCAGTTCTCAACTCCGAGTGGAGCATTCCCAGCACTCCCAGGGCTGATTTCCTGTGTCCATCCAAGTGTCCGGGTGTGACGCCGGTGTCCCACTGGAACCCTCACGTTGCACAGAATCCCAGGAATTCCGCTGAGGCTGCAGCTCCTCACTCGAGCAGGACCCTCCAGGGACACCTCCCACCACCCCAGGCTGCTCCAGCCTGGCCCCAGACACTTCCAGGGATGAGGAATCCACAATCCCTGGATAACCTGTGCCACCCTCCCATCCCACCCGCCCTCTGTCCATGGGAGCCGTTCCCCCTCACCCCACCATCCCCAGCTCTCGGTGTCACCACGAGGGGCTCTCCAGGACCCCCCAAACCCCACTTCACCCCCAGCACCCACCTCCTCCTGGCGCTCATGTCCACGGGCTCGTCGTTGATGTTCTCCTTGCCCGGCCGGGCCGCGCTGCGCCCGTCGCCGTGGGGCCTCAGGCTCCCGTTGAGCTTCTCCTCGTAGCCCTTGATCCCGTCCGGCTTCACGGGCAGCTCGTGGGGCACCTCCAGCCCCGCCAGGTCCTTGCGCTTGAGCAGCGCCAGCATCTTCAGCCTCTCCATGGCCTCGTGTCCCTCCATCTTCAGCCTCTTGGCCAGCACGTCCTCGCGCTCCTCGGCCGGCTCCAGGCTCCGCTTGAGCAGGTTCAGGCGCAGCGCGTCCTCCGTCATGCGGTCCATCCTGAGGGACAGGGACAGGGACAGGTCAGGGACAAGGGTGCCAGGGAACCCCCCAGGATCCCCCCCGAGCTCAGCTTGGGTTCCTCAGAGAGCTCTGATCTCCTCATGGAGCTCCAACCTCTCAGAGCTCCAACCTCTTGGAGAGCTCTGATCTCCTCATGGAGCTCCAACATATGGGAGAGCTCCAATCTCCTCATGGAGCTCCAACCTCTCAGAGCTCCAACCTCTAGGAGAGCTCTGATCTCCTCATGGAGCTTCAATCTCACAGAGCTCCAACCTCTTGGAGAGCCCTGATCTCATGGAGTTCTGACCCCTTGGAGAGCTCTGATCTCCTCATGGAGCTCCAACATATGGGAGAGCTCCAATCTCCTCATGGAGCTCCAACGCCTTGGAGAGCTCTGATCTCCTCATGGAGCTCCAACATCTGGGAGAGTTCCAACCTCACAGAGCTCCAACCTCTTGGAGAGCTCTGATCTCCTTGTGGAGCTCCAACATATGGGAGAGCTCTGATCTCCTCATGGAGCTCCAACCTCTCAGAGCTCCAACCTCTTGGAGAGCTCTGATCTCCTCATGGAGCTCCAACGCCTTGGAGAGCTCTGATCTCCTCATGGAGCTCCAACATATGGGAGAGCTCCAATCTCCTCATGGAGCTCCAACCCCTTGGAGAGCTCTGATCTCACAGAGCTCCAACCTCTAGGAGAGCTCTGAACTCTTCATGGAGCTCCAATCTCACAGCACCTTGAGATGCCTTGGAGAGCCCCAATCTCACAGAGCTCCGACCCTTGGAGAGCTCTGATCTCCTCACAGAGCTCCAACATCTGGAGAGCTCCAATCTCACAGACCTCTGACCTCCTCACAGAGCTCTGGTCTCCTCATGGAGCTCCGACTTCTGTGAGAGCTCCAACCTCTTGGAGAGCTCCAATCTCACAGACCTCTGATCTCCTCATGGAGCTCCAACCCTTGGAGAGCTCCAATCCTACAGAGCTCCAACCCCATGGAGAGCTCTAATCTCACAGAGCTCCAACCTCTTGGAGAGCTCTGACCTCCTCACAGATCTTCAACTCCCCAGCTCCCATCCAGGCCAGGAGTTTGCCCCTCTGAAGCCCCTGCAGTCCCTGGGAACAGCACCACCATCCCTCCTTTGGGACTAAACCCCATGGATGGGGCTCAGCAAGGAAGGGGGGCTGGGATGAACCCCCCGGAACGCCAGGAAATCCCCACCGTGCCTTCTCCAGGCAGGAATGCTCAGGCAGGTCCATCCCCGCCCTCCCACCTCAGCTCCAGGTGCAGGAATGCCCTCTGGAAAACAGGCAGGAGCCCATCCCAACCCCAACCCAGGCCTGGAGCCCATCCCAACCCCATCCCAGGCCTGGAGCCCATCCCAACCCCAACCCAGGCCTGGAGCTCATCCCAACCCCATCCCAGGCCTGGAGCTCATCCCAACCCCATCCCAGGCCTGGAGCTCATCCCAACCCCATCCCAGGCCTGGAGCTCATCCCAACCCCATCCCAAGCCCGCTCCCAGGCTGATAAGGAACCAGCTCCGACAACAAAGAGCCAGGGGAGCTCCACCTGCAGAGCAGCTGGGCGAGGCCTTGCCCCGAGGAGCAGGGCTGGGGACCGGGACAAACACCCGGGGAGCCGCTGGGAATTCCATGCGGCTGGCTCGGGAATTCCTTGCTCTGCAGGGAACAGAAAGTGTCCTGGGGAGCACCTGGAGCTGCTCCTCACCTGCCAGGACCCGGCTCCGAGTCATTCCCGGGATAAACCCTTCCAAAGGGTACAAACCCCTGGAATGACAATCCGCACATCAGCACATGAGTTCAGTCCCACTGGAGACAGCAGGAGCACGAGGGCAGCAGGAAAACCCACGGAAATCCCAAATACGATCCCAAAAAACGCCGGACGGAGCCTCCGAGGAGCACCTGGGGCTCTTCCCTACCTGCTGATCCCGTCTCTCCGCACGTCTCCCAAATTTAGCCCGGCAAGCCGGGACAGGCCGGGGGAGCCGCTCCCGCCCCCGTCCCGCAGCCGTGACCCCGGGGGGAGCGGGGACGTTCCAGACACCCGGGAGCGCCCGGAGCCGCGCCCGGCGCTGCGGCTGCAGCCCCGTGCCAGCAACGGGCACGGCGAGGAGGAGGAGGAGGAGGAGAGATGCACAGGAGCAACACTGCATGGGATAGGAGCTCCCATGGAGAGCTGAACTGAGCACGGAGATGGGATCCAGCAGGGAGAGCTGCCCTGTGCCGCTCACGAGGAGGAGGAGGGAGAGGGAGAGAATCCACAGGATTAACATCCCATGGGATGGGAGCTCCTCATGGAGAGCTGAACTGAGCACGGAGATGGGATCCAGCAGGGAGAGCTGCCCTGCGCCGCTCACGGCAAGGAGGAGGAGGGAGAGGGAGAGAATCCACAGGAGCAACGTCCCATGGGACAGGAGCTCCCATGGAGAGCTGAACTGAGCACGGAGATGGGATCCAGCACAGAGAACCAGGATCTCCTGCTGCTCACAGCAAGGAGAGAGAGGAGGGACAGGGAGAGGTCCACAGGAGCAACATCCCACGGGACAGGAGCTCCCATGGAGAGCTGAACTGAGCACGGAGATGGGATCCAGCAGGGAGAGCTGCCCTGCGCCGCTCACGGCAAGGAGGAGAAGGGAGAGGGAGAGAATCCACAGGAGCAACATTGCATGGGATAGGAGCTCCCATGGAGAGCTGAACCGAGCACGGAGATGGGATCCAGCAGGGACAGCCAGGATCTCCTGCCCAGCGCTGCTCACGGCAAGGAGGAGGAGGGAGAGGAGAGATGCACAGGAGCAACACTGCATGGGATGGGAGCTCCCATGGAGAGCTGAACTGAGCATGGAGATGGGATCCAGCACGGAGAACCAGGATCTCCTGCTGCTCACAGTGAGGAGACAGAGGAGGGACAGGGAGAGATGCACAGGAGCAACACTGCATGGGATGGGAGCTCCCATGGAGAGCTGAACTGAGCATGGAGATGGGATCCAGCAGGAAGAGCTGCCCTGTGCCGCTCATGGCAAGGAGAAGAAGGGAGAGGGAGAGAATCCACAGGAGCAACATCCCACAGGACAGGAGCTCCCATGGAGAGCTGAACTGAGCACGGAGATGGGATCCAGCACGGAGAGCCAGGATCTCCTGCCCAGCGCTGCTCACGGCGAGGAGGAGGAGGAGGAGGCAGAGGGAAAGGTCCACAGGAGCAACATCCCATGGGATAGGAGCTCCTCATGGAGAGCTGAACTGAGCACGGAGATGGGATCCAGCAGGGAGAACCAGGATCTCCTGCTGCTCACAGCAAGGAGAGGGAGGAGGGAGAGGGAGAGAATCCACAGGAGCAACATCCCATGGGACAGGAGCTCCTCATGGAGAGCTGAACTGAGCATGGAGATGGGATCCAGCAGGGACAACCAGGATCTCCTGCTCCAACATCCTGCTTGTCCCCTCCAGGATCCTGCAGATCCCCCCAGTCCTCTGCAGGGAATGGAAGCATCCTGCAGGAATTCTGGAGATGCCCCCAGTCCCTGCTCCATCACCAAGGTGGTCTCCCAGTGCCCTCCCCTCTGGCAAAATCCCAACAAATCCCAAGTGCCGTTACCGGGAATGGGGCCCAGCACTATTTAATCCGCTCCAGAGGTTCTCCAGGCTCAGCCAGATCCAATAAAAATTAAATGAGGCTTCGGATTCGGTGTTGAATGGGGCCCTGTGGCTGCAGGGGGAAGGGGAGGGTCCACTGGGAATTTCCAGAGCGCTGGGAAAGCCAGGGGAGAGCTCCTGGTTCCATGCAGAAATCCACAGCAAAGAGCAGGAACGGTTCCAACACTGGGAATTGTCTGGAGGTCGGACAGGCTCCGGTCTCGGCACATCCCAAACCGGATCATCCGGCCCTGCTGCCCTCGGGCACAGCCCCGGGTGATCAGCACATCCCAGGGAACAGCCTCTCCCTTCAGCTTCCACCTGAAAAATCCTCCTCGCTGGAAACAAACTCCCCAATGGTGGCAAAAGGGATGGAAAACGGGAGCTGGATGCACGGCGTGGAATCCTGGGAGCCACGACTGCAGGGTGGGATGGGCAGGGTGGGATGATGGGCACGGGGGATGGGCAGGGTGGATGGCAGGGTGGGATGAGCAGCAGGGTGGGATGGGCAGGGTGGGATGGGCAGGGTGGGCTGGCAGGTGGCATGGGCAGGGGCATGGGCAGGGTGGATGGGCAGAGTGGATAGGCAGGGTGGGATGGGCAGGGTGGGATGGGCACGGTGGGATGGGCAGGGTGGGATGGGCAGGGTGGGATGGGCAGGGTGGGATGAGCAGGGTGGGATGAGCAGGGTGGGATGATGAGCAGGGTGGGATGGGCAGGGTGGGATGGGCAGGGTGGGATGATGAGCAGGGTGGGATGGGCAGGGTGGGATGAGCAGGGTGGGATGGGCAGGGTGGGATGGGCAGGGTGGGATGGGCAGGGTGGGATGGGCAGGGTGGGATGGGCAGGGTGGGATGAGCAGGGTGGGATGGGCTGGGTGGGATGGGCAGGGTGGCATGAGCAGGTGGGATGAGCAGGGTGGGATGGGCAGGGTGGGATGGGCAGGGTGGGATGGGCAGGGTGGGATGATGAGCAGGGTGGGATGGGCAGGGTGGGATGGGCAGGGTGGGATGGGCAGGGTGGGATGGGCAGGGTGGGTGGATGGGCAGGGGGGATGGGCAGGGTGGGATGATGAGCAGGGTGGGATGGGCAGGGTGGGATGGGCAGGGTGGGATGATGGGCAGGGTGGGATGGGCAGGGTGGGATGGGCAGGGTGGGATGGGCAGGGTGGGATGATGAGCAGGGTGGGATGGGCAGGGTGGGATGGGCAGGGTGGGATGATGAGCAGGGTGAGATGGGCAGGGTGGCATGGGCAGGGTGGGATGGGCAGGGTGGCATGGGCAGAGTGGGATAGGCAGGGTGGGATGAGCAGGGTGGGATGAGCAGGGTGGGATGAGCAGGGTGGGATGATGAGCAGGGTGGCATGGGCAGGGTGGCATGGGCAGGGTGGCATGGGCAGGGTGGCATGGGCAGAGTGGGATAGGCAGGGTGGGATGAGCAGGGTGGGATGAGCAGGGTGGGATGAGCAGGGTGGGATGGGCAGGGTGGCATGGGCAGGGTGGGATGATGAGCAGGGTGGGATGAGCAGGTGGGATGAGCAGGGTGGGATGGGCAGGGTGGGATGGGCAGGGTGGGATGAGCAGGGTGGGATGGCAGGGTGGGATGGACAGGGTGGGATGGGCAGGGTGGGATGATGGGCAGGGTGGGATGGGCAGGGTGGGATGAGCAGGGTGGGATGAGCAGGGTGGGATGGGCAGGGTGGGATAGGCAGGTGGGATGATGGACAGGGTGGGATGGGCAGTGTGGGATGGGCAGGGTGGGATGGGCAGGGTGGGGTGGGCAGGGTGGGATGAGCAGGGTGGGATGAGCAGGGTGGGATGAGCAGGGTGGGATGAGCAGGGTGGGATGGGCAGGGTGGGATGGGCAGGGTGGGATGGGCAGGGTGGGATGGGCAGGGTGGGATGGGCAGGGTGGGATGGGCAGGGTGGGATGGGCAGGGTGGCATGGGCAGGGTGGGATGAGCAGGGTGGGATGGGCAGGGTGGGATGGGCAGGGTGGGATGGGCAGGGTGGGATGATGGGCAGGGTGGCATGGGCAGGGTGGCATGGGCAGGGTGGCATGGGCAGGGTGGGCTGCCCCGACCCGGGGGGGCTCTCCAGGAATGCCAGGCTGCTGCCCAGCTCCTGCTGGTGGCTCCAGCTCTCCGTGGGTGCTGTCCCTTCGGGGCACCACGCGCTCCCCAGCACGTCCCTCCTGCTCCGCGGGGCCCGGCACGACGGGTTTGGCACAGACAAACAAAGCAGCACCCCCTCTTCCATGGAGGTTGGATGTGGTGCCCACAGGGGGAAATATCCAACACAAAAAAATAAAAAAAAAATCAGCAGCAGGAGGATTTGAAAGGCTGGAACGAGTGAGTTGGGCCAAAAGAAGGAATATTCCAGAAGGAAGTGGGAATATCCAGGGAGAGATGAAATATCCTGGGATTTACCGATGGAGTGCAGAACTTGGCAGCAGCAGGAGTTAATTCCAGCCAGGGTT
The DNA here is from genome assembly GCF_028769735.1 of Zonotrichia leucophrys gambelii. Taxonomy (NCBI): domain Eukaryota; kingdom Metazoa; phylum Chordata; class Aves; order Passeriformes; family Passerellidae; genus Zonotrichia; species Zonotrichia leucophrys. The sequence goes on along the minus strand of NC_088194.1, from coordinate 2,870,369 downwards.
TATCCAGGGAGGTCCCAGCTCCTTCCCAGCCTCCTTGGAGGGTTTTCCATTGGGTCAATCCCCACGTTGGTCTTCCAGCACCAATTCCTGGCCTTGGAGCCTCCGGAGCTCATGGAGGGGCTGTAATTCCTGATCCAGCACCAGGAACGGTCCCTGATCCGCCAGGAATAATCCTTGATCCACGAGGAATGATCCCTGATCCACCAGGAGTGATCTCTGATCCACCAGGAACAATCCCTGATCCACCATGAGGGATCCCTGATCTGCCAGGAACAATCCTTGATCCTGGTGGTCCCTGATCCACCAGGAGCGATCCAGTGATCCCTGATCCACCAGGAGTGATCCCTGATCCACCAGGAGTGATCCCTGATCCACCAGGAACAATCCTTCATCCACGAGGAATGATCCCTGATCCACGAGGAATGATCCCTGATCCACCAGGAACAATCCTTGATCCACGAGGAACAATTCTTGATCCACCAGGAGTGATCCAGTGAACCCTGATCCTCCAGGAACAATCCCTGATCCACCAGGAACAATCCTTGATCCACGAGGAATGATCCCTGATCCGCCAGGAACAATCCTTGATCCACGAGGAATGATCCCTGATCCACCAGGAATGATCCCTGATCCACCAGGAACAATTCTTGATCCACCAGGAGCGATCCAGTGAACCCTGATCCTCCAGGAACAATCCCTGATCCACCAGGAGCGATCCAGTGATCCCTGATCCACCAGGAGTGATCTCTGGTCCACCAGGAACAATCCTTGATCCACGAGGAATGATCCCTGATCCACCAGGAGTGATCCCTGATCCACCAGGAGTGATCCCTGATCCACCAGGAACAATCCCTGATCCACCAGGAACAATCCCTGATCCACCAGGAGCGATCCAGTGATCCCTGATCCTCCAGGAGGGATCCAGTGATCCCTGATCCTCCAGGAACAATCCCTGATCTCCCCAGGAACAATCCCTGATCCTCCAGGAGGGATCCAGTGATCCCTGATCCTCCAGGAACAATCCCTGATCTCCCAAGCTCCCTCCTGTTTCTCAATCCCTCCCCAGCAGTGCTGGAATTCCATCGAGCAGAGCCCTGACAGCTCCAGAGGAGCCAAAGTGGATCCCTGGGATCCAAAGGACCGAGGATGGGGATCAGGGATAAACCAGCCCAGCTCCTGCTCTGCTCCTTGGGGAGCTCGGGTATTCCCAGGCTGAGGCAGCCTCAGGGGACCCAGAGTGTCCCCCAGTTTCCATTTGGGGCTGGAATGCCGGAATTAATCCCAGGAGAGACCCAGAATCCAAACCCATCCCCGGAGCCAAGGTGCTGCAGCACCATCCTGGTCACTCCAAACCCAGACATCACCCAGATATGATGAAATAAAACCTGTCCACATCCCATTAAATTCCCGTTTTCCCAGGATCAGGAATTGGTGAGACCCAACACCTGCAGCTCACCTGGGCACACTCCTGTTGCCCAAACCCCCCTAAATCCCAGGATCTGGCGTCAATCCTGGTCACTCCAAACCCAGACATCACTCAGATATGAGACTGATGGAACAAAACCATCCAAATCCCATTCAAGTCCTGGTTCCCCAGGATCAGGAATTGGCGAGACCCAACACCTGCAGCTCACCTGGGCACACTCCTGTTCCCCAAACCCCACGAGTCAATCCTGGTCACTCCAAACCCAGACATCACTCAGATATGATAGAATAAAACCCATCCAAATCTCATTCAAGTCCTGGTTCCCCAGGATCAGGAATTGGTGAGATCCAACACCTGCGGATCACCTGGGCACACTCCTGGTGCCCCAAACCCCCCCAAACCCCAGGATCTGGCATCAATCCTGGTCACTCCAAACCTGGACATCACCCAGATATGATGGAATAAAACCTGTCCACATCCCATTAAAGTTCCATTTTCCAGGATCAGGGAGCAGGAATTGGTGAGATCCAACTCACCTGGGCACATTCCCACTGCCTGAACCCCCTAAATCCCAGGATCTGGCATCAATCCTGGTCACTCCAAACCTGGACATCACTCAGATATGAGACTGATGGAATAAAACCATCCAAATCCCATTAAATTTCCCTTTTCCTGGGATCAGGAATTGGTGAGATCCAACTCCTGCAGCTCACCTGGGCACACTCCTGCTCCCCAAACCCCAGGATCTGGCATCAATCCTGGTCACTCCAAACCCAGACATCACTCAGATATGAGACTGATGGAACAAAACCATCCAAATCCCATTAAATTCCCGTTTTCCTGGGATCAGGAATTGGTGAGATCCAACACCTGCAGCTCACCTGGGCACACTCCTGCTCCCCAAACCCCCCCAAATCCCAGGATCTGGCATCAATCCTGGTCACTCCAAACCCAGACATCACTCAGATATGAGACTGATGGAATAAAACCCATCCAAATCCCATTGAAGTCCAATTTCCCGGGATTGGGGAGCAGGAATTGGTGAGATCCAACTCACCTGGGCACATTCCCACTGCCTGAACCCCCCTAAATCCCAGGATCTGGCGTCAATCCTGGTCACTCCAAACCCAGACATCACTCAGATATGAGACTGATGGAACAAAACCATCCAAATCCCATTAAATTCCCGTTTTCCCAGGATCAGGAATTGGCGAGACCCAACACCTGCAGCTCACCTGGGCACACTCCTGCTCCCCAAACCCCCCCAAATCCCAGGATCTGGGATCAATCCTGGTCACTCCAAACCCAGACATCACCCAGATATGATGAAATAAAACCTGTCCACATCCCATTAAATTCCCGTTTTCCTGGGATCAGGAATTGGTGAGATCCAACTCACCTGGGCACATTCCCACTGCCTGAACCCCCCAAATCCCAGGATCTGGCATCAATCCTGGTCACTCCAAACCCAGACATCACCCAGATATGATAGAATAAAACCCATCCAAATCCCATTAAATTCCCGTTTTCCCAGGATCAGGAATTGGTGAGATCCAACACCTGCGGATCACCTGGGCACACTCCCGTTGCCCAAACCCCCCCAAACCCCAGGATCTGGCGTCAATCCTGGTCACTCCAAACCCAGACATCACTCAGATATGAGACTGATGGAACAAAACCATCCAAATCCCATTAAATTCCCATTTTCCCGGGATCAGGAATTGGTGAGATCCAACTCACCTGGGCACACTCCCGTTCCCCAAACCCCCCCAAACCCCAGGATCTGGTGCCAATCCCCGCTGATCCCGTGGGGGTTCCGCAGGGCTGGCTGCTCATCCGGAGCCACCCGGCCCCAGCCCTGCTCCGGGGGCTCCGGTCCCGTCTGGGCTCGGCCCATCCCGACATCGGTGACAGCGTCCAGGAGAAACCCAGAATCCAAACCCAACGTGATCCCTGACATCCATCCCCGGAGCCGAGGTGCTCCAGCACCATCCTGGTCACTCCAAACCCAGATATCACCCAGATCTGATGGAATAAAACCTGTCCACATCCCATTAAAGTTCCATTTTCCCAGGATCAGGGATCAGGAATTGGTGAGATCCAACTCACCTGGGCACATTCCCACTGCCTGAACCCCCCTAAATCCCAGGATCTGGCGTCAATCCTGGTCACTCCAAACCCAGACATCACTCAGATATGATGGAATAAAACCCATCCAAATCCCATTAAATTTCCCTTTTCCCAGGATCAGGAATCGGTGAGACCCAACACCTGCAGCTCACCTGGGCACACTCCTGCTCCCCAAACCCCCCCAAACCCCAGGATCTGGTGCCAATCCCCGCTGATCCCGTGGGGATTCCGCAGCTCATCCGGAGCCATCTCTGCTCCGGGGGCTCCGGTCCCGTCTGGGCTCGGCCCATCCCGACGCCGCCGCCGTCGAACGGCGCGTTGGGCACGGCACACAAAATGGCTGGCTCCCAGCGCCGGCATTCCCCAGGAACGCCAGGAAAAGGATAATCACCTAAAAAGGTAATTAGGATTTAACGGCGCGGCAGCGGGATCCGGGAAGGGGAAAAGAACAAAAACCCCGCAGCTCCCAGGGCTGCGGCTCCAGGAATGCCCGGCAGGAATCCCGGGCAGGTACGGGAGGGCGAGGGCGGCTCACGGGGATTTTCTCCGGAGCAGGAGGAGCTCCGGGATTAAAGGAACAGCAGAAAAGCCCCAAAAACGATCCCGGAGCCATCCCAGAAGGGACACGGCTGCTCCCGGGAGGGAATGGGAATAGGAGGAAGGATTTGGGCAGGGATGGGAGCAGGGTGGGAATTCCTTCGGAGCAAAGTGCTCCAGGAGTTCTGCTGCTGCTCCTGGATCCCAGCACGGGGACACCGGGCCCTGCCCCTGGATCCCCTGATTCTGGATCTCCCAGACCCTGGATCTCCTGGATTCCAGATCTCCCAGACTCTGGATCCCCTGATTCTGGATCTCCCAGACCCTGGATCTCCCTGATTCCAGATCTCCCAGACCCTGGATTTCTCAGATTCTGAATCTCCCATACCCTGATCTCCCAGATTCCAGATCTCCCAGACCCTGGATCTCCCCAATTCCAAATCTCTCACATCCTGGATCCCCCTAGCTCCCCATCTCCCACATTCCAGATCTCCCAGACCCTGGATCTCCTGATTCTGGATCTCCCAGACCCTGGATCTCTCAGACCATGGATCTCTCAGGTTCTGGATCTCCCAGATCCCAAATCTCCGAGACCCTGGATCTTCCAGATCCTGGATCTCCCAGATTCCAGATTTTCCAGACCCTGGATCCCTCAGATTCTGAATCTCCCAGATTCTGAATCTCCCAGACCCTGGATCTTCCAGATCCTGGATCTCCCAGATTCCAGATTTTCCAGACCCTGGATCCCTCAGATTCCGGATCTCTCAGATTCTGGATCTCCCAGACCCCGGATCTCCTGGATTCCAGATCTCCCAGAGCCTGGATCCCCCTGACTGGATCTCCCAATTCCATATGTCCCAGATTCCAGATCTCCCAGACCCTGGATCTCTCAGATCCTGGATTCCCCCAGTTCCAAATCTCCCAGACGCTGGATCTCTCAGACCCTGATCTCTCAGATTCCAGATCTCCCATTCCCTGGATTCCCCCAGTTCCAGATCTCCCAGACCCTGGATCTCTCAGATTCCAGATCTCCCATTCCCTGGATTCCCCCAGTTCCAGATCTCTCAGACCCTGGATCTCTCAGATTCCAGATCTCCCATTCCCTGGATTCCCCCAGTTCCAGATCTCCCAGACCCTGATCTCTCAGATTCCAGATCTCCCATTCCCTGGATTCCCCCATTTCCAGATCTCCCAGACCCTGGATCTCTCAGATTCCGGATCCCTTAGATTCTGGATCTCCTGGATTCCAGATCAGCACCCCCAGCTCGGGATGTCCTCACATTCTGCACCTCCGGGTCAAGTACAAAACTAACAATGGGAAGCAGGAAAAGCAGGAGAGGAGGAAAATCCTCCCTCCCCAAAGTGCTTCCCTTCCCTAAGTTTGTGTTCTTGTCCAACTCCGTTTCTCGGGAGCAGGGAATGTCCAGCAGCACAAACCTCACACCTCATCCCACCCCAGGATTTTTGGGATGTGTGAGGAGAGCAGGAATTCCATAAACTGCTTTATGCCCTGAAATGGGAGAGGGGAAAGACCCCAAAACTCCACAAACTCTTAAAGAGAGATAAAAATTCCAGCACATCTGCCTGGGACGGCCCGTTTAGGGAAAATCCAGCTGGGAAAAGAAAATCCAATAAAAAGCGCTGGGATGGGAGGCGGGGGGAGGAGGGAGCGCCCGGCCCCCTCCCCATCCGGGATGACGCAGACTTCCCAGGCTCCCTTATATAACAACGCTTCCCGATTTCCTCGACTGCGGGCGCTGCCTTTGTGCGGCTCGGCGGGGCCATCGATCACCAATCGATCATTCCATCGATCACCGCGGGCAGGGCAGGGGTGACACCGATGCCAGGCATTGTCATTGCCGGCATTTTCGGGATTTTTGTCACCCCCCACCCCGTCCAGTCGGGTGGGATGGGATGGGAGAATTCCAGGGGAATAGCGATGGTGGGGAAAGGGGGGAGGGAAGCGAGAAGGGAACCACGGAGCCGCTCCGACAGCAAACCCAGCACCGGCGCTCCTTTCCTCCTTAAAACACTCCCTCCAGACACAAAACAAAACCACAATAAAATTAAAAAATCAGCTTAAAAGGAAGCCTTTTGTGCGGATCGCCTGCCAAACGCGGCACGGTGGGACGGATACTCACAGGTCCGGTACTCCCGCGGCTGCTGCTGCCGCCTCGAGCTGCCCAGAGAGCGAGGGAGGAGCGGGGGCAGGAGCGGGAGCGGGGGGCGGCCGGGGCCGGGCCGGGCCCTGCGCTCCATCGGAGCCGCCGCAGCCGCAGCCGGAGCCGGAGCCGCGCTCCGAGCGGGCCCTTCCCTGCCAATCATGCGCGTTCTGTTTTATTAAACAAAAGAAAAGGGGGGATGCTGACTTTTTCCCATGATGCCTCGCGGGGGCAGGGAAAAAAGAGAGAAGGGAGAGGAGAGAAGAAAAAAAAAAAAAAAAAAAAAAAAAAGGGAATTAAAAAAAAAAAAAAATTTGAATGAAAAAAAAAAAAAATTTAAGAAAAAAATAAAAATAAAAATTCCGGTCGTGACCGGTTTGGCGCTTCCCGACATGGAATTGGCTCCGGATTTTTTGGGTTTTTTTTGGGGGGGGGGGTTTGATTTTCGCTGGGATTTCGGCCGCCCCCTCCCCGCTCCCCCTCCCCCGCTGCTGGCCCCCCGCCAAACTTTGTCTTCATTCATGGAAGCTCCTTCCCTCCCCTGGAATTTTAACTCTTTCCCTCCCAAAAAGGAGCCCCGGGGCCGCCGGGAGCCGCCCCTCCCAGCGCCGGAACACCGCGGGGCGGCCGCGGGATCGCCGGGCCCGGGGCACCGAGAGGGTCCCGAGGGGTCCCGGAATGTGACCGGGGAATGAGCCCGGGGATCCCGGGGAATGAACCCAGGGAATGTGCCCAGGGATCCCAGGAATGTGCCCAGGGATCCCAGGGAATCTCAAGGAATGGGGCCAAGGATCGCAGAATGTGCCCAGGGATCTCCAGGGAAGTCCCAGGAATGAGCCCGAGGGATCCCGGGAATGTGTCCAGGGTCCCAGGGATCTCAGGGAATGGCCCAGGATCCAGAATGTGCCAGGGAATCCAGAATGCCCAGGGATCCCAGAATCCCAGGAATGAGCCCAGGGATGGAATCAGGGATCCAGGGAATGTGCCCAGGAATGCCAGGGATCCCAGGAATGTGCCCAGGGATCCCAGCAGTTGCCCGACGAGAAGTGCCAAGGGATCCCAGAATGTGCCCAAGGATTCGGGAATGTGCCCAGGAGTCCCAGGGATCTCAGGGAATGTGCCCAGGGATCCCAGAATGTGCCCAGGGATCTGAGAATGTGCCCAGGGATCTCAGGGAATCCCAAGGAATGTGCCCAGGGATCCCGGGGAATGTGCCCAGGAATCCCAGGGATCCCAGGGCAGAATCTGCCCACAGAATGTGCCAAAGGGATCCCAGAATGTGCCCAGGGAATCCCAGTGATCCCAGGAATGTGCCCAAGGATTCGAGAATGTGGGATCCCAAGGGATTCCCAAGGAATGTGCCAGGGAACCCAGAACGTGCCCAGGGATCCCAGGAAGGTCCCAGGAAATGTGCCCAGGGAATGTGCCAGGGAATCCAGAGGACCCAGGAAGTGCCAGGGATCCAGGAATGTGCCCAGGGATCCCAGGGCAGAATTTGCCCAGGGAATGTGCCCAGGGATCCCAGGGATGCGCCCAGGGATGTGGATGAAGATGCCACACAAGATGCCACACAAGACACCAGGAAGATACCAAGGGATGCCAAGGACGACACCAAAATCCCAAAAAAGGCCCCAAGGGAAGGGGCAGGAGGAGCTGCTGAGGGATGGGAGGGAGAAGCCAAAGGGTCCCAGCAAGGAGCAGGGGGAGAGCCCTGAGGGTTCCCTGGGAACATTCCAAGGAATGCTCAGGAGATGCCACCCGTGGGTTGGCCCTGCAGAAGGAGCACCCAGAGGGGTTTGGGCTGTCCCAAACCTCCTGATCCTGCTGAGCCCAACTCCAGAGGAGCCCAAATCCCACCCTGGGTCCCCAGGGCTGGGGGTGTCCCAGCAGGAACAGGATGGGGACAAATCTGGGGCCTCGTTAAGGAATTAACGAGAGCTTGGAGCATTCACCACATGGGAAATCCAGGGATGGAGAATCCGGGATGGAGAATCCCAGGGATGGAGAATCCCAGGGATGGAGAATCCCAAGGATGGAGAATCCCAGGGATGGAGAATCCCAAGGATGGAGAATCCAGGGATGGAGAATCCCAAGGGAATGGAGGAGATCCCAGGGATGGAGAATCCCAGGGATGGAGAATCCCAGGATGGAGAATCCCAGGGATGGAGAATCCCAGGATGGAGAATCCGGGATGGAGAATCCCAGGGATGGAGAATCCCAAGGATGGAGAATCCCGGGATGGAGAATCCAGGGATGGAGAATCCCAGGGATGGAGAATCCCAGGGATGGAGAATCCCAGGATGGGACGGTGGAGAATCCCAAGGATGGAGAATCCAGGGATGGAGAATCCCAGGGATGGAGAATCCCAGGGATGGAGAATCCCAGGGATGGAGAATCCAGGGATGGAGAATCCCAGGATGGAGAATCCCAGGGATGGAGAATCCCAGGGATGGAGAATCCCAGGGATGGAGAATCCCAAGGATGGAGAATCCCGGGATGGAGAATCCAGGGATGGAGAATCCCAGGGATGGAGAATCCCAAGGATGGAGAATCCCAGGGATGGAGAATCCCAGGGATGGAGAATCCAGGGATGGAGAATCCCAGGGATGGAGAATCCCAGGGATGGAGAATCCCAGGGATGGAGAATCCCAGGGATGGAGAATCCAGGGATGGAGAATCCAGGGATGGAGAATCCCAGGGATGGAGAATCCCAGGGATGGAGAACCCAGGGATGGAGAATCCCAGGGAATGGAGAATCCCAAGGATGGAGAATCCAGGGATGGAGAATCCAGGGATGGAGAATCCCAGGATGGAGAATCCCAGGATGGAGAATCCAGGGATGGAGAATCCAAAGGGATGGGAATCCGGATGGAGATCCCAGATGGAGAATCCAGGGATGGAGAATCCAGGGAATGGAAAACACAGTTTACACCAAAACATGGCAGTTTAAAACACAACTTTAAACCAAAACATGGGAGTTTAAAACACAGCTTTACACCAAAACATGGCAATTTAAAACATAACTTTAAACCAAAACATGGGAGTTTAAAACACAGTTTTACACCAAAACCCGGGAGATTGAGCCTGGCTATTTGGGATTCCTCAGCCACAGGAATATCCCTGTCCTCGCTCCAGCCCTCCCTGTGAGGGTGGCAGGGCCCTGGCACAGATTATCCCGGGAATCTGGGGCTGCCCCATCCCTGCAAGTGCTCAAGGCCAGGCTGGACATTGGAGCAGATGGAAAATGTCAGATCTGCCCAAAACACCCCGATAATCCCCAACATGCAGGGCTCTGTTCCAGCCCTGAGCTGTGGGAGCCCGGGAATTCCAGCACTGGAACCCCCCAGTTTGCCTTTATTGGATAAAATGGAACAATTTGGTTTCCAAAGGGGGAAAGGATTAATTAGCTTTAATTGCATGCTCGTTTCCATGGATTTATCAGCTAATGAGGGGGTGGGATGGGCCCGGGGATGATTTATTCCAGGCTGCGTCCACGGAAAACGCAGAGGGCACAGGAGAGCAGCAAATTCCTTCATTTCTCCATTTCCCTGGATTTTCAGCACCTGGTTCCATCCTCCCCCTTTCCAGCCCTGTTTGTGCTGGGTGGGGATTTGGGAAGGGATGGAATCCCTCCCATCCCACAGCTCCGACCTTCCCAAGGATCCTCCCAGCCAGGAGGGGCAAAGGAGGCACCCAAACATCACTGAATTTTGGATTTGGGGTTTTTCCCTATGGATCCATTCCCTGGCAGCTCCTGTTTCCTGGAAAGGGCTTTGGGAATTCTGAGCAGAGATTCTTTTATCCTCACGGATCCCTGGATCTTCCTCCCCACTGGGAAAACCAAACCAGAATTCCTGGATCCAATTCCCTCCTCCCAAACGACAGCACCTGGAATTGGAGCCATCCCAAGCTGGCTTCAGGCTGGCACTGTATAACCAGGAAGAGATTCTGGGAAAACCAGAGGATGATAAAGCAGGAAAATGGACAATTTTTCCCCAATTTTGCCCTTCATGGGAACCCTGATCTCCAGGGAAGGCCTCGCTCAAGGAGGTTCCACCACAAACCCAACACAACCAAAGGATTGCCAGGATAGGACATGGAAAAGCAGGAATCCACGATCCCATTCCAAAGGATTCATCCCAATCCCAGCTGGGTTAACCCCTCCTCTGCCTGATGGAAATTCAGGATTCCCATCCCAAAGGACACCAGAGCCATTCCCACTCACACCCAGCAGCTCCAACTTCCCAATAAAACCAGCAAATTTTGGGTTCTTCCCTTGAGGCCATTCCTTATGGATTCATCCCAATCCCAGCTGGGTTAACCCCTCCTTTGCCTGATGGAAATTCAGGATTCCCATCCCAATGCACAGCAGAGCCATCCCCACTTACATCCAGCACCTTCAACTTCCCAGTAAAACCAGTGAGTGTTGGGTTCTGGGATTTCCTGAACCTTCCACTGAGGTGATTCCATGGAAAAGCAGGAATCCATGATCCCATTCCTATGGATTCATCCCAATCCCTACAGAATGTCCCCTTTGCCTGATGGGATTTGGGCTTCCCATCCCAAGGGACACCAGAGCCATCCCCACCCACATCCAGCAGCTCCAACTTCCCAACCCAGCACTTCCAGCTAAATCCAGCAAATTTTGGGTTCTGGAATTCCCTTAATCTTCCCTTGAGGCCATTCCTTATGGATTCATCCCAATCCCAGCTGGGTTAACCCCCCAGAATGTGTCCTTTGTCTGATGGAAAATCAGGATTCCCATCCCAAAGGACACCAGAGCCATTCCCACCCAGATCCAGCAGCTCCAACTTCCCAGACCAGCATTTCCAACTAAAACCAGCAAATTTTGGGTTCTGGAATTCCCTAAACCTTCCATTGAGGCCATTCCATGGAAAAGCAGGAATCCGTGATCCCATTCCTATGGATTCATCCCAATCCCAACTGGGTTAACCCCCCAGAATGTGTCCTTGGCCTGATGGAAATTCAGGATTCCCATCCCAAGGGACACCAGAGCCATCCCCACCCACATCCAGCAGCTCCAACTTCCCAGTAAAACCAGCAAATTTTGGGTTCTGGAATTTCCTAAACCTTCCTTTTTTTTTTGGAGTTACTCAAGGAGAACAATGGGATAATTTTGGAATTCCCTGGAATTCCGTGTCCCTCTGGTCGCTGCCTTTGCCCTCAGAATCCCCCAGCACTGGGATGTGTTTGAGGAGTTGGGAAATTCCTGATGGAGCTGCTCCACCTGCACCCAGCTGGAACTGGGAGCAAACTGGGATTCCCAACCCTTCCTCCAGCCAAGGAACAATGGATTTTGGGAATTTCAGGTGGATTTTGGGGGATTTCAGGCGGATTTTGGGGAATTTCAGGAGGAGTTTGAGAAATTTCAGGCGGATTTTGGGGAATTTCAGGTGGATTTTGGGGAATTTCAGGTGGATTTTGGGGAATTTCAGGCGGATTTTGGGGAATTTCAGGTGGATTTTGGGGAATTTCAGGTGGATTTTGATAAATTTCAGGTGGATTTGGGGGGATTTCAGGTGGATTTTGAGAAATTTCAGGTGGATTTTGGGGGATTTCAGGCGGATTTTGGGGGATTTCTTGCTGGGAAAGCAAGAATGGATGCTGGGATGGATGAGCAGCCTCTCCATTGAGGAGAATTCCCAGATCCATGTGAAACCCAAAGCCACAGATTTCCCTAAAAATCTCAAAAAATCCTAAAACACCAACAAAACCCAGGGCAAACACAACCCCAGCCATTCCAAGATCCAGGTGAAACCCAAAGCCATAGATTTCCCTAAAAACCTGGAAAAAATCCTAAAACACCAACAAAACCCACGGCAAACACAACCCCAGCCATCCATTGAGGAGAATTCCCAGATCCATGTGAAACCCAAAGCCATAGATTTCCCTAAAAACCTGGAAAAAAATCCTAAAACACCAACAAAATCAATGGTAAACACAACCCCAGCCATCCATGGGACAGAATTCCAGGATCCATGTGAAACCCAGACCCACAGATTTCCACCAGGAACAACCATGGACCATTTTTGCCATTGGAGATGGAAGAGCCAAGCATGGAAAACTGTCAATGAACTGGGAAATAATCAGGAAAAAGCTGAAATTTGGATGGAATTTGGGAAATTCCTCTCCTGATTTGGATCCCAACCCCCCTGGGAGGTGGCACTGGAGGGGAAGGTGCTCCCAGGAGCATCCTGAGTGGGATGAATCCACCCTGCCAGGCAGGAATTGCTGCTCTCCGTGTGGAACAGCACCCGAGGGCAGCCCGGGAGCCGCCCGCAGTGCCAGGAATGGTGCCAGGGAAAGGTGGCACCAAAATCAGAAAGGATCAGAGCATGGAACCACCACAGATGGATCCCAGCAGCTCCAACCCCACCAAATCCCAGCCCAATCCTGCATTCCCAGCAGGAATTCCCTATGGAAACTCCATTGCACCCCAAGAGCAACCTCAGCATGAGCATCCTTGAGCTCTGCCCCCCAAAATCCCTGAGTGGATGTCCCAAATCCTGGCACATGCTCCAAGCAGAGATGGAAAAGGGATGGGGGCAGTGCCAGGAATGGTGCCAGGGGAAGGTGGCACCAAGATCAGAAAGGATCAGAGCATGGAACCACCACAGATGGATCCCAGCAGCTCCAACCCCACCAAATCCCAGCCAGTCCTGCATTCCCAGCAGGGATTCCCTATGGAAGCTCCACTGCACCCCAACACCACACAGATTTTTGGGGGATGTCCCAGATCCTGGCACGTGCCAGGGTCTCTCAGAGTGGGCACCCCCCAGTCCTTAAAATGCCTGAAATTGCCCCAAAACCGCGGCTGCCTCCTCAGCCCCAGCCCCCAGCCGGGAGCAGCGAGGAACAGGAGTCAAATCCTCCCACACTCCTGCCAGGAGGAGCTGCTCCCATTGCCGAGCTCCCCCTTCCTCCTCCTCCTCCTCCTCCTCCTGCCCGGCAGCAGCCGAGGAAGCCCCAAAAAAAAAAAAAAAATCAAATGGATGTTAAAATTAAAAATTAAAAAATAAAATAAATCAGAAACGCTCTGGAAAAGCCAATGGATCCTGGCTCTTCCTCCCTGCTCCCAGATTCCCAAATCTCCTCCTCCTCAGTTCCCGGCAAGCCACCCCCTCCCCCCGCCATCACAGATCCCTCTCCAGGCTCCAAAGCGCCCAAAATCGCCTCAATTTGGGGAATCTGGGCGAGGAGAAACCCTCAATCCCCGGGAGGAGGAATCCTCAATCCCCGAGAGGAGGAATCCTCTCGGATCTGCGCTGCGAGAGGACGCAGCTGCCCAGCATGGGTGAGGAGGGGTCCGCGCCCCCTCCCAGCCCCCGATCCCGCCCAGCCCGGCCGGGGATGGCGAAGTTTCCCCGGTGCCCCGGGAAATGAGGGGGGGGGGCGGCAGGAAAAGAGGGAGAATCCCGCGGGGAGGAAATCCGGGATGCGGCCGGGAAACGGCGCGGGAAGGAACCGGGAACCGGGAGCGGCCCCGGAGCCCGCACGGAACAAAGCGGGGCTCGAGGGGGAGATCCGGGGGGTTCCAGGATCCGCACCCCTAAATCCATCGGGAACAGCCCCGGATTGCCCGGAGCGCCCCCAAACCGCCCGGGATGAGCCCCAAAATCCCTGAGCTCTGCTTGCCAAAAATCCCAGAGAGCTGCTCCCCAAAATCCCAGAGAGCTGCTCCCCAAAATCCCTGAGCTCTGCTTGCCAAAAATCCCAGAGAGCTGCTCCCCAAAATCCCTCAGTTCTGATCCCCAAAAATACCTGAAAGCTGCCCCCCAAAATCTCTGAGCATTACCCCCCAAATCTGAGCTCTGCTCCCCAAAATCCCTGAACATTGCCCCCAAAATCCCTGAGCTCTGCATGCCAAAAATCCCAGAGAGCTGCCCCCCAAAATCCCTCAGTTCTGATCCCCAAAATCCCTGAAAGCTGCCCCCCAAAATCCCTGAGCTCCGATCCCCAAAATCCCTGAGCTCTGCACGCCAAAAATCCCTCAGCTCTGCTCCCCCAAATTTGAGCTCTGCTCCCCAAAATCTCTGAGCTCTAATACCCGAAATCCCCGTGCTCTGCTCCCCAAAATCCCAGAGCTCCACACTCCCAAATCTCTGAGCTCTGCTCCCCAAAATCCGAGCTCTTTCCCCCCAGATCTGTCTGCTTTGTGACCCCAATCCTGCCGGCTCTGCCCCCAAAATCCCTGTGATTTGCTCCCCCAAATCTGAGCTCTGCTCCCTAAAATTCCTGAGCTCCGCACTCCCAAATCCCTGTGCTCTGCTGCCCAAAATCCCTCAGCTCTGCTCCCCAAAAATTCCTGGCTCTGCTCCCCTAAATCTGAGCTCTACCCCCCAAAATCCCCCAGCTCTGCCCTGCAAAATCTGAGCTCTGCTCCCCAAAATCCCCGAGCTCCGCACTCCCAAATCCCTGTGCTCTGCTCCCCAAAATCCTTGGGCTTTGCTCCCCCACATCTGAGCTCTGCTTCCTAAAATCCCTGCGCTTTGCTCCCCCAAATCCGAGCTCTGCTCCCCAAAATCCGAGCTCCGCCGCCGCCCAACCCCTCGGGCTCTGCCTGCTGCCCTCAGCCCCCAAAATCCCCCTGAGCCCCCCAAAAAATCCACTCTCAGCCCCCCAAAATCCGCCTGATCCCCCAAAATCCCCCCCAACCCCGGTTCTCGCCCCCCCCATCCCCAGCCAGGCCCTGCCCCGCCCCCGCCGGGCCCGGCCCCGCCGCCCCCGCGGGCCTCACCTGGCTCGGGGGTCGCGGGGGGTCTCGGCGGGTTCCCGGCGGTTCCCGGTGGGTTCCGGACGGTTCCCGGTGGCTCCTGGCGGATCCCGGCGGGTCCCGGGCGGTCCCGGGGGTCCCGGGCCGGGCGGGCGGAGCAGACGCGGCCGCCGCCGAGCGCAACCGGCACCACCACAAACAATGCCGCTGATTGGCCGCCGCCGCCGCCGCGCCCGCCCCGCCTCCCGACCCCAGCCGCGACGTCCATTGGCGCGACGTGCAGACTGGCATGAGATCTCACCAATGGAATCGCTGCGATCCTCTCTTATCCCGCCTGCCAGCTTTCACTGGGTGTCTCAGTAATGATTGACGTGCCGCTGCACCAATGGAAATGCGCCGAGCTTCCCCGCGGGGCGCCTTTAATGGGTCCCCGAGCCTGAACATCCGGGTACTGCCGGCGGCGCGCGGTGGCGGCGCGCGACTTCTCCCCCGGCGCGCTGCGGAGTTTTGTCCCCTCCCAGCCGCCGTACCGGTCCCGGGCCCAGCACCGGCCCGGTTCCGCCGCACGTGGCGCCGCTGCGAGGCCGCGGTGGCTCCGGGGAGGAGATCCCGGTTCTGGGGACAGCGGGCAGAGCCCCCCCAATGCCCGGCGGGGCCGCAGCGCGCGGGGCTCGGCGGCCGCGAGGCCTCATGGCCCGTGCCCGTATCCAAGATGGCGGCCTGAGGGCAGCGCCAGGGTCCAAGATGGCGGAGCCGGCCTCACTCCCCTCAGGGGGGCTCCGCACCCTCAAACCCCCCCGGTAAATAAAAATGATCCCGGAGCCAGCGAGGAAAATACCGCAGCAGCTTTTATTTACAGGCCCCTGGGGCTGGGGCTGCTATTGCACAGTGCGAGGGGAGGGGGCGGCCCCGAACCCCCCCCAATGGCCACCGAACCCCCCAATGGCCCCAAATCCCCCGGGGAGCACAAACCCAGAGCCCCCCCAGCTGCCCTGGCACCCCCGAACCCCCTCGGGACAGAAATGAGGATGGGGAACCCCCCCAGAGCCGCCCCTGCCCGTCCCACCCGCGCTCTCACTCTGGGGGAGGCTGAATAAATAAATAAAAATATATTAATACTGACATAGAAAACCCGTCGTGAGCCTGGGGGGGCGGGGGTCCTTTCTCCCCACCCTGGAGCATTTGAGGGGGGTCCTGGGGGTCCTTTCTCCCTCCTGGAGCATTTGAGGGGGGTCCTGGGGTCCCTTCCCCATGCTGGAGTACTTGAGGGGGGCTTGGGGGTCTTTTTCCCCCACCCTAGAGCATTGAAATGGGGGTCCTGGGGGTCCTTCTCCCACCCTGGAGCATTTGAGGGAAGTCTTGGGGGTCCCTTGTCCCTCCTGGAGTATTTGAGGGGGGTCCTGAGGGTCTCTTCTGCCTCCTAGAGCATTTAAGGGGGGTCCCTTGTCCTTCCTGGAGTATTTGAGGGGGGTCCTGGAGTATTTGAGGGGGGTCCTGAGGGTCCCAACCCCACTCTGGAGCATTTGAGGGGGGGTCCTGGGGGTCCCATCCCCACCTCAAGCCTCCCCCAACCCTCAAGGGGGTCCCTGCCCCACTTTGGGGGTGCCCTGGGGGGGTCGTTCCTATCTCATCCTGGGGGGTTCCCGGCGTTCCCTGTCCCGGTCCCGGGGGTCCCTCAGCACTCGGGGGGCGCCCCGAAGCACCGGCGGCACTCGCTCGCTCGCGCACTCGGGGGCTGCGCCCGCCGCCGCCGCAGCTCGTCCCGGCCCGGGGCCCCGCCCAGCTTGGCCAGCGCCGAACGGTACCGGCGGTCAAAGGCGGCTGGGGGGGGGGGGCACGGGGAGGGGTCAGAATGGACCCCCGAGACCCCCGGTGTGCCCCCTGAACATGCCCTGAGCCCCCCGTGTCCCTCTGAGCCCCCTACACCCACCGGGTCCCCCCTAAACACACCCTGAGCCCCCCCAGACCCACCGTGTCCCCCTCCTGAGCCCCTAATGTCACCCAGGTGCCCCTGAGACCCCCAGTGTCCCCCCCCAAACACCCCCTGAGCCCCCCATGTCCTCCGAGACCCCCAGTGTCCCCTCTGAGCCCCCAACACCCACCGTGTCCCTCTGTGCCACCCCCCCATCCTTCTGAGCCCCCTAAACCAACTGTGCCCCCCCCCAAAACACCCCCTGAGCCCCCCATGTCCCCTCTGTGCCACCCTCGTCTCCCCTCTGAGCCCCCAACACCCCCCAGGGTCCCCCTGAGCCCCCCATATCCCCCCGTGCCCCCCGGTACCGATGTCCGTGTGCTCCCGGCCCAGCGCCGCCAGCGTCAGGAACAGCAGCTCCCGGTAAATGCCCCTGCAGGGGGGACAGGGGGGAGTTGGGGGGGATTTTGAGGTATTTGGGATGATTTTGGAGGAATTTGGGGTGGATTTGGGTGGAATTTGGGGGAATTTGGGGGATTTTGGGGTATTTGGGGTCTGTCCGTACCTGTGCAGGGTCTGGGGGGCTCGGGGGGCCGCCAGGGTCTCCAGGATGGGGGAATTTGGGGTATTTGGGGTGTTTGGGGTATTTGGGGTGTGTCCATACCTGTGCAGGGTCTGGGGGGCCCCGGGGTCCGCCAGGGTCTCCAGGAAGAGCCCGATGGCTTTGTGCACCTCGTTGAGCCCCACGTGGCCCAGCAGGGCCTCCAGGAAGGGCAGCGAGAACGGGCGGGCCGGGGGGCCCCAGGGCTGCAGCCGGGGGGGGATGCTACCTGGGGACCCCAAAACGTCACCCCAGTGACCCCAAATCCCCTGGGATGCTACCTGGGGACCCCAAAACGTCACCCCAATGTCCCCAAATGCCCTGGGATGTCACCTGGGGACCCCAAAGGGTGAGCCCAGAGTGACCCCAAGGTGTCCCCGAGCCCCCTCTTTGCTCTTGGCCATTCCTCAACTCCTTCCATCCCCTGTGTACCCCATCCCCACATCTCCCAATCCCACACCCCCAATCCCACACCCCCATTTCCATATCCCCATTCCCTTGTCCCCAATCCCACACCCCCACTCCCATATCCTCATGTCCCCATACCCCAAATCCAATCCCCCAACGCCACATCCCACTCCCATATCCCCAAATCCCACACCCCAATCCCATACCCCTATTCCCATATTCCCATTCCTAATCCCATATCCCAATCCCCCAATGCCCCAATCCCCCAATGCCCCAATCCCATATTCCATTTCCCAATCCCACACCCCAAATCCCCCAATCCCAAATCCCCCAATCTCCCATCCCAATTCCCATTCCCACACCCCAATTCCCCAATCCCATACCCCATTCCCACACCCCAATCCCATATTCCATTTCCCAATCCCATACCCCAAATCCCCCAATCCCAATTCCCAATCCCATACCCAAATCCCATATCCCCTTTCCGAATCCCATATCCAAATCCCCCAATCCCCAATCCTAAATCTCAACCCCAAACCCATATCCCCATATCCCCATATCCCAATCCCATACCCCAAATCCCCCAATCCCATACCCCAAATCCCCCAATCCCCAAATCCCCAAATCCCCAATCCCACACCCCAAATCCCCAATCCCCCAAATCCCCAAATCCCCAGTCCCAGCCCCTTTCTCACTGTGCAGCCTCCAGATCACGTAGAGCGGGGGGCAGCTCTCGGGGTCGGGGCTCAGCACATCCCACAGGAGCCTCACCCGGACCCGCGACGGCTCGGGGGGCTGCGGGGCGGGGAGGGGGCTCAGGACCACCAGGGACCCCCCCAGAGACCCCCAGAATCCCCCAAACCCACCCGGGGGTCTCAGGGGCTGTGCTGGGAACAGGGCTGGGGGGCTCAGCACCACCACCAAAACCCCCCAGAACCCAGAATTGCGGGACCCCCAAATTGTGGTGGTGAGGGACTCCCTGCCCCCAGCCCTGGGAATGGGAGAGCACCCCCAAATTGTGGTGGTGAAGGACCCCCAAAAGCCCCAAACCCACCTGGGGGTCTCGGGGGCCGTGCTGGGATCCCAACAAGGCTGCAGGACAGGGCTGGGGGGGCTCAGGACAG